>NW_027069578.1:1093203-1366693 GCF_002906115.3 Quercus suber
CTAGATATAATGAAATTGTACACTAGTATATATATATTAGGTGTGTAATTCCAAAATGGTGCATTGGTACACACTGTAATATTCTGTTCCAATAATCAATCTAAAATGACATTTGAAACGGAATTCAAGGCCTTGCCCGTTAACACTTTCATTTGGGCTAAACTACTTGTGTAAATATCTGTTAATAAGAGTAAACAATAGGGGTATAATAGAAATATACGAAGAAAAATCACCAGCCCTATTTAATATTCACCCAAACCCACAATTTTCCCGCCATTTTCCGCTACTCTCTCTCTCCAAAAAGTGGCTGAGCAGAGCTTGAGATTTGAGAAACCCTAGCGAGCGAGCGAGAGAGAGAGAGAGAGAGAGAGAGGAGAGAGAGACAGAGAGCTCTGCTCAGCCACTTTTTGGAGAGAGAGAGTAGCGGAAAATGGCGGGAAAATTGTGGGTTTGGGTGAATATTAAATAGGGCTGGTGATTTTTCTTCGTATATTTCTATTATACCCCTATTGTTTACTCTTATTAACAGATATTTACACAAGTAGTTTAGCCCAAATGAAAGTGTTAACGGGCAAGGCCTTGAATTCCGTTTCAAATGTCATTTTAGATTGATTATTGGAACAGAATATTACAGTGTGTACCAATGCACCATTTTGGAATTACACACCTAATATATATATACTAGTGTACAATTTCATTATATCTAGGGTGCATTTGGAATGCACGTTTCCAACCCCACGTCTGTGTTTGGTGTTTGAAATAGTGGGACTTATGGCTATAGTGCATTGTTCATGGACTAGGCAAAGTACAAAAACACATAAACAATGTTTTGCTTTTAAAAAAAATATTTTGCTACAGTGTTTTCAACAATAAATTTTTAGTTTTTAGCAAATAAGCGGTATTCAAACAGACCCCTAATTAACCAATACGACGTTTTATATATGATATGAGAATACGATTAGTCAAATGAAGAATTTGGGCTTCAATATTTAAAAAAAAATTCAACATAGTCTAGAATTAGGAGTGGCAAAATCTGACACGACTCGCGAACCCGACATGACTAACCCGTTTATAAACAGGTCATGGGTTGAGGCTAAACAGGTTCATGTTATATTCGAGTTGACACGGCTAACCTGTTTAATAAACAGGTCGTGTTCAACATGTAAACCCGTTTGACTCGTTTAGTTTATAAAATTATTAGTTATTTTGATATTATTGCTTAATTAATGTTTTTTTTTATATGTTTATTACTATATTTATAGTTGTAATTGTATTTTAATTTTAGATATATGAGAATTGATAAAAATTATATAGGTTTGGTATGACCTATTAATCAAATAGATTATTAAATGGGTCATTTGTATTGATCTTTACTTGACTTGTTCATTAAATGAGTTAAACGTGCCGGGTCAGGTCGACTTGTTTAATAAACAGGTCGTGTTTGAGTTGAGGATTCCTGACACATTTGCTAAATAGGTTGGGTTCGGGCCAACCTATATAGCTGAATACTTGTGGCTTGTCACGACACGAACCTGACCCGTGAACACAAATTGCCACCTCTATCTAGAACAACCTGGAATAGTTGAAATTTATTTGAAACATCAAAACATACTAGAATTTAGACCAAAACGGAATAGGGAGGGTAAGTGCACTGGATTAAGCATCGGAATGTAACATAGTTTAAAGCCTTGGTTAGAGGGCTGTAAACAAGCTAAGTATTATTGATTATTGAATGTTGAAGCTTGACTCGTTAACAAGAGCAAAATGTTTAAGCTCAGCTTAAGCTTGAACCAAGTTTACAAACAATGTTTGAGTTTAAACTTGTCAGAAAGTTCAAAAACTTTAATTTGGCTTGGCTTGGCTTGATTCATTAGTTAAATCAATTTCGAGCTTGAGCTCAAACTGAAGCTTTTGAGCTCAAGATCCAAGATAAGTACATTATCAAAGCCCATTTGGTTTGGAGTTTGGACTAGTGGTTTCAACTCCCAATTAATTAAAAGTTTAGTAAGATATGAGTTTAATTTTCAAGTTCATATTAAGTTTTACCAAGCTCATAAACCAGCCTAAGCTCAACTTGTTTTTGATTTAGTCCATTGTTCACGAGTCTGTTCACAATGATGGCTCCAAGAATCTTCTTACAAGATAGTCATTAAAAAAATTAAATTAAACAAAATTTAATAAAAAGAAACTTGAATATATCAACACCATAAAAAAAGAAAACACAGATACATGAAATTTTACAATTTCTTTCTACAAGTTTTCATATTTTGAAATTGTTGCATGATAGCGTCAATATCAATGCTATCAACTGCATCTCTTTCAATATATACAACCGAGCAATTCTTTATCTACTAAAGTAAGAGGACTCGCGTTAGTGCTTGTATAATAAAATAAGAATAACATTTTAGCCAATCAAGCCCGAAATTCACTCTTATCATACCATACAAAGTTATGTAAAAATACATGGTTGCTATATATATATATATGAGCATTGTTCACATTGTATTTCAATATTTTATTTTATTCTCTCTCCTTTTACTCTCATGTATCATTAGATCCCTCTCTCTCTCTCTCTCTCTCTATGAAGATAAAAAAAAAAAGGAAGTGATTATTTAAATAAAATATAATGTAGAATAGATAATATGATGTAGGTGTTTTTGAAAAGAGTTTAAATTTTGTAAGGATTTAGTGTAAAACCTCTTGTTTACACCCTCCAATACATGATGACACTTTGGCAATTTAAAATTAGTGAATACATGCTATCACACACAATACTTTCTCCCTAATACCCAAAAACATTGAAGAAAGAAAAGAGAGCTTCTCTATGTTGCTTCCAATTATAATTAGAAAAACTAATTGTATGTCTAATTGTCTATAATCAAAGCAATAAATCTAACACAGTGCTGGCTTGGATCCACAAAAGCAATAAATCCAACATAGTGCTTGCTTGGAGCTGAAAGATAGATTGCTTGATTATGTCTACTGCTAGAAAACAAAAAGGCTTATTCTAAAATATAGAGAAGGACATGGAAGTTTGTGGCGCTAAAGAGCAACAAAGCCAAAAACACCTTAGTTCATCTATGATGGAGATTCATCTATTTATCCCCGAATACACTGTGATTTGGATATCTGGCACCTGCCTCTCCGAATATACAATTGTCTTTATCTTAAACTAGTCCGTATTCGGCAACCAATAACGCGCGGAAAGAACTTTGAAGTTTTTGAAATTGGGTATCGTGAGCAATTATTGTGTGTGGTATATCTTATCACTTATTTGTACTTTCTTGAAAAGATACGTGGCATGGCATGCTAGTATTAGAGGGGTAAAATAAGGGTTTTACACACATCTTTACAAATTTGACTCTATTGAAAAATAGTTATGTAAAATTGAAAAAGTAGGTTGTTATGCTAAAATATGTAGGAATTTTTGCATTGATGATAGAATGCTCTAAGCACTAATATATTATTTGTTAGAAAAAGTGCATATTAAGAAACGATTTTAAATTATCCTTATGAAAATACAATTTTAAAAATTACAATTAAGTGTTTGGTAAGACTACAGTTTGACAAATTAGCTATTAATCTAAAATTGCTTCTCAAATGTTAAATTACTAAAAGGAACTTAACTTGTTATGAAAGGTTATCTAGTATTTTGTTATTAGAATCTTTTTATCTTTTCATCTTGCTAGGAAAAATTTCAAGTATTGAATCTTCTAGGGGAATATGTTTCACTCGGATTTTGGTCATTTCATAAAAGACATTCTATCTTCAACAAACTCTCTTTAGAGTTTCTTTCTCTCATACTATACATAATACAAGACAAGATAATGCTGTAGCTCATGCTTTGGTAAGGAGAGCTTAGCCTGTTTGGTTTTCACATTACTCATATCTCTTTCTCATATCTCATTTTCCATGACTCAAAACTCATTTTCATATCTCATGTTTCATTCTCTACTTTTTCTTAACTCACTCTACAATGTGTTTGGCTCAAATATTTGGGTATTGTTTTCAACTTACAACTCAAATTTACTAAAATTTGTAAAGCCCACATGTCTATTTATTCAGAACGGTAACAGTTCCCAACCAACGAAAATTTTCCTCTGCACTCCTNAAACCTACGGCCAAACCCTCATAAACATACAAACACAAATGAATACAAACATAAACCCACGGGTACCCAAAGATGTTCAAATCAAAACCCACAAATACCCAAATAAAAAACCACAAATACAAACCCTCTTAAACGTACAAAGTTACAAACATAAACCCATAGATGCCCAAATCAAATCTGAACCCCACACCACAAATCTGAACTCACAACAGCTACCCACATCTCAGATCCAAACCCACCATAGCCATACCACAAATCTGGTGGAGTGCATTGTGTTCATCATGAAGAAGAAAGGAAGAGGCACTGATGTGAGAAGTTAGAAAGAAAAAAAGAAAGAGGAAAAGAAAGAAAGAAAGAAAGAAAGAAGGAAGCTGTGGAGAGAAATGAGCAGAAGTGAGGAAGAAAGAAAGCAAAGGCAAAAGAAAGAAAGAGAAAAAGAAGGAGACATTGGTTGGTGTCAGGAGTTGAGTGTGACAATACAATGTAATGGTTCCCACAATTTTCCTTTATTTACCAAATTGTCATTTAACTCATATCTCAAAAATCTAAAAACACCAAAAATGTGTTTTCATTTCTCATCACTCATTCTTAATATTTTGAGTAATGAGTGATGAGAATTGAATTATGAGAATCAAGCCAAACAACATTTTCTTTGGTGGGGTCCACAATTTTTGGGTGATGAGTGATGGAAATTGAGATATGAGTGATGAAAACAAGTAAACCAAACAGACACTTATGTTATGTTTGGTAACATTTTTTATTTTTTATTTTTTATTTTCAAAAACTTGTTTTTGGGAATATAAAGAAAAAACAATTTTCTTGTATTTTTGAAATCAAAAACATGTTTGGTTAGCTGAAATTAAAAAGATAATTTTTTGAAGAAAAAAAAATAGAAAAATACTAAAATATGTTGTTACTAGGATTTGAACTATAATGCTAATTCATTAAATGAGACAGATTTATTAAATTAAATTCGTGTTTTCATTGACTTTTGAAAATTAGAAACTAAAAACAACATTTTGCATATTTTTAGTTTCCTTCACAAATTGAGTTTTGAGAACAATTTTTGTTTTCTATCCATTTTGGGTTACCAAACAAGTTTTTTAGTCTCAAAAATAGAAAATTGTTTTTGAAAACAGAAAATAAGGGGGAAAAATAGTTATCAAACATACCCTTAGTTTCTTTTCCTTTACTGGTTTGGATGGAATTTGTTCCACTTGACATTAAAAGTTTTGCAAAGGCTAATTTTCCAATCCCTTAATTTAATCCCAAGAAGTTTTGATTCTAAAAAAAAGAAAAAAAAGAAAATCCCTATTGAAATGCCCCCTTTCTAAAGCACAAATCATTTGTGTTTATAAGCCCCACAATTTTACACAACAAATAAAAAAATGCCTTTGATCTAAGCCACAATAAAAACCAAAATCTACTGAGACAGAGAGAGAGAAAGTGAAGCATATGGCGAGCGAGATGTGAGCATTTGTTCATAAAGAGGTGTGTCTGGCCTTTTCATTTCATAGAGATGATTTTTTCCATATGTGTTTTGGGAATACTGGGTTCAAAAGCGAAACTAATATTTAGGCCCTTGTGGGTTCTAGTTAGCTAAACTAGTAAAGTTTTGATAATTGAATAAGAGATCCATGGTTCAATCCCCGCCTACACCAAAAATTGATTGGTATTTTGGTTTGATGATAAAGACTATCATTAGAAGCGGATGCCATAGGTAAAACTCCCTCAAAAATATTTAGGCCCTTGGGTAATTGTAACCTATGTATGGGGCATTAAAGTGGTGGAATTTGGATTTAAAATAAAAATGGTCGATTTATAGTTAGTTGTTGTTGTCGTGTTTATCTTTAGTTTATTTCAAAAAACAAAAAAATGGCTCAAATTTTATTTAGAGTTTCAACTTTTTTTAATTATATATATATATATTTAAAAAAAAAAAAATTTTAGGGTGGTCAACCACCCATGTTAATTAAAAATTAATTTTTTAGGGTCATATAATTTTTTTCCTAGGTCAGCACCCTAACTAATACATAGCACCACTCCTACTAGTTCATGAACATTTTTTTTGGGGGGAGGGGGGGGGGGGGTGTTCTGCTCATTTATTTAAATAAATCTAAAATTAAGACTCAACTTGACTTGTTTATAAACAAACAAACATGAACAAATTTTTTATCGAACTAAGACAAACAATTTATAAATGGTTTGGTTTATTTACTTCCCTAGCTAGAGGTACCAAATTTTAGGTGTCTATCTCTAATGGCCGAATGAGAATGTTGACTTGATTGGAACCCTTTTAATGGTGCATAGGGTACGTATTTTTGTCATTAGATAAACCTATCATGTAATATTGAATAGATTTTTATTTAAATTAAAAATTAAGGTAGATGAAAAAAATAACTTAAAATTAATAACAATAATTATTTTCTTTAAAAAGTATTAGACTTTTAATAGTGGAATTATATACGTGTGGTAGAAGAATAAGGCATTCACTTGTGGCAAACAAATTTTTTGTGGCCTAACAAATTTTTGGATAATTTGAATGTGGCAGCGCTTGGAAATTGTTAATAGAGTGAGTTAATGATAGGGATCGCAATAGGGTGGGATGGGTTGGATTAGGGGTGCTCTATTCCTACCTTGTCTCCTCTTCAAGGTTGAGAAAATTTGTATAGAGTGAGCAAGGATGGACCTAGGATTTTAAGTTAGCGAGGCTGGAGTATAAAGAAAAAAAAAAAAAAAAATCCAAATACCATATAATATTAAAAAACTATAAATACTCAAAATCTTTATTTCTAAATACACAAGGATGCAATCATTTACCAATAAAGACAAAGACAAACAAAAACAAAATAATGTCTTTTTTAATACTAGGCTGTCTAGGATTTTTATTATTATTTGAAGTTAGAGCATTTACATTGATGGTGCTAAAAATTTTAGCTTTTAACACCTCAAAAAGTTACTTTGTATATTTTACCACCCCACTTTACAATAAACCCAATACCAAATGTTTTTTTTTTACAACTTCATTTAAAATAATATAAATAATTCATTAAAATAATAAAAGAAGCGAGATAATTTGAGTTTTTTAATTGAAGGAAGAAATATAATCTTAATAAAATATTGTATTTTATTTTTAACAACTTGCTATAATCAACTGGTATTTATACCAGTTTACTGTAG
The DNA here is from genome assembly GCF_002906115.3 of Quercus suber. NCBI lineage: Eukaryota > Viridiplantae > Streptophyta > Magnoliopsida > Fagales > Fagaceae > Quercus > Quercus suber. The sequence continues at coordinate 1,100,495 of NW_027069578.1, forward strand.
TTACAAAAAATTTAACTTTAACTTCTTCAATAACACATAATTTTTTAGTTCTTTGGTGGTAAAACAATTTTTTTTTGGCTAAAATATAATTACCGTTGCAAATATTTTTATTGTTTTTCTTAAGTTTTTTGGTTAGGTAGTTGCTATTTGGGTGAGACTAATTAGGTTTATTGTGGAGAAAAGGGGGTCTAAGATTTTGGAAGACGGCCTAACGACAAAAATAAAAAATATTATAACTAATTTTTTTTTTGGGGGACCAAGGGGCCTGGGCCCCCTTGGGCCCCCACCTGGGTATGTCCTTGAGAGTGAGAGCAGAATAGGTTAGATTTAGAATGAAATGAGTAAATCTGTGTATGGCAAAACGGGACAAAACAAGACAAGACATACGGGATGAGAAAGTTTTGCAATCCCTAATTGGTGGTAAATTTATACTGCCAGAATGTGGTGATGTGTTGATAGCCATAATGATTTTCAATAGGGCAATTTTTTCAGGTTGTATTACTTTCTTTAATGACTATCACACTTTCATCGTAATCTCATGGAAATTACGATAGCATCATCATGCCAAACACGGTATTTTGGATCAATAGCATCATTATGATATAAGTTGAGCGAGCCTAATCCAAATTTTCCAAAAGAACATAAATTGTAATAACAATAATAATAGAGTCTTGTCAAAAAAAATAAATATCTGTTTTTTTTTTTTTTTTGGTTATTTTAACCCAAGACACAAATACATCAAACAAATGAAAACATGAAATATAGTCATCTAGAAATTCCTTTTATCTAATGGATTCAACAGTCATAATATTATTCCCTGTACGGAAAAAGCAAATCTAGACAAGTAGATATCCATATAATTTTCATCGCTATCATCTGATTCTGAACTAATGCCAATTTTAGTTCATGAGAAGAGCTCGTACTCCTTGGCTGAAAGGATGATAGTCCTTAGTCCCCCAATAGGTGCTACAATCATCAATGCCACACCAAGCACAATGCAGATCTGAAATGCAAGTTAAAACAAAATTATGTTAAGAAATAAGAAAAAGTAGGCAAAAGATTACACAATTCTTTTTGGTATGATATATAAAGCAATTTTTAACACACCCAATTGGCCATCCAAGTTATGCTGAAAGGTTTGGGTTTATAGATGATGAGCCACATGATGCAGGGGAGCTGCAAAGATATAAAAAAAAACATAAACTTTAGCATTCTATTGGATTATTTTCTATGAACTTTGAAGAATAAGCAGTCCATTCAAGGTTGCAGTATTTTGAAATGGTTGAGGAAGGAAAGAAGAATCATTTGCTTACATAGTATGTTGTTGGGGCCAAAACAAGTCCTCCAAAGAAACCAAGGAGACCACCGAAGAAAGGGATTATTATCCCGACCATCATTGTAAACGCTGCAGTCAAAAAACAAGAATGAAAGAAAGAAAGAAGAATTACCATGCAAAAAAGGTAGAGTTACATAATTAGTAATGCTACCAATTGAAACATGCAATCGGAATTCATGTGAGAGAGGAGTGTAAACTTACCAACATATACATTGCGAGTGATAAATCGGAGTGTGAAAGATGGTTTGAACTTCAATTTCTTCACCAGAAAAGTTTCCATCATGTCGAACACTGGTATAGCATATATCTGTGGTTTTCAACGATTTGGTTAAAAATAATGACCGACAAAACAAACTCTGTTATATCAAAAACTTTTGAGAACATAATCTTCTCCATGTCATGGTTAAGATTTTATTTTCGGAAACTAATAGTGTGTAGAGTGTGGTATTGGAAACACCTTTAGACTTGTAATACTAAATCTGAACAATGAAATAGATTAATTTCAAATGGAGAGGATGTTAATACTCAGTTTTGACAGAAAATTGGAAATATATTCGAACATGAAATGTTGAAACGCACCTGGTAGCTTCCAATGACATGGATAACAACAAACATGTTAGCTGCTGCAATAAGCCAACCGGGTTTCTCTAGTGTCAAGAGGATGTTGTCCTCAACAGAATTTCCAAACATCCAGTACCCGACCAGACCAACAGGGAAGTAGCAAATGGCCACAACGATATATGCAACAACCACTCCTCTCCACATGGGGCCCTTTGAAGGTTTCTCTGGAGTAGAAGGGATTGTTGCTTGGATTTCCAAAACCACGTTGTGACCAGCGTAGGCAAATGCTACATCACCCAAGGCGGTGAAGACATTAAAAGTAATTCCGACTGCGCTTTTGGCTGTGTAACCGTAGTCCACATCTGGTTGAACACCCTTTGCAGCAGAAGCTGTCCAAGCAATAGTTGAGTAACTGCAAAAACAACCCCCCAAAAGGGGTTTTGAAGAAAAATACATTAATCTAAAGTTTCAATGATGTACATAAAATTTTCAGGTAATGTTAACACGGGTGGTTTGTGTATTACGTTAAGGACATGACTGCTGCAGCCAGTGAGATACCGGAAATAGAGTTGAAGTTGGGGAGATGAGACAGAACAAAGTGCACAGAAGCGAAAATCATGATGAAGTAAGTGGTCCTGATAGATTTGCAATTGGGGCAAACTATGTCATGGAACTTCTTCAATGATTTCCCTCCTGTGACCATGTACACAATGTCTGTACTAATTTCAACAACTAGCTGTTGAGGCACCACAATCCAAAGTCCAAGCTTTTCACCAAAGGCATGCTGACCAAGCTCATGGTACCTATCAAACCGCTTACCCGGAACCATTTCGTGCATCTCAACCATTTGCCATAGTGTGTAGAAGGTGATCACCCATGACAAAATAAGGACAGTGACACCAGGACCCCTATTATTCCACAAAAAAAGAAAAAAAGAAAAATCATTTGGTTAGAATGATGTATTAGCAACCAACCAATCTGTTCTGTTGAAAACAGAAGCAAAACTTTAATTAATTTCAAGTGTTTATATACCCAGAAATGATCAGGAACAAAGTCATAGGTTAAACACCTAACATTAAGATTAACAGAAGAGAGGAAAAGAAAACCTATGCCGATTCAAATATTCTATTGAACAATCCCTTGCAAAGTTTTAACCCTCAAACATTAAACGGAAGGACAGGAAAAAAAATATTGAAGGTACAACAAGTTACAAGTATTTTGTTTCTAAAACTTTGTATAGATATTCATCCAAACAAAATCAAAATTTTTTATAAACATCTTTTATAAGAATTTTTTTTAAATTAAAAAAAAAAACACAATTCATGATTATTCTACCTGTAAGGTCATAATAATCAAGTTTTTGAGAAAATTTGTGCAGAACCCAGGAATGAAATACTATAACAATTACAACAACCAAGTTTGACTCTCAAAATTTTAAGGTTTATTATGGATTCTCAACAAATTAATCAAAGTGGATCACATGTATTCTTTTTCGCTAAAAATGAAATACCATCAAAATATACTAATTAAATATGAAATAAACGTACCATCTACCTTGTTTATGATGAGACAAACATCAAATTAGCATAGACCCCAGAAACCAAATACTATCAAAATACTAATTATATAGACATGAAACAAACTTTCCATATCCACATTCACCATATTTATGGTTAAAAAAACATGATTTTTGCACGTAATTCAGAAACCAAATACTATACCACCGCACACTTTTAGTGCGATGATCACTTCAAGTATAAGTGCTTGTAGGGTGTGGAGAGGCAAGGGCCGGGGTTTAAGTTTCCAAGAGGGAGTTTCACACACATATACACTTAGATTAGGTTAGAGTAGAATTTCTATCTTGTATATATAAAAAAAGAAACGAAATACTGTAAAAATACTAATTAGACAAAAAACAAACTTTCCTTGTCCATATTCACCATTGATTATTATTAGACAAACATGATTTTTGCACAAAAACCAAATACTATCAAAATACTAAATATATTAGATATGAAACAAACTTTTCATATCCATTTCTACCATGTTTATGATTGAACAAACAAGATTGTTGCATGGAAGCCAGAAACCAAATAGGTAAAACTTAGATACAATATTTTGTGTACTATGCGTTAGGTTCTCTCCCTAAAAATTAGCCATGTGTTTATTTCACAATCTTAGTAAACGGGTGTTAGAACTTCTTCTTTCCCCTAGAAAAATTAATTAATCTAGCGTTGCACTTCAATGCTTTCTGTCTCTGTTCATTCCCCCCCTTTTCTCTAGTGGAACTCCAAGGCTTTCATTGACGGATCGATATATCATGCCTTGACAAAAGCTCAATCCATTATTCACTGTCTTTGCATAATCTTCGCCTTTCATTTATATTAAATACTTCTTGTAGAATTTTCCAGATTCAAACTCAAGATTATTTTTATAAAAGAAAAAAAAATTTGGAAGAAGAAGAAGAAACCAAGGAAAAAATAAACCAGAAATTGTTGGAAGAAAAGTTCCAAAACGAGAAATTTTATTTAGCCTTAATCTCGTTGGAAGAAAAGTTCCAAAACGAGAAATTTTATTTAGCCTTAATCTCTCTCTGTACATTAACTTCTTCACCAACCAATATTGGAAAAAACCAAAAAATAAAAAGTGAAGACAGATTTTTTTTCCCGTCTCCTTCACACCACGCAGTATAGGTCTACAATAACTTTTGAAATTCTCACAACTAGTAAATCCTGCAAAGTCGAGTCTTTTCACAGCAAAGTCCCTAAACCCATCCTCGCTTTTCATACCCACACAAATCCCAGATCCATCAATGAAAGCCTTGGAGTTCCACCTCCCATTTGAATTCCAAGCCCACCACTACTCCTATTAGGTTCTGTTTGTTTTAGGGATGATGTTTTCTAGAAAATGAGTTATTTAAAAAAAAAAAAAATTTCTATAAAACTATCTCATTTTCTTATGTTTGTTAGCAATCTTAAATAAGTTGAAAAATAATTTTCTAACTTCCCTTATTTAGCTTGCTGGGAGATAAAATTGTTTTTCAAAAAAAATTAGTGGAAAACAATCTTTAAAAATAGGCCATGTTTTTTATGTTGACTAAAGATAGTTTTCCTTTGACTCATTTTTTTTATGTTACTAAACACTGAAAATATAGAAAACTATCTTTACACAATGTTTTCCATTTAAACAAACAAAGCGTGACGCATGTTTTCGCCAAAAGTGCATGATTTCTATTCAAGAAAGCATGGGTGCATAATTACCAGGAAAAGAGAGAAAGAGGGACTGAACTGAGAGAGAAAAGGAGGACTAGCTTAATTTTGTTTGAGTTCAAGCGTTTGAGTTTAACACCGTCTTACTAAAATCGTGAAATAGCCATGAGGCTGATTTTTAAGAACAATGTACTGTATTTAAGTTTTGCTCAAACCAAACACTATAAAAATACTAATTAGAGACGAAACAAACTTTCCATGTTCATATTTACCCCGTTTATTATCAAGAAAACATGATTTTTGCACAGAATCCAGAAAACAAATACTATCAAAATTACTAATTAGACATGAAACAAGCTTTCCATATCTATATTCACCATGTTTATTATCAGACAATCATGATTTTTTCCCAGAACCCAAATACTGATTAAAGAGATGAAAAAAAAGAAAAGAAAAAGACATATTTTACCATCCTAGATGTGACATGGCATAAGGCAGGCTGAGAACACCGGCACCGACCATGGCAGTGACATTGTGGAAAGCCGAGTACCACCATTTGGCATTCCTAGAGGCAGTGATTGGAAGCCAGTCATCGATTGCCTTCTGCCTTGCTGCCTCTTCCTCTGTCATATTTGGAGCCATGTTTTGCCTCTTGTTAGGCAAAAGATTCAACTCCTAGGCAATGTCTGACAGATCCAACAATCTAGGCCTTCCAATTTCCAATCCAAGCACAGTGCGTTTCATTCAGGTACCTAAACAAACATATATATAACAACTATTGGAATCTCAGAAGCCATAATTAGGAAAACTTGTTTTTGGGTGATAAGAATGTACAATGTGACAGATGGTTGCAACAGTATGCATGCAGAGCTGTGTGGGTGTCTAAAATTACTAGAAAGTCCAATTCACCATAGCGTGGACCATGGTGATGGTATCCATATCTCATAGCGTCGTGTTTTTAGTAATTTCATAGTTTGGATATTAGTACTTCTCCAAGTCCAATGAATATTGGTGGTATTTGGTATCTCCAGAATTTGTAGTAATACTTGCTGGCGGGCTTGCTTATTTGCCAACTTAATAATATTACAGTTACAAACTATTTTATAATATTTTTATAAATTATTAATGTCGTAAATTCTTACTTGTTAGCATATGAGAATATTACAAATATTTATTTATTTATTTACCAATAATCACTCATTAAATCAATGGTTTGCAAATTAATTGGATTTTTTTTTAATATTTATAAATTATTCAAGATTCTTTTTTTTAATAAAAAATTTAAATTTATTAAATGTTGAGAACCTAAATGCAAATTTGTAAAATGACAACTGGAAAGACATGAGAACCATATTGGTGTCATTTTTTAAATTTGCTGTCATTTTGGTTATTGCTGTCATTTTACTTATGAAACAACATGGCAAACGGTCGAGCTGGGTTGGGTTCAGGTCGAGTTAATCGGGTTGCAGGTCAAATGGGCCGGGTTAAAAAATGGCCATTTTGAACGGGTTGAAATGAGTTGGGTCAATTGGGTTGCAGGTGGGTTTGGGCTGACCCATATTTTCACATGAAAAAGAAAACAAATAAATGCCAAATTTTTAGAGAGAATGAATCAAATCAATCAAGGAAATAAATTGTACATAATACCCTTTGGTTTTTTTTTTTTTTTTCATTAAGTGGGCACCTACAATTATTAGACTATTTGTGTAAATTGTGTTACTGTTATACATGAGAAGGGAAAAAAAAAAAAAACCAAAAAATATAAAACTTTCTATATCCTTCCAATTCTAATAGTTTTGTGCATGACTAAAATTCTTTGTACTCATAATAACAAAATCTTCCATGTTAATAACTCATAAGCAGAATGCTTATAATGCTTATAATTACAAATTTATAACTTGAGAGAGAGATAGATTCTAAGGAGCACAAAAAGTATATATTTTAAGTTTGCGCACTTCATATTCAAAGTTCACTAATGATATGGACTTTTAGATTTTTTTTCTTTAGTTTTGTTTTGTGCTTGTTAGACTTAGTGTTAGTAACTTAGTCGTCCTTGGATTTAACTCTACTACCTAGTATTTAACTTAGTGTTAGATGTTTAGTAGTGTAGACGTGTAATGGTAATTTCTTTTGCCTTTTGTATTTTTTTCCTCTACTACTTAGTATTTATCTTAGTGTTAGACGTTTAATAGTGTAGACATGTAGTTGTAGATGCTTTTGCCTTTTGTATTTTTTTTAATTAACTCTTTTTTAATAAATGGGGGCATGTCCATTGCTACTGGTGGCTACTAAAAATGGCTAAATAGTGTCAGTGCTGTGCTTTATGCCTTTATGTCTATACACCTAACACTTTGGCATGTAGTCTAAATATTTTTTAGGAAAATTAAAAAAAAAAAGATGGGTCTGTTCAAGCGTTACGAATTTAATTCTTGAGTTAAAAATGAGAAAGACTTTACTTGTTAATAGTCACATTTTGAAATATTTTAATGTTAAGTTAATGGTTTTCTACATATTAACCCCTAAACTTTTTAGTGCTCAAAATAATTAGCCTAAAATTCATCCAAAAACCGGAAAAAATAACCTAATTAGAAGGACTTATCAGTTATCAGTGTTTCACACAACTAGAACTAGATGTAAGAAAGAAAACCATTTATTTGGAAAAAAAAAAAAAACAAATGAAAGGTCACGACACTTTCACCGTAATCTAGGAGTACCTAACAATATTTCATAAAGAAAGATCCGATTAGATCGACTTGTCATACTTGTTTTTGAGGACCTCTCAACCATTTTGGTCATGCCAAAGTCAAGTGCTTTGAATGCTCCATTACATGGTGGAGTACTAGGACTTAGGAACACTCTTAATCAATTGCATGGATCAGAACCTGAGTTAGCGATACCAACAGAAAAGGAAATTGCATTGTGATTGGCATAGTGAAAGATAACATAAGATAAGATTCCACGTTTAACATACCATTTTAGATGAAGTTTGTGCTCAATTTGTTCATTCCAATTTGGTATATTTTTAAACCCTTTCTGACCCCCACTTTTAACTTACCAAAAATGAGAAAAAAAGATAGACTTGACCCATAAACTTTAAATTTCATGCCTGAAATTCACATATACGTGAGTCTGTAAGAAAATAAGAATATGAATACAAAGGAAAATGTAATTAGAGATGGTTGATTATTCCTTGAGAAAAGAATGTGAACAACCTAAAAGGTTGGTTATTCATCGCCTATTATAAAAAAACCCACCTCTTCAATAATTTGGGCATAAATAATACTTGTCTGTGGTTGCCAAAGTTTTATTTCTTGATGTAGGATTATACATTGTATCTACTCCATCATTTTCAACTGCCAGTATGCCAATGTTTACCAAACAATTCTGATTTGTCTTTCTGTCATTAGCCTTTGCATTTATTTATTTTTTCCTTTATTTGTTTGCATTCAGCATTTTAAAGTCTTACCTTTTCTAAGTACGATTATATTTTAAATAATTTTAAACCAAATAAGCAAATAAACAATTTGTGGGAAATTTTTTTTTCCAAATGCTCAGTTTGTTGACTGCAACTTTGCATCTAGAACGGTAGAGAATAAACATTTTCTTATGCCTAATGAGCGGAAGCACAAAATTGGAATTAATTAATTGAATCGTGGTGCTCGAATACATCAACCAACTTATGCAGATTGTTTAAGCTAAATTGACCATATTTCATAGCCAAAAATTGATTAGTGTCTTGAACTAATGATAAGAGCAATCATCATGAAGTGGACACATAGTTTAAAAGTCTATCCAAACAATAATACATTGATTTGAACACTCTTCTAAAGGGTGAATTTAGCATAAACAAATGTAAAGCATCACATATAAGCCAAGAACTTGCATTTGATTTTTCTCTTTCCAATCAAGCAATGTTTGGTTTCCATTGTGAGTTCTAGTTAGCTCAACTGGTAAAATTTTTTATGGTTGAATAAGAAATCTAGGGTTCAATTCCCATCTACACAAAAAATCGATTGGTGTCTAGATCTGATAATAAAGAGCAAAAATCACAGAAGCGGATGCTATAGGTGGAAACTCTCTTTATATATATATTGATTGTAAAAGTTCGTAAAATAAGTTCATAGGATATCAAATTATTATCTTGTAATTTATTGATAATATAAATAGTCCATTTTATAGGAAAATTATATATTATTTTTAATAATACAAAGTTGGCGAATCTAATTTTATAATTTATTAACCAAAAATCATTGACCTAATAAATCAAGTAATCTAACTTTAGTTATAATTTTATTCTTAACTAGTACGTAACCTCGTGCATATGCACGGGTACATTTAAAAACAATCACAATCACACACACACACACACACACACACACACACACACACACACATATGAGTTCAAATTAAATTTTTTTTTTTTTTAATTTTCTTTTTCCACATGATAAGAATATATAACCATATTGAGGGTGTGTTTGGATACCGCTTATTTGCTGAAAACTGAAAACTTATTGTTGAAAACACTGTAACGAAATAATTTTTAAAGGTGTAAATAGTGTTGTGGGACCCAAAAATGCATTGGTATGCGCATTTTTGTGTTTTTGGTTGGGTCGTGAACAGTGCTATGGGACCTAGCCAAAAACGCAAATACTGGGTTTGACGCTATCCAAACTCACGCTAAAATCTCCACATTACAAGTCAGAGCTCTATAACACAATTGCAACTATACAACTAAAAATCATGTGCCTCCATATAATACAAGAATATATTACAAAACTCCAAATGGATTACCCAAAGTCACAATCTTATTAAGAATAAGCAACCTCAACATCAAATCTAGGCCTACCATGCATAAGGCTAACAAATCTCAAGTGCCCAACCTCCAATAGAATTAGTTATGACTTTGTTAATCTTTGCAAGATTGAGTCGCCAACCATTTATGGCCCAAGTCTCCCAATTTAATATAGCACTCCAATCACCACAAATAAAATAAGCACCATACCCGACATGTAGCTAATTTATTTGTAAAACTGTTGGAGAGTGGGATGAGCTAAAGCCCAGTAAGTAGCATAATTAATGGGGGTGGATGGATGGTTTATCGGTGAGGGAGTGGGAGAAAATAGAGAGGGAGCTAGAGTGTGTTTGTGTGTGTGTTTCGATGGGTGGGTGAGATAGAAAGATAGAGAAATAGAGAGAAGGGGCATATGTGGTGATAAGAGAATAGGGGCGTGTTGATGGGAGAACTGTGGACCACTTGTTCCAAAATATCTTGAGATCAAATTTACAACTTCACCCTTAAAGTTTCTCCCATATTTAAATTGGCCCATTCCAAAATTAACTAAATACTATCACATGCCCAAATATTCAAAACTCCTCCATAAAATAGTTAGCCATACTGATTAAAAATAAACTCCAATTTAGACATTATTCTCATTGGAAAAATTGCTTTAAAAAAAGTATTTAGGGTGTTACAATTTAGAATCTAATTGGATTTAGACTCTTCGGTTTTTGCATCTAATAATTCACTTGCCACAAATTTAAAAATTAGATAAGACACATGACGCAAAATTAGACTCCAATTTAGAATTTAATTATATATATATATATAGATTATTAGCACATGTTTGCGAAAGAAAAAAAAATTAGTTGCAGTTTTTGCCATATATGGCAAAAGAATAAATTAATAGGATAATTACTCTTTACCCATCTGTGGTTTGCCTCTAATTTGATTTGCGTACTTGTGGTTTAAATTTGGACACTTTACCCACCTGTGATGTTCACCGTTACTGTGCCGTAACCCACCTCTCCCTCACTGTTACTCTAACACATATCATGTAAAAAACAAAGGCCAAACGGATCAAAACACTCCTCAGCTCATGAGTGAGACGAACAACATGAATAAAGTTACTTTGTAATTACTCTAAATCTTAAATTTATCTTCTTAATCCCTCTCTCCTTTTTTCGGTGAATATCAATTTTCATTTGTTTCCTTCCCCTCATCTCTCAATCTGACAGCACAAGTCATGTAGAAGCTGAATTTGACTGGTAGAAGCCATCCTAACAAACTTTGGGGAATTCATATCAACAAACAGGAAATTTATCCAAATAAAGAAGACCCACAAGGCCAAACTCAACTGGGTATGTAAAATATGAGACAAACCCAAAAAGAAATTGACTTTTACACAACTATTTCAAACAAAGATAAAGTCAAAAATTTAGATTATAAGAATGAAAAAGATTATAGGCGACTTCATCCGCCTCTGGGACCTCCACGACCACTCGATCGAGTCGCTTTGCGTGCTGAACAACAGCAAGACCTCCGAGTTCTACGCTCCACTCATTTCATTCCCACCCAATCACTACCGATCTGGGTTTTCAACCATGGGTTTAAAGAGAGAGATAAAGATGATGAGAGAGAGAGAGAGAGAGAGAGAGAGAGAGAGAGAGGACTAGACATCAAGAGCTTGAATTGAGAGAGCCTTAAAGATCTGGGTTTTCGGCCGGTGGTGGCGGTAGCGGTGGTGTAATCAGTGTTCAACCTGTGATTTGGGTTTTTGGCCGTCAGATGCGGTGGAAATGGCTTGAACCAAGAGATAAAGCTTGAGAAAGAGAGAGAGAGAGAGAGAAATCTAGGGGCTTGATTGTGAAGTTTATAGCTTTGTTGGTTATTTTGGATGATTTAGATGTTTTATTATTGATTTGGTTAGGTTTTAATTTACTGGATTTGGAGATGTTTGGGATGAAATTTTTTGTATTTAGTTGAATTTGTGTGTATGAGAAATGTTGGAAAAGAGAATATTTGAGCACTCTATCCTTTGTTCTTCGTTTAATGATGGGCTGGCTTACTCCATCAAAGAAGGCATAGTTAATTGGGAAATTGTCATTACCATAAAGACTTAGGAAAGGGTAAATGTTAACAGTGAAAGGTGCATTATTCTTGCTTAGAAACTGGACAATCTGAGTTGTTAAGTCGGTGATCTTGTGTAAGTTGATTTGGGTTTTTTTTTTGGGTATGTTCTTCATGTTCAAGATTTGTGTGAATGGAGAGAGAGACAAATACCACTTTTTGTTATTCTTTTTCTTGCATTTTTGTGATATTTTTTGTTTTGGGAGGAGAGAGACATAAAACTTGAGCAAAAATACCGATTTATCCTTAATTTTAACAGAGGTGGGTTACGGCACAGTAATGGTGAGAATCACAGATGGATAAAGTGTCAAAATTTAAACCATGGGTAGGCAAATCAAATTAGAGACCAACCACAGATGGGTAAAGTGTAATTATCCCTAAATTAATCAAGTAACTCATGAGCTAGCTCGAGCTTGTTCAATAAGAAAATAAACTAAGTTTGAACATGTAGTCTACTTTAGTAATGAACTTGAGTTTAGTTTGTATTCAAAATAAAATTTAACTTATGTATTATTTTGTGAAAGATTTTACAACAAAACTTTTCATGCAATAAGGTTTCAAAATATCATGTCAAGAGCTCTATGACATATCCAATCTCCCTGTTGGAAAACATTGATAAAAAATGAAATCCCCTTTCCCATTTATTGTTACCGAAATATGTATAAAACATAATGTACATATGAAACATATACAACATTTTGAGTTTGGCCTAAGAGCTTTCGCATCAGATGGTGCAATTTTTTTTTTACATATTTTAACGTAAAGCTATTTTCTTTTTTCTATTTTACATGATCACTTTTCAAAACCTCTCACATAAAATTTTCTATTATATACTATATTTCATTAAAATATTTTTTTTCTTGAAAATTTTTAAATTGTTTCTCTTTCTTCACACACAACAACCAACATTCTTCCTCGCCTTAGGATATATACAGAAAGAATAAAAAACTAAATGTAAAATGAATAATATCAGTGTAAATTTACATGGTAGCAATTATGTATTTTTACACAACTTTGCACGGTCTGATGTGGATGAATTTTAGGCTTGATTGGCTAAAATGTGATACTATTTATATTATAAAAGCACTAATGCTTTAAGTCTCAAGCTTTCTTGAACATCAACTCACCATATATTGATTTCCTTTTTGGGCCTCTATGGATTTGGACCTAACAATATCCACATTATGTTATGCAACTTAGCCTGTAGTCGCCGGAAAAATACATTATGTTTTGGATGCATGAGTCCTCCCCCTCATGAGGGTGAATCCCACACTTGTGAGGTCCACCCTTATGTGAGGGGGAGAACTCATGTATCCAATACATGATCTACTTCCTTGTAGTTGTTGAAATTGTATTTTGTCATGCCTTGATTAAAGCGTTAAAATAATGTTTTAAAATTCGAAAAAGGGTGAAAATCATGATTTTTAAAGCCAAAAGGGAATAATAAATAAATGTAACATGATCGGATGGTGAAGCAAAAAGTTGCAACAATTTAATCACTTTTGACAAAAATTAAGACCAAAAACCCTAATGGGGGATTGTCAAAAAGTTAAATTCTGATTTGACCATCTGATTAGGATAAATTTTGCACCATATTGTAGGTCATATTATTCCCTTTGAAATGACTGTTCACGGGCCAAAATCGGACCTAAAACAGATGAGAAATCAATAAAACACTGAAACCTTGATTAAATGTTGTTGAGGTACAATTTTTTCATTCATGCCATGTGCCCTAATCCTATTTAATCACATTTATTTATTCACCAAAAATACCAAAATTTCACCCATAAGTTAGTTTGGGCTTCCATGAATATTTCTCTTCCCATTGGCTCACAAATATTTTCTATTTCATTATCTAAATTGGGCCACGATATAAACCATCACAGAAGCCCAAAATCTTATATCTTCTCCAATTTTATTATCATTATTTAGATAAGCCCAAAACCGGCCCTATGAGCCCAATGCACACACCCCATTCTTTTTAAAGCCCAAGACTATTTATCCTTGGCAATATTTCAAAAGCTCATAATTCAAGTCCGTGGCAATGCTATTTTATCAATGGAATTCAAATCCATAATCAAAGCCTATGGTTTGAACCCATTGCAATTAATTTATCAAAAACCCAATTCACATTGGCAATATCAAAAGCTTAATTCTCATTGGCAATTTATTAAAAGCCCAATTTACATTGGCAATATTAAAAGCCTAATTCTTATTGGTAATATTAAAAACCCAATTTACGTTGGTACTATTAAAAACCCAAGTTAGCTACTTGGCACTATTTAGTGAAAAGCCCAAGGTTATCAATACTTGGCAAATATTATATTATAAGTATTTCACTTAAAGTCCAATGATGAACAATGTTTTAAGTTTTTAAACCTATTACTATAGTATTACAAGCCCATGAAATCTATGATAATTATCTATTTTCAAAACCCATGATAATCATCTTATAAAAGCCCATGAAAAGTTATGATTATTTATCTTAGACCCATGACATTTATTTATTTCATACCATATTATAAACTCATGGAATTTATATAAGAACCCATGGTCACTATTTATCTTATATCACAACATTCATAATATTTATTTCCAAAACTCATGATAATTTTTTACCCTACAAGCCCGTTATGATTATCTATAGAAAAACTCATGAGAATATCACATTATTCCATTATAGTGGTTGTTATCATATTTTATTTGAAACCCATGGATATTGCCTCTATTAAAACCCATGGTAAATATTATTCACAAGAAACATTTGAGATTACTATTTACAAGCCCCAAAGAGAATATCATTTACAAAATAATCTATGGCAAAAATTATGAGAAACTATATAAGTTTTTTATTTAAAGCCCGTGGAAATTATTACCCAAAACCTATCATAAATATTTATTAAAGCTCATGAATACATTTCATTTTTACTAACAACCAAAGCCTATGTGGAATAAAAATCCATGGCAATATATGGCAGTTTTTTCCATTTAGTAAGGCTCACAATGTGAAAGTAAAAGGATAGGCCCAAGTGGAGAGAGCCACCAAGTTAGAGGCCCGCCAAAATACTTAGCCTTCATGGCCAAGCTCGACATGAAATCTTAGCTAAAATAGTCCATGTGTGCAAACTGACCTAACTAAAGAACTCCCTTCAGTTCTACCTTCCGCTGGAGAGCACCTCAAGAAGCAACCAAGCTTCCAAATCAAATTAAGAGCTGGCCACCTATCCATCAGCCTCTCTACCACTGCCAACTCTGACGTGAACAGCACTAGAGACTGGGTTGACATATAAGAGTTGAGGTCATCTCATTTTCTGCTTCCTTTCTGAGTTTTGGTTAAAGAGGAAGAGAAGCCATTACCAAGACCTCCAAACTCATGAAATCCTTACCTAAATAGTTTATTTTCTTACTAAAAATGTTTGTAATTGATTCATGAACCAAGCCCATGAATTCCAAAAGGGGAAAATTAGGGAAAAGTGGTTTGGAGGGCATGAGGGGGTGTCTAGCAGAAGCTCCCAGTAGAGGCATTAATGATTGACACCTGGCTTGTAGTGTCAACCAACCTTCTTGAGCTCTAATCCTAGTTGCAGCAAGCAAGATCTCTAGTCCTTGTACTTGCTCTAATCCTATTGGATGAAATTAATCTCCAAATCCTAGCATTTAATGCCTAGATTAGGAGCATCTCAGCCTCTAGCTGCATTACCCAAATAAGCAAAACACTCTAAAAGCAAGTTTCACTATTTTGGGCCAAATCTTAGAGGAGATATTTTGAGATTTTGCTGTTGTCAGACTTGGTCCTTTCTAAATTTTGCTAATCAATCCCTTAAGCTTCACTATAAAAGGAACTACCATCAACTCATCAAAGGGGGACAAGATCTCCTCATAAAATTCCTCATCCATCATGCTATTTTCAGCTCATAAATTAGTCATTTAGTTCATAAGTCAGTTTTTGATCCATAAATACCCATGTACACTTACCCATAAACATCCCATTCCATCTCCTCAAAAATTCCTAGTACCTTAAAATAGTCATAAACAACCCCTCTTTACACCATACTTGAAAATGGCTAAACACCATTTCATCTCTCTTTCATATTTCCATTTATTCACTCATACTTTCCATAAAGTAACTCCCACAACTTACTATACACATATATTCATCATTATGGGCATGATATGGCATATGAAGATCTTATTTAATCATTTGTTGCACTAGATGGACACTCATTCTCTCCCTTCATTCCATCCTATTTTTTCCTCTTTTACTTGTAATTATGAAGGCCATAATTTCTTGGATACTATAGAAATTTTCCCTCATGTTGACTTAACAATAATAATGAAGAAACTATATGATTTATGATCATGTAAATACATTTATTAATTTGTCATACGTCTACCGTTGGAGGTGTAGACACCTCATTTTGTACCCGGTTAATAAACTTTAGTCCCCGGTCCCAATGATGAGCTTGAAATGCCTACAAAAGGTAATTGAATTTATTTTGATAGTTTGGAAATAATCACAACTTATAAGTGCTCAAATTGCTTTGAAAACAATGTTGAAAAATGACATTTGCTCACTTTTTTGACCATATATTTTGATCCACAAGGTATTTTTGAGTGAGATTTATTTCATTGAAAAGTAGATATCTTGGGCTTCAACTTAAACATAATTTTTTCCTAATTTAGACTTAAATTGAGTGTTTTATGGCCGTTTGAAGTTGGGCTATCAGAGTTGTCAGAATTAGGGTTTCTGGGGATGCATGAAGAAGCATGCGTGCTCATTCCCAAACCTACATATGCAGGCCGGGTTCTAGAGGCCCAGAACTTCATTTTTTAGGGCCTACAACCTCTCTCTTTCGTGGGGCCTGGCCCCTAAACCCTTTGGAACGTCTAAAACCCTCTAAATGAGCCTGAAAACCCTAGTTTAAACATATAAATATAACCTTATGCCTCCAAACTCAAACCCTAGCAAGAAAGAGTTGATTTTTCACCTAAAATCTTCCAAAACTCTTTTCTAACTTTGAATTTTCTGCACACACATCATTGGGCACGTTTTTGGCTTTTCAAAACCTCTTTCTCTATTACTCATTAGGGTAGAACCTATTATCTAATCTCTTTCAAAAACCTATTTCAAACAATCTTTTCAAGAACATCTTTTTATTTTGAGTTGTGATTGCCTATGAATTATTGAATACTTTGATTGTCTTGATTATCATTCAATCTTGTTGTGTAGGCACTGAGGGGTCGGTTAAAATATCTACCAAGTTGTGTTCCATAAGTAGGGTGTTTTTCTCCCCATGACTCTTCCTTAATTTAGGGTTTTTATAACTCGTGTTATTGTTGTTTTTAATTTGATTTACATGTTTAATTTTGTTTGGTTGTGTCTTATCATGTTTTGATTGGAGAATTGAATGATTGGATATATTGATGAACATGTTTTGATGTGTTAAGTGTAGTTCTTGTTTTTTGTTAGACCCAATGCATGTTTAGGAATAGATTTTGTTTTGTTTATCTTTGATATCTTTGTTGTTAGTTTAGGTTGTTTAGTTTTGTATTAGAAGCATGCTAGTTTTTGTTTGATTATTGTTTTGTTGCTTTTTTAAAACTGAGTTTCTTGGCATGTAAAGCATGCGTACACATACTTCTTGTATGCGTACGCATACACGAGGCATGCGTACGCATACACGAGGCATGCGTATGCATACACGAGGCATGCGTACACATACTTCATTTATGCGTATGCATACTCGTGCCCAAAAATGCAGATTTAAGGTTTTTGCTATTTTTTTTTGTTTTAATTAATTTTAATCACATGTTTAAGTCTTGTTGAGTCTAGTTTTCACATGTTTAGGTCTATGGTTAGTAGAATAACATGTTTCATTTGCTTTGATTGTTGAATTGATAATTAGGGTTTGTATCTTGGTTGAATCACATGAACATGCATTGATGCATAGGTTTTGTGGTACTATGAGGTAAGTGAGGTAAGTCATGCCTAATTGCATGAACATGCATTTGATTTGGTTGGTGAACATGATGAGAATTCTTGATTGAATAACATGATGAATATGCTTGATGATTAATGCCTTGCTGATGTTTCTGTTTTGTGATGTCCATGCTACCCTTGGATATATATTGCTAGATGAATACCAAATCCTAGCATTTAATGCCTAGATTAGGAGCATCTCAGCCTCTAGCTGCATTACCCAAATAAGCAAAACACTCTAAAAGCAAGTTTCACTATTTTGGGCCAAATCTTAGAGGAGATATTTTGAGATTTTGCTGTTGTCAGACTTGGTCCTTTCTAAATTTTGCTAATCAATCCCTTAAGCTTCACTATAAAAGGAACTACCATCAACTCATCAAAGGGGGACAAGATCTCCTCATAAAATTCCTCACCCATCATGCTATTTTCAGCTCATAAATTAGTCATTTAGTTCATAAGTCAGTTTTTGATCCATAAATACCCATGTACACTTACCCATAAACATCCCATTCCATCTCCTCAAAAATTCCTAGTACCTTAAAATAGTCATAAACAACCCCTCTTTACACCATACTTGAAAATGGCTAAACACCATTTCATCTCTCTTTCATATTTCCATTTATTCACTCATACTTTCCATAAAGTAACTCCCACAACTTACTATACACATATATTCATCATTATGGGCATGATATGGCATATGAAGATCTTATTTAATCATTTGTTGCACTAGATGGACACTCATTCTCTCCCTTCATTCCATCCTATTTTTTCCTCTTTTACTTGTAATTATGAAGGCCATAATTTCTTGGATACTATAGAAATTTTCCCTCATGTTGACTTAACAATAATAATGAAGAAACTATATGATTTATGATCATGTAAATACATTTATTAATTTGTCATACGTCTACCGTTGGAGGTGTAGACACCTCATTTTGTACCCGGTTAATAAACTTTAGTCCCCGGTCCCAATGATGAGCTTGAAATGCCTACAAAAGGTAATTGAATTTATTTTGATAGTTTGGAAATAATCACAACTTATAAGTGCTCAAATTGCTTTGAAAACAATGTTGAAAAATGACATTTGCTCACTTTTTTGACCATATATTTTGATCCACAAGGTATTTTTGAGTGAGATTTATTTCATTGAAAAGTAGATATCTTGGGCTTCAACTTAAACATAATTTTTTCCTAATTTAGACTTAAATTGAGTGTTTTATGGCCGTTTGAAGTTGGGCTATCAGAGTTGTCAGAATTAGGGTTTCTGGGGATGCATGAAGAAGCATGCGTGCTCATTCCCAAACCTACATATGCAGGCCGGGTTCTAGAGGCCCAGAACTTCATTTTTTAGGGCCTACAACCTCTCTCTTTCGTGGGGCCTGGCCCCTAAACCCTTTGGAACGTCTAAAACCCTCTAAATGAGCCTGAAAACCCTAGTTTAAACATATAAATATAACCTTATGCCTCCAAACTCAAACCCTAGCAAGAAAGAGTTGATTTTTCACCTAAAATCTTCCAAAACTCTTTTCTAACTTTGAATTTTCTGCACACACATCATTGGGCACGTTTTTGGCTTTTCAAAACCTCTTTCTCTATTACTCATTAGGGTAGAACCTATTATCTAATCTCTTTCAAAAACCTATTTCAAACAATCTTTTCAAGAACATCTTTTTATTTTGAGTTGTGATTACCTATGAATTATTGAATACTTTGATTGTCTTGATTATCATTCAATCTTGTTGTGTAGGCACTGAGGGGTCGGTTAAAATATCTACCAAGTTGTGTTCCATAAGTAGGGTGTTTTTCTCCCCATGACTCTTCCTTAATTTAGGGTTTTTATAACTCGTGTTATTGTTGTTTTTAATTTGATTTACATGTTTAATTTTGTTTGGTTGTGTCTTATCATGTTTTGATTGGAGAATTGAATGATTGGATATATTGATGAACATGTTTTGATGTGTTAAGTGTAGTTCTTGTTTTTTGTTAGACCCAATGCATGTTTAGGAATAGATTTTGTTTTGTTTATCTTTGATATCTTTGTTGTTAGTTTAGGTTGTTTAGTTTTGTATTAGAAGCATGCTATTTTTTGTTTGATTATTGTTTTGTTGCTTTTTTAAAACTGAGTTTCTTGGCATGTAAAGCATGCGTACACATACTTCTTGTATGCGTACGCATACACAAGGCATGCGTATGCATACACGAGGCATGCGTACACATACTTCATTTATGCGTATGCATACTCGTGCCCAAAAATGCAGATTTAAGGTTTTTGCTATTTTTTTTGTTTTAATTAATTTTAATCACATGTTTAAGTCTTGTTGAGTCTAGTTTTCACATGTTTAGGTCTATGGTTAGTAGAATAACATGTTTCATTTGCTTTGATTGTTGAATTGATAATTAGGGTTTGTATCTTGGTTGAATCACATGAACATGCATTGATGCATAGGTTTTGTGGTACTATGAGGTAAGTGAGGTAAGTCATGCCTAATTGCATGAACATGCATTTGATTTGGTTGGTGAACATGATGAGAATTCTTGATTGAATAACATGATGAATATGCTTGATGATTAATGCCTTGCTGATGTTTCTGTTTTGTGATGTCCATGCTACCCTTGGATATATATTGCTAGATGAATGGTAGAGTTTTATGCTATGGATGAGTATGAGACATATGCCATGTTTGGATGTTAAATGCATGTTAGTGTATTTGAATTTAGAATAACATATTAGAGGACCATTTGATGGGATTAGGATTTGGAACACAATGAGTGAAGGTTGACCTACTAGTCGGGTCGGGTTAGGTGCCTAACACCTTTTATAGACACCACATTTTGCAACCCTTAAGACTTGGGCTCTTGTTCCCCAATGATGCTAAAATTTTAAGACCTAATGTTGGTTTAGGGCCCAATCAGATGTTAAATTGACTTAAGAGATGTTAAATGAAAAATATAACTTTTAACGAGCAGATAAATCTATTTTTGGAAAAATAAAGCCAAGGAAAGCCTCTGCCTGCGCATGCAGAAATCAACCTACGCGCGTGGCCATAATGCATGCGCATGTAGGCCTAAGCCTGCGTGCAGATGTAGGGTTCTAGAAACGATGAAAGACAAGTTTTTTGCATTAAAAACTGAGGTTTAGAATGAATCCCAGATCATCAGGAAGTCGTTTCAAACCCCCATTTTCATAATATAAATAGCCATAAATGGTACATTTTAAAAACATACAGGAATCCTAAGGGAAAACACTTAGATTCACTAGAAATAGTGAATCAAAGAAGGAGTTTTTCGTAAAACATCCTTAAGTCAATTTTCGTTTGATTGGGGCATTTTCTGACCTTGATCTTTGAGTTTAAGATTACTAATAACTTTTTATTGATTGTGAATAAATTTGACTAAGGAGAACGGTAAAAAATCAAGCCTAGGAGTTTTTATTTTGAGGTATTGAGTTCTAAACTCTTTTCTCTCTTTTTTGTTTTAATCTTGTTGTTAATCTTATTTCTTTGCTTGTTTTATGTTTTAATATGTTTGCATAGCTTAGTTTTAGATAGCATTTGTATTTCCAAGCATGTTAGGTTGTTAGATTTATTGTTTTAAGTATTTCTCTGTTTTCTGTGCTTGTTGTGTTTCTGGGCTAGGGTTTCTGAGCAAGCCTGCGCATGCATGCATCCTGCATGTGCGCGTAGGTCAAAGTATGTGCACGCATGTAGCTGGCCCACGCATGTAGGCCTTTGCATGTGCGTGCATACCGCTGCACAGAAACCCTAATTTAGATTTCTGCTTTGTTTTCTTTGCTTATTTCACATGCTATGTCTCTGTTTGTTCCCTCTTTTATAGGTTTTAGTCCTTGTTCTATGTTTGTTGTTTGTTTGTCTTCCACCTGATTAAATTAGGGTTTATCTTTGGTTGCTTTGTTTTGATGCCATGAATATGCATTCACATGTTCTTGCATTAATGCCATAGGTGTTGAGATGTAGTAAGGTAAGTGAGTTAAGTTATGCATTCATATGAACATACATTTGTTTGTGACATAATCTTGTTTAGGGTTGATGAACATGATATGGTAGTTTGAATAAGCATGTTTGTGTTCTTAATATTTTCCAATGATCCCTTGATGATACCATGATTATTTGCTACCTATATTATGCCTTGATTAAGTGTTTACATTCTTCTGCCTTGGATGTAATACGATGACATGATGCTAAATGAATGCTAGATGCCATGCTTGGATTGTGATATGCCATGATAGATAAATGATTAGGTTTTGGGATGAGTGATGTCATGTTATCTGCTTAGATGTATGCTAGTGTGTGTGTAAGTATAGATACAATATTGAATATGCCTTTAATATGGTTAAGACATAAGACATAATGAGAGGAAGCCAACCCTAGTATTGGACAGTTTTGGGTGCCTAACACCTTCCCAAAACCGTACCTAAACTCCGAAGCCATACTCTAGTAGTAAGATAAAAAATGTCCTTCCTCGAGAGGACGCTATATTCATGGTTCCTAGGCCATTGCAAAAACTAGGTGACTCCCCGTTGTGTCTACATCTTCCCATCCCCATACCTAAACTTCGGACATGTGTTCTGGTAAAGATCAGTCATTCCACAAAAGGGCGTTATATATATGGTTCCTAGACCATAAAACTAGGTGAATACTCTATTTTTCTCCGTCTCAGTCCACTTGGTTGAGGCGTACTCCCCTCGTTGCGCCCACAGGAGGTCTGTCATATTCACTCCTAGACCATTTTCCTCTTGTGTACTTGTTATAATGGGCCCACTTTTTATATTAATCCACTACAGAGGAAATGCATAATTTTTACTGTGCACATACATTTATTAATTTTCTAGACATCTACCGCTAGACGTTTCTCTTGTTTACCACTGGACTATTATTTAAGCACTTATTGTGGTGGGCCATCCTTTGTGCTAGCTTATCTTTGCAAGTGGTATTTTTGGGGCCTTATTATAATCTTTGTTGGATGCAACCTGGACTTTGAGTAAAAATGGGCTTTTCACATTTCACCGATAGCCTTTGGGCCATATTCCAAGTCCAAAGTCGAGTCTCGGTCTTGGCTTCCCGAATATCATATTGGCAACGAAAAAAAATGCCCCGGACAAATGTTTAACTATTTTTAGGTCAAAAAGAGCTGTTTTTGGATCGTTTTTGCGCAAAAAACTATACCAATTGAGGAACAATTGGGGGCAATCCGACTGAACCAGATTGAAGTATGATGTGTCAAATACCTTTCACAAAAAAAAACACTTAACGATATTTGCCACGGATGAAAGAAATGAATTTTTCAAAAAAAGTACCGCAAAATTTCCTATATTGTGTCACCCCTCTTCCAGAGGCAATATCTTGACTACCATAGCTCCAAATCAAACAAGGCCAGAGCCTATGGAAACTAGACATCCAAATATGTCCAAGGACATCAAGTAGGGAACCAGATAGGAAAAAGATAAAATATGAAAATTTGAGGGACAAGTAGGGAATCATGTGATGGTGTTGCCAGAACACAATCACATGGCCGCTTATTGCCAGGCGTTTATGTTAAAAAAAAAAAACATTGGATACACTACAAAAAAAACCCAAAAATTCTCTAGGATAGAATTCTCTCTCTCTCTCTCTCTCTCTCTCTCTCTCTCTCTCTCTCTCTCTCTCTCTCTCTCTCTCTCTCTTTTCTTCTCCTCTCCTCTCTCTCTCTCTCTCTCCTAGGAAACCCCTCTCAAAATTTCCAGCCCCACGTTTCCTTCATAATAAGAAAAAAAACATATTTTAGGTAAGTGGGTAAGTTGTAAGGGAATGGGTTAGCTTCCATATAGCTATACCCATTCTTCTTTTCTCTTTTCCTTGTAACATCATAACATTATATATATAAAAATGCTCTTTTCATTCATTGTATCTTTACATTCTTTCTTTTAAATTCCTTGCTCTATCTTTATATTGCTTGCCTTATATATATTGCTCTAAGTTGTATATATATTTGTTATTTATTTGCTCATTTATTTATCTTGATGTTCATATCTGTGTATATATTGTTATATTGTTGAATGCTTGTGGGTTTCCTAGATAGGTTTTAAACCTCTTCCTAGACACTATGTGAGAAGTACCCATAGGGGGAAGAACTCATCTTTTCTAGGCATCTAGGAACAATATATATATATATATATATATATATTTGTTGTTCTATTTATCTTCTTGTTCATCTATTTACATTGCTTATATGTACTTGTTTATTTATCTTGTTGCATTTATTTACTTGTTCATCTTTATAATTGTTCACCACCTCCCCATTTATTTCTTGCACTCTCTATTGTTTCCTTTATTGTCCAATATATATATATATATATACATAGGAACCTAGGAACGATATATATTTGTTGTTCTATTTATCTTGTTGTTCATCTATTTACATTGCTTATATCTACTTGTTTATTTATCTTGTTGCATTTATTTACTTGTTCATCTTTATATATTGTTCACCCCCTCCCCTTTACACACACACACACACATATTGTGCTATATTATTATGTTTCTTCTCTCTCTCTCATCACCCAAAAATATTTTTTATCCATTTTGCCTAAATGGGTTCTAAACCATGTTTTAAGCACAATATGGGTATGTTGCCTAGAGAATGGAGGTGGTTTGTACTCCCATTTCTTCTATTAGTAAAGAATCCATAAGGTTTTGGCAAGAATAGGGCTTATTTAGGAGAAATCCATTAAAAAAAAAAATTTCCAATAAGAATTTACTTCTCTTGTCATTTAAATTCCAAGCAATTTACTTTTCTTGTCATTTAAATTTCAAGTTATTTACTTTCCTTGCCTTTAAATTCGTAGCACTTTACTTTTATTGTCTTTACATTTCCAAGAAATTTATTTTTACGTCCCGTATTTAAATTCCTTCACTTTTAATGCACTTTAATTTCTAGCACTTATTTATTTTTTGTTGCTCTATGTTCTTTCTCATATACATTGTAGCCGTAAAATAATAGCTTGGGTAAACAAATCTCTAAAGTGTGTTTTTCTAAAAGAAAATCGTTTCAAAAACTACTCCCTTTCACAAAAAAAAAAAAAAAAAAAAAAAAGCTTTCCAAAGCAAAAGTATTCTTTTTCTTAAAGAAAAACATAAAAAAAAAACTTTTCTAAAAAAAAAAACCCGTTCATTCTTTCCAAAAAAGAGTTTCTTTTAGAACGCTGAAAAGCCTTTTAACAGCAAAAAAAATATTTTGAATAAGCAAAATTTTAAGAGGAAATTATTTTTCTACACCTTGTTTTTTCTGAAAAAACAATAAAAATGATGGGATTTTGGAATCCAAGCTTCTTTCTTTCTCTAAAAAAAAAAAAAAAAACCCTTGAAAACTTCTTGAAACATTTCTCTTCTTTATTTCTTTTTGTTCCAAAATTGTTTTCTTTACAAAAGAAATGCTTTCAAAACAAGCTTCCTTTTACTATAAAAATCATGGGATTTTTAAATTTTAATCTTTATTTTTTCTTAAAAAAAACCAAGAAACTTTTTTTTTTAACCTTTTCCCCAACTATATTTTGGAATTAATTTTCTTTTTACAAAAAAAATATTTTCAAAACAAAACCCCCCTTTTCTTAAAACTTTATCTTCAAAATAAAAATCATTGGATTTTTAATTCAAGCCTTCCTTCTTTAAAAGAAAAACCAAGAAACTTTTAAATAAACTTTTCCCAAGATTCTCTGTCATTTTTTTTTTCTTTTTCAAAATTGGTATCCTAGCAAAACGATTTTCAAAACAACCTTTAATTAACAAAAACTATGGAATTTTGGATCCCCTCCTTTATTTATTTATTTTATTTTATATATATTTTAAAAAAAAGGGTACTCTTTTTCTCCAAAATCCTTTTCAAAAAAGAAAAATATTGTTTTCACAAGGAAATTCCCAATTTCAAGCTTTGCCATTTCAAAAGAAAACTTTTATCTTTTTTACAAAAATTTAAAGTTGAAACTTCCTTTTATTTTTTTATTTTTTAAATGTAATAAAAACCATGGTTTCTAATTGAATCATAAAAAGTTTTTCTCAAAAATAGTTTTTTTTTTTTTTTTAACTTTTTCTCTTTTATCAATAAATTATAATAATAATAAAAACTTTTTTTTTTCTCACCAAAAAAATGTTTCTTTCAACTTCTTTTCTCTAAACTCAACGTAAAAAAAAAAAAAAAAAAAAAAAAAAAAAAAAAAAAAAAAAAGAGGAAGAAGAAGAAGAATAAGAAGAAGAAGAAAGAAAAGGTCATTTCTATCAAAACAAAAGAAATATTTTTAAGTCTTTTACAAAAAATATCCTTTTTTTAAATCTTTTCAAAATAATTTGTACATCTCCATTTTAGTAAGTTTTAAATTCTTCTAGCATTGTTGTTTAAAAATTTCTTCTTAGAATTGCATCTTTTAGAGATTTGTGCCTATGGTTCAATTTCATTAAACCAATAGGTATCAATCAAGCTTACATGGCTCCCTCCCTTCTTGGCACTAATGTTTCTTTCTATTGTGTTTTTTGCATGATAAAATGAGAAAAATATGGTGGATGACAACAAGGTGCTATTCTTCCTACTCACTCTCTTTTATTTTTACGTTGTAAATAATCATGTCAAATATGTAGTATATAAATATTCACATACTATTGTATATATTATTTCTTGCAATGTGGTAAAATGTTTCTCACATGCTATGTTTCTCACATACTTTGTTTGTAAATAAATCATTGAAATAAATATTCACATGCTATGTTATAAATAAATAAATTAATACTCACATGTATATATGTATTGTTTGTACAAAACCTTTTTCAAAAAAAAAAATACCAAGTATTTTATTTCTTCACTAAAAAGATAATGCTAGAATTAAATTAAAATGAAGTACTATAATATAATGCTAGAATTAAATTAAAATGAAGTACTATCCTTTGGATAGGCAGTGTGGAGTGCCTAACACCTTTTCCAAACGTAACCGAACTTCCGAGTCCAAGACCTTTGGTTTGAGACTTTTGGTTTACCTCAAATAATAAACCCCTTAAAATTGGTTTAATTACTTAGGTAACTTAAAAAAGAATTGGACAAATAGGTAACAAATCACACTTAATACAAATCCAATGATTGGTGGCGACTTCTAAAATAAAAATAAGAAAAACAGACTCAAACACATCTCACCCTATAAACATATGCACACGAAGACCCATGTTGCTAAGGACCCAATGTAAAAAACAAAAAAAAAACCAAAGGAGAAAAAGCCCTAAACAAGCTTTTTCTTCTTAGCCCGGATTTTTCTTTTTTGGGGTGTCCACATTAGTCGCTGTGGAAGCATTGGTTTTTGGTTATCAATATTCGATTAATGACAAATAGGTTCAGGGAAATTTGGTGAAAATTGGAACTAATGCCAATTTAGTTCATGAGAAGAACTCGTACTCCTTGGCTGAAAGGATGATAGTCCTTAGTCCCCCAATAGGTGCTACAATCATCAATGCCACACCAAGCACAATGCAGATCTGAAATGCAAGTTAAAACAAAATTATGTTAAGAAATAAGAAAAAGTGGGCAAAAGATTACACATAATTCTTTTTGGTATGATATATAAAGCAATTTTTAACATACCCAGTTGGCTATCCAAGTTATGCTGAAAGGTTTGGGTTTATAGATGACGAGCCACATGATGCAGGGGAGCTGCAAAGATTAAAAAAACATAAACTTTAGCATTCTATTGGATTATTTTCTATGAACTATGAAGAATAAGCAGTCCATTTAATTAAGGTTGTAGTATTTTGGAAGGGTTAAGTAAGGAAAGAAGAATCCTTTGCTTACGTAGTATGTTGTTGGGGCCATAACAAGTCCTCCAAAGAAACCAAGGAGGCCACCGAAGAAAGGGATTGATATCGCGACCATCATTGTAAACGCTGCAGTCAAAAAACCAAGAATGAAAGAAAAAAAGAGAGATGAATTATCATGCAAAAAAGCTACGAGTTACACAATTAGTAATACTATCAATTGAAACATGCAATCGGAATTCATTTGAGAGAGAGAGGAGTGCACACATACCAACATATACATTGCGAAGGATAAATCGGAGTGTAAAAGATGGCCTGAACTTCAATTTCTTCACCAGAAAAGTTTCTATCATGTCAAACACTGGCACAGCAAATATCTGTGGTTTACAATGATTTGGTTAATAATAATGACTGACAAAACAAACTCTGTTATATTATCAATCACTTTTGAGAACATGATCTTCTCGATTTCCTGGTTAAGTTTTTATTTTCGGGATCTAATAGTGTGTAGACTGTCAGTTATTTAAAATTTATAAACGACTTAGTATTGGAGACACCTTTAGCCTTGTAATACTTAATCTGAACAATGAAATAGATTAATTTCAAATGGAAAGGATGTTAGTACTCAGTTTTGACAGAAATTTGGCAATATTCAAACATGAAATGTTGGAACGCACCTGGTAGCTTCCAATGACATGGATAACAACAAACATGTTAGCTGTTGCAATAAGCCAATTAGGTTTCTCTAGTGACAGGAGGATGTTGTCCTCAACAGAATTTCCAAACACCCAGTACCCGATCAGAGCAACAGGGAAGTAGCAAAGGCCCACAATGATATATGCAACAACCGCTCCTCTCCACATGGGGACCTTTGAAGGTTTCTCTGGAGTAGAAGGGATTGTTGCTTGGATTTCCAAAACCACATTGTGACCAGCATAGGCAAATGCTACATCACCCAAGGCGGTGAAAACGTTAAAAGTTTTTCCAGATGCGCTTTTGGCTGAGTAACCGTAGTCCACATCTGGTCGAACACCCTTTGCAGCAGAAGCTGTCCAAGCAATAGTTGAGTAACTACAAAAGCAACCCCCCAAAAGGGGTTGAAGAAAAATACATTAATCTAAAAGTTTCAATGTTGTACATAGATTTTTCAGGTAATGTTAACATGGGTAGCTTGTATATTACGCTAAGGACATGACTGCCGCAGACAGTGAGACACCGGCAATAGAGTTGAAGCTGGGGAGATGAGACAGAACAAAGTGCACAGAAGCGAAAATCATGATGAAGTAAGTGGTCCTGATAGATTTGCAATTGGGGCAAACTATGTCATGGAACTTCTTCAATGATCTCCCTCCAGTGACCATGTACACAATGTCTACACTAATTTCAACAACGAGCTGTTGAGGCACCACAATCCATAGTCCAAGCTTTTCACCAAAGGCTTGCTGACCAAGCTCATGGTACCTATCAAAACGCTTACCCGGAACCATTTCGTGCATCTCAACCATTTGCCATAGAGTGTAGAAGGTGATGATCCATGACAAAATAAGGACAGTGACACCGGGTCCCCTATTATTCCAAAAAAGAAAAAAAGAAAAAAAATCATTTGGTCAGAACTATTTATTAACAAACTACCGATCTGTTCTGTTGAAAACAGAAGCAAAACTTTGATTAATTTTAAGTGTTTTTGGCATGGTAGTTTAAGTAATGCTTTTCAGTTTTTAAACAATGTTACACGTATTTCTACACATTTTCTCTACCACAAATATTTCTAAAAAATACAAACAACGTTACCAAACGGCCCATACCCAAAAATGATCTGGAACGTAAACACCTATCTAACATTATGATTAACAGAATAGAGGAAAATAAAACCTTTACCGATTCAAATATTCTATTGAACAATCCCTTGCAAAGTTTTAACCCTTCAAACATTAGGAAAAACGAAAGGACAGGAAAAAAAGAAGAATTGAAGGTACAAGTTACAAGTATTTTGTTTCTAAAACATTGTATAGATATTCATCCAAACAAAACTAAAATTTTTATGGACATCTTTTAAAAGAATTGTTTAAAAAAAATAAAAAAGGCACACTTCATAATTATTCTACCTATAAAGTCATAAATAATTGTGTTTTTGTGACAATTTGTGCAGAACCCAAGAATGAAATACTATAACAATTACAATAGCCAAAGTTTAATCTCACAATTTTAAGGTTTATTATGGATTCTCAACAAATTAATTGAGATGGACCACATATATATTTTTTTGCTAAAAATGAAATACCATAAAAATATACTAATTAAATATGAAAGAAAAGTACCATCTACCCTGTTTATGAGACAAACATAGCGCAGACCCTACAAACCAAATACTATCCCCTAGGGTACTCTATCACGTAGAGTTCTTTTCATCTTTTCATCTTTATTTTGAATTAAATAGTTTGATACCATATCAATAATTCACTAATAAAATTCTTAAAATAATATTGACAAATCAGCAATTAATAACCTCATCAGATTTTGAGTTTATTAGTAATTCATTTTAGTATTTTCTTTATAAAACGAAAAACAAAAAACTCAAATCTAAAACCTAAAATAGATTGCAAACTCTCCAAGTACCTCTTCTTTTCCCACTGCCGGCGGAAAGCTCTAGGCAATTTTCAAAATTGGCTTGAATGAGTAAAGTAGGCTTACAAACAAAGGCTGCTATCAGAAGTAAGCTTACTATTAAGGTTTATGATTGAATTTATAAGATTACAACTGAGTTGTGTTGGGTCTTAGAGATATAGGCTTGCGATGGGCTGCATTTTTGGGGAACATTTAGCACTATTTCCATGCATAAATTTCCCAACGTTGTCACCTCTATATCTCTTTCGATTTCTGATCCCCTACCCTACGATGTCATATGTGGATTCATGCTTGGTCGGACAAGCTTGGTTCCCTTGCGCATTGCAATTCATGACAACGGTGGAGCTGGAGTGAGAGATTGACGGAAACCTTTGTTGGTGTGGCACTTATTTTAAGTATTTTATTAGTGAATTAATAATATGACATAATCCCAACCATTTAATTCAAATTGAAGAGTTAGATAAAGAGAACTCCATGTGGCAGAGTACCACAGGAATTCTAAAAGATCTTAATCCAATCAGATACTATCCAAACACTAATTAGATACGAAACAAGCTTTTCCATATCCGTATTCACCATGTTTATTATCAGACAAACACAATTTTTTTTCTTAGAAACCAAATACTGATTAGAGATGAAAAGAAAAAGAAGACATATATACCATCCTAGATGTGACATGGCATAAGGCAGACTGAGAACACCGGCGCCGACCATGGCGGTGACATTGTGGAAAGCCGAGTACCACCATTTGGCAGTCCTAGAGGCAGTGACCGGAAGCCAATCATTGATTGCCTTCTGCCTTGCTGCCTCTTCGTCTGTCATGTTTGGAGTCAGAGTCATGTTTTGCTTCTTGTTATCACCACCAGCAAATTGGTTCAACTAAGGCAATGTCTGAAAGACCCAACAATATAGGCCTTCCAATATCCAGTACCAGCCACAGAGCGATTCAATCAGGCATCTTACAGTTAAAACAACCACATATATAAGAACTATGGGAATCTCAGAAGCCATATTTAGGAAAAAAAAAAAAAAAATTGACTTGCTAAGAATGTACAATGTGACAGTTGGTTGCAACTATATTCTGTTTATTCATAACCGAATTTAGAATCTAGGAAGGCTGTCTAATCCATAATATTCTGTGTGGGTGTCTATCCGTCTCATGGTGATGGTATCTATCCGTATCTCTTTTTTTGATGAATTGTATCTATCCGTATCTCATAGCCTAATGTTTCGGTAAATTTTTTTTTTTTTTTTTTGATGTATAATGTTTCGGTAATTTCATAGTTTGGATAACCGTACTAATCTATGAACTATGAATGGTGGTATTTGGTATCTCCAGAATTTGTAGGAACACTTGCTGTCGTGCTCATTTGCTAACAAACTATTTTATAATATTTTTATAAAATATTGATGTTGCAAATTTTTACTTGTTCTCATATGAGAACCAAAGTGGTTTGATGCATTTGGGGCCTATGACAAAAATTGATTATCTTGTTTTATATGCAAAATTACTACTAATTAACATGAACCATGTAGATTTTTTTTTTTTTTTTAAAGTCTATAAGCACAATTTTTTTTTTTGAAAAAACTTTTCACATTTATTGATGTGGCAGATTGATAGTAGTAAGTAAAAGAGTGATGTTAATGGTAGACCTAGTTGAGACTAGTAAAAATTTGCCAACTCAACTATTGTGAAATATGTTGCGAATTTTTGTTTGCGTATTGCTCTTTTTTTTTTTTTTTTGAGAAGTACTACATTCACAATATTTTTCATAACAAATTTTAGGTGTTAAGTTGTTACTGATTCTAATTTGAACACATCACTAAAATTATTTTTTTGCCATCAATAATAACTTGCTACTTAGGATTTGTAGTAAAGTGTTGTGAAAAATGTTGTAGACGTAGCATTTTATTTTATTTTTTGTATTTCATTTAATAAAAAAAATTATTTTATTTATTAGCTAATATTTGAGCTTAATTAATACTATTACAATGATAGAAATAACCCTATTGGTTAAAATTTTGGGCCTTTTTTTTACTTGGGGTCTTAGGTGATTGCATCAATTGCTTATACCATTGAGTCGACACTGATGAGAACATCACAAATGTCATTTTTTTTTTTTAATTACCAATAACCACTCACCCATCAACAGTTTATAAACAAAATTTGTGACTTTAGTATTTTTCTTTGGGAATTAATTGGATCTTTTTTCTATTTATAAATTATTCAAGATTCTAGTTTTTATTTTATTTTTATTTTATAAGATTTAAAAAAAATAAATGTATTAAATATTGAGAACCTAAATGTAAAATTTGTAAAATGGCAATTGTAAGGATATGAGAACCAAATTGGTGCCATTTTTTAAATTTCTTGTTATTTTGGTTATTGTTGTCATTTTACTTATGAAACAACTATGTGACTAAGTTATAGCACTGCTAGTAATAGCATTTCTGCGGGTGAGATGGTGGTAGATTGAAAATATGACCAAAGTATAGGGACTGGTGTTTTTACCTTAATAGGTAAATTGAAAATATTAAGTAATTGAGTGATTGTCGGGGGTGTTTTTGGATTGCCTATATGATATTGAGACTCGACTTTGGGCTTGGAATATGGCCCAATGGCTATTGGTGAAGTGTGAAAGACTCATTTTTGCTCAAGGTCCGGATTGCATCTAACAAAGATTATAATAAGCCCCCAAATATATCTCCTACAAAGATAAGCAAGTATAAAGATGGCCCACCACATTAAGTGCTTAAATAAACGTCCAGTGGCAAACATGAGAAATGTCCAACAGTAGATATCTGGAAAATTAATAAATGTATTCGCATAGTAAAAATTATGCATTTCCTCTGTTAGGGACAGATTTTATGTAATTGGCTAATTTTTTGACAAAATGCACTTTACTTGTATTTGGGTAGATCTAGGTTGGGTTTAAGACTTCAAGAAACATGTTGTTCAAGTCAAGTTAAATCCATGAAGATTTGACCAAGAAAAAAGTGAAGAAGAGCTATTTATTAAAGCTTGACAGATACCTCGACAAAAACAGTATCTATTGAGATTTAAGAACAAAGCTTGACAAAAGCTGAATCTGTCGAGATCTATGAAATCAGAATTTCCAGATCTGATTTTTGGGCCATGCTGAAATATTTGTATAGGATTTCTTTTCTCATAACTTTAGACATATATAAGGATTATTTTAAGGGCCGCCATGAGGTGATGCAACAATAATACATGCATTGAGTGACCTAATGCAAAAAGTGACATAGTTCATTATTCTCTCTAAAGAAGATACTGCATCTTTGCACCGTAGGGTTTTGTAACAAATGAGCTTCCTGATCTTCATTGTTGATGAACTAAAGAACTTTGCAGCCAACATCTTCTTCAAGTTGCTGGTGTTAGTCACGTACTTGGATCTATGCATCATTAGTTAGTCACGTACTGGGATTCGTGCATTGAATGGAGAGATTGCCGCTACAATACAAGTCCAATTAGGTATTGGGGTAAGGGTTCAACTGTAAGTTAGTATTTCAGGATAGGCCAAAGGTTCGGTAAGGTTCCTTATACTTATAACCGCTTGTGACTGATAATAGTGGATTCTCAGAAGTGGTGATCTTAAATTCACCCGATGGGGTTTCGCCTCGGTGGTCTTCCTCGTTCATAAACAAGTCACCTATGTCAAATTTAATTTCCCCTGCATTTAGTTATTTGGTGATTTGCTTATGCTACCACGCTATTGCATGTAATTTGACAAATTAATTAACTTAGGTAATTAATTAATTTGCAAGGGGTCAATTCATTTTAACCCAACATCCTCCATAGTCGGTTAATATAAAAGTGGGCCCATTATAACAAGTACACAAGAGGAAAAATGGTCCAGTGGTGAATATGACAGACCTCCAGCGGTAAAGTCTGATAAGTTATTAAATGTGTTTATATGATAAAAATCATATATTTTTCTCATTATTATTAAATCAACATTAGGGAAAACTTTCATCTAATCCAAGACATTATGGCCTTCAATATGATAGCAATGAACAAGGATTAAAGGCTATAATTATAAGTAAAAGAGGAGAAATTAGGATGTAATGAAGGGAGAGAAAGAGTGTCCATCTAGTGTAGCAAATGTTTAACTAAGATCTCTATGTGCTAAATCATGCCCATAATGATGAATGTATGTGTATAATAAGTGATGAGAATAACTTTATGGAAAGTATGAGAGAATATATGAAAAAATGAAAGAGAGATGAAGTGGTGTTTAGCCATTTTCGGGTATGGTGTAAAGAAGGGCTGTTTATGACTATTTTAAGGCTCTGAAATTTTCTGAGGAGATGGAATGGGATGTTTATGTGTAAATGTACATGGTTATTTATGGATGAAAAGCTGATTTATGAACTAAAAGATTGATTTATGAGTTGAAAATAGCATGATAGGTGGGGAATTTTATGAGGAGCTCTTGTCCCCTTTGATGAGTTGATGATAGTTCCTTTTATAGTGAAGCTTAAGGGATTGATTAGCAAAAAATTTAGAAGGGACCAGGTTTGACAGTAGCAAAATCTCAGAATTCTCCTTTGATATTTGACCCAAAATGGTGAGACTTGCTTTTAGAGTGTTTTGCTTATTTGGGTAATACAACTGGAGGCTAAGATGCTTCTAATCTAGGCATTAAATGTTGGGATTTGGAGCTTAATTTCGTCCAATAGGATTAAAGCATATATGAGGACTAGAGATCTTGCTTGCTACAACTAGGATCAGAGCTCAAGAGGGTTGGTTGACACTCCAAGCAAGGTGTCAACCATTGATGCCTTTGCTATGAGCTTCTGTTGGACACCCTCTTATGCCCTCCAAACCACTTTTCCCTAATTTTCCCCTTTTGGGATTCATGGGCTTAGTTCATGAATCAATTACATACATTTTTAGTAATAAAATACACTATCTAGTTGAGGATTCCATGAGTTTGGAGGTCTTGGTTATGGCTTCCTTGAGTTGTGACCAAAACTTGGAAAATAAGGCTATTTATTGCATTTCAGCTTTTTGGTGTCAGCCCAGCCTCTGGTACTATTCACGTCAAGTTAGCAGTGGTAGGGAGGTTGATGGGATAGGTGACCAGCTCTTAATTTGGTTTGGGAGCTTAGTTGCTTCTTTAGGTGCTCTCCAGTGAAAGGTAGAACTGAAAGGAGTTCTCCAATTGGGTCAGTTTGTACAATGGACTGTTTTCGCTGATATTTCAATTTGGGTTTGGCCATGAGGGCTGAGTATTTTGGTGGGCTGTTGACTTGGTGGTTCTCTCCACTTGGGCCTATCCTTTTGCTTTCTCATTGTAAGCCCTCCAAATGGACAAAACTATCATATATTGCCATGGATTTTTATTCCACATGGGCTTTAGTTGTTAGTAAAAATGAAATGTATTCATGAGTTTTAATAAATATTTTTGATAGGTTTTGGTTATTAATTTCCATGGGCTTTAAATAACAATTTGTATAGTTTCTCATAATTTTTGCCATGGATTATTTTGTAAATGATATTTTCTTTGGGGCTTTTAAGTAGTAACCTCAAATGTTTCTTTTGAATAATATTTACCATGGGTTTTAATAAAGGCAATATTCATGAGTTTCAAATAAAATTTGGTAACAACCACCATAATGGAATAATGTGATATTCTCATGGGTTTTATTTATTTATTTATTTATTTTTATAGATAATTATAATGGGCTTGTAAGGTGAATAATTACCATGAGTTTTGGAAATAAATATTACTGGTCGCACACCTGTGTGTTGCGCGTGATAATTTTTTTAGAATTATCTCATATATATATATATATATAATTGTTTTACTTTGTCTATGTAACTTATTTAAAATTCTTATATGGTAAAATTATGCAAATTATGCTATGTATTAGAATAATATTATATTCTTTATAATGCAATAGGATAACATTTAACAATCAAAGATAACAAAAAATAAAAAAACTTAAAACACAAAACTAAATTGCATCAACTCAAAGTAGAGTTCTTAAAAATACAAAAAATTAATAACCTAAAGCAGAGATGCAAGAAAAATAAAAAGTCCACCAAAAAATTGAGAGAGAGAAATAA
Source organism: Quercus suber (assembly GCF_002906115.3). Taxonomy (NCBI): domain Eukaryota; kingdom Viridiplantae; phylum Streptophyta; class Magnoliopsida; order Fagales; family Fagaceae; genus Quercus; species Quercus suber. The sequence continues at coordinate 1,136,992 of NW_027069578.1, forward strand.
CCTTTTTTGTGAGGGAAAATTATGCATAAAAATTTAGAATAGAAAAGATAATGAAAAATTTATAATAAGAGGATAAGAGTAAGAAGAAACAAAATAAATGAAGATAAAGGTAAAGATGAAGAGTGATATTAAGGTAGATGGTTGTGGGGAGATGAAAAATTGAAAGGAATGAGAAATGTTGAAAAAAGTGTAAATGTTAAAAAAAAATGAGTACGATTTTATAAGGAAATTTTTATTTATTTGTATTTAATAAAAACATTATATGGTTAATTTTTTAAAAATTAAAAAATGAGAAAATATTAATAATTTAATGATATGGAGGATATGGATGAATTTAAATGGTCAGTTATAGTAGTGCTATTGATATTAGCTTGAATATATATATATATATGTGTGTGTGTGTGTGTGTGTATATATATATATATATATATTTTTTTTATTTTTTTTTTTTTTTTTTTTGTGTTTCTTTTGTTTTGTTTCTAGGATTTGCATTGCATTACATTCATGCATTTCATTCTAGGATTTATTTTGTTTTCTCTTAAATAAAGAAAAAAAATTAAAAAAAAGAAGGAGAAAAGGAGAAAGCAAAAATGTGTTTGACATTGTTTTCTTGGTTTTTGAAAACAAGGTTGGTCAATTTATTTACACATATCATGTCCTATGTACCTTGTTTAGCTTTGATGAGCTTATTTATTACACTTGACTAGTTGAAGTTTTGTAGTGCATGTTCTGTGGGAAAGATGTTTATGGTGTTTATCACTTTGTCTTGATCTTGAAGTCACATGTTATTTGACTGTCGGACTTGATCCTTTTGAGAAAGGCATAAATAACCATCTCACCACTGTTCATTAGCCAATCATGAACACCTTAGTGAATAATTATAAGATTCTGTGCTCGAGAAAATGTAGCACATGCACAAAAAGAACATAAGGTGATGCCTCGGCTTAATTGCTTAATGCTTAAAATTGGTGTGTACTATTAGGCTTGATGCCATCTCACATAATTACAATTGGTGTGTACTATTAGGCTTGATGCCATTTCACATAATATATTTCACATTATAATGAGGCAAAAATACAAGAAACTTATATGATTGCAAGCTTTTGTTCTAGGAGATGTGGGAGTTATAGGATGTAACTCTTTAGGTGATAGTCTCTTTTAAATTCATTGTGATGGATTGTGTAGATTTTGTGATTAATTACTATTCACATATCACCTCACATGTATCTCAAGTTTTTTGCTAGTTGCACACACTACACAAGTTACTCTTTGCTAAACTTTGTACATGTTATTGTGTGTGTTTTTGGTCTAACCAATCAAGTTTGAAGATACTTTGAGAATTATGCAAAACAATATTTTTTGCTTGTGAATTTAAAAAGAGAATGGCTGAAATTTTCTTTGGAGAAACTGGGATTAAATTTGGGTTTTTGAAAAATCATTCCATCTCATACTCATGCATTTTGTTTTCATTATTTAATGCTTTGAGGAGTTGTTTTTCAAAATGAGGTTTGTGTTTTTCAAAACTGTGATTTTTCTCAAAATTTTTGTGAGCCTCTGCCCAATTCGATCGATCCATTCTGATTTTCGATCGATTGAAAAAGTGCTTTAATTTGTTTAAAAATGACTATCTCATTCGATCGATCGAATGTATTTTTCGATTAATCGAAAGTCGTGAATCAGGTTTTTTAAAACACTGTTCTTGACTTTTTCAAACACTTTTTCAAAAGTTTTTCAAAGTCTTTTCTCTCTCTCCGACTTGGCAAGCTCAACTGTTCAAATTTTTGTCGTTTTCCTCCGGATTTTTTGCAAGAATTCTCTTTCCTCAAGCCGGTATGTCTATTTTACCCTTCCTTTTTGAGTTTATTTACTAATTTCATGCATTTTTTCATACATTTATACTCAAAATTTCGGACCCTTTTCTTTTTGGGATTGTTGTTGATTTAAGCCCAATTTTGTGTAATTGATCAATGGGTTTTTGTGGGAACATACTATAAACATGTTCTTAATAGATTAATTTGATTAATTTTGGGTTTTGTGTGAAATTGAAAATTCTAGGGTTTATAATTGATCCGAATTGGGGATTTTTGTTCAATTGGGTTTAATTGATGAAATTGGCTTGTTGTTTTGATGAAATTGGTTATTCTAATCTGTTTTCAACAATGTGTGATGATCAATTCATCAATTTGTTTCAAAATTATCAAGTGGTTTTTCAAAATTTTTTTTGGGTTTTTGTTAGAAACTCTATATTCGAGCCAATTTTGTGAAATTGAACCTAATTCGAATTGTGTTTACTGCATTAGTTCATGCATCACAACATTGTTATTGTTCATGCATCATATAGATTTTTTTATATGTTTTTATTGTGCTAACTTGCAGTCTGCCCTTGGTTTTGTTTTATTATGGTCATTTGGTTTTCTCTTTGTGTCTTTGTCCTTTCCTTAGCATCATGCCTAGGAAGACTAGAGCTCGTAGGACTATTCCCTCTTCTTCTCCATCCCCTCCTTCTTTTGATCGTGAGAAGTTTCTGTGTGAGAAAAATCAAGAGATTTTTGAGAAGCTAAACCTTAAGAGAAAGATTTGGGCTGAGCGTTCTATTCTCTTAGATGAACTTGATCCTACCATTAGGGCAAACTTTGAGCATCGGGGCTGGTTACCCTTGGTGGATATTTCTAATCCTCCTCCATCTTCTGCCTTGATTAGAGGGTTCTTTTCGAACATCTCTATCCGCATCTATGATTCCAACACTTTGGTAAAAAGTTGGATACGAGGCGTAGAGTACACCATTACTCCCTGGGTAGTGGCTGATGCTCTAGGGGTACCTTTGGTCCAGAATCCTGTCTATCCTTATGATGAGTCTCCCGAGTTGAGTGATGTCTTGTCTTACACCACTGGGACTTCTGTCCAGTGGGGTTCTGATCCTAGGATCACTTCTGCTGAGCTCTCCGGGTTGCACTATCTGTTCTTTAGGATAGCCTGTCATTCTATCTTGCCCATCTCTCATGTTCACACCATTCCTCTTGAGAGGTGTGTATTTTTGTACGCCCTGGTTATTGATGCTCCTATTAGTTTTTCTTATCTCTTTCTTCGTTCTTTGAACGATGTTTATAGGAGTTCATCTACTACTCATGCTCTTGTACATCCTATTTTTATTCATAGGATTTTGCTTTATCTTGATCTTAGTGGCTTCCCTTCCTCTGAGCCCGTTCATATGATAGCTCCCATAGGTGCGTCTTTTCTTAGACAGAGGGCCACTCATCTTCGAGTTGGTTCTAAACACCCTAGGTCTAAGCCTTCTGGTAGCGCACCTCCTCCTCCTTCTTCTACAGGTCTTGCTGGTGAGGATGTTCCTGATCCAGTTGGTGATGATGCTGCTGCTACTGATGTTCCTCCACCTCCTTCAACCGACTTTGATGTTCGTCGTACCCTGGAGACTGTCATGACCATTCAAGTGGCTCATGGTCAGATTTTGGTGGACTTGTTAGATGAGATTCATGCTCTGCGAGCCGAATTTGTTCATCTTCATTCACCCTCACCACCTCCTTTTGATGGCGACTTGTGATTGCCCTTTGGCATTTCGTCACAAAAAGGGGGAATGGAGTTTTTGACTTCTAGAGGAGTTTTTGTAGTTAGGGGGAGATTTTTTTTGTTTTTGAGGAGCTTGTGGAGTTTTTAGATTGTATCTAGGTGCTTCACTTTATATATCATTTTTTGGGGATATTCATGTTAGGGGGAGTAACATTGATTGATATACATGTTATATTCATTGATTCTTGATGCTTTGTGATTCACTGCTTATTGATTTATATTTATGAGTTGTTCATTCATATATGTCTTTATTTTGTGTTGTGTGAATCTTACAAGAATGTTATACCTGTTATTTTACTCTTTTCTGTCACACATGCATTTATGCGTTTGTTGAGTATTTCAGGAATATACAGGTTGATTCAACAAAGCTGTTGTCTACACTTGCAACCGATGGATAGTAGTTAGGGTTGAATTTGAGTTTATGAGCATTATTTTTGTAAAGGGCTTTTTACTTGTAAAACTTTGAGCTTTTAATTAGGGTTTTGTCACGGATTGCCAAAGGGAGAGTTTGTTAGGTTCTAAAGGTTTAGGAATTTATGTATTTAGAACTCTAATTTGTAATATTGGCAAACCATGATCAAAACAATATGTTTAGTCTTGTTAAAGTGTGCTCAAAGTTGTTTAATTATTGTAAAGTTAGAATCGAGAGACTGTAGTTGCATTGGGGCATTTCAGTCTGGCTCGATCGATCGAAGAATAGATTCGATCGATCGAAAATCGATCAGATTGCGTTTTTCTGCAGTTTTCCAACTCAGCCCTAACTCATTAAACTTTTAGGGTTTTATGTTTTTGCCCTAGGTATATAAGGCAAAACCCTAGCAACGTTTTTAGAGTTACTCCAGTTGTATTGTTGCTTATACATTGCTGTTTTGTGTAAATCTCTTGTGAGATCTAGAGGAGCTTTCCTTTACACAAAGCTTAGGGTTTTCAAGATTGAGATTACTTCAACATCTTGATGATCAACTTGGTTGCTACCATTGAAACTTAAAGAATATCAAGCATGGGTGCTTGTAGCTGATTGAAGAATTCAAGAAAGAAGGAGTACATGGATTCGGAGCTTGCACGGGGTCGTGTCAGTAAGTTCTACTGGTAGGTAGCATTGGGAAGTCGAGCGGGGAGCTTGTAAGTCCTTTTGTATGAACTTCAATTCTTTCATAGTGAATTCAGTTTTGCCTTGAGGATCGGTGGGTAAAATCCTCCCCAGGTTTTTTACCGGTTTGGTTTTCCTAGGTGATCATATCTTGTGTTATTTATTATTCCGCTGCTATATATTCTTGATATGATTGTTTGATTGTTTTAACTTAGAATTGCTTAATTTGACTAAGTAACAACTTGGCTAATTAACTAGGCTACTCAATTTGGTTGTGTGTTAAGGGGTCTAAATTTTCCATCACCTTTAATTTTGAAAGAGAATAAGTCATCATTTTATGTTCATTGTTTTGCTCATCAACTTCAATCAACTCTTATTGTCGTTGCTAAAAATCACATTAACATTGTTGAATATTTTTTTATGTGGTTAATAATTTAGTAACTGTTGTTGGAGGCGCTTGTAAGAGACGAGGTGCTCTTTGAGATGCACAATTTGCCAAAATTAAAGAAGAGTTAGAGAATGGTGTACGTAGAAGTGGGCAAGATTTGAATCAAGAGAAAAATCTTAAATTCCTGATGATACACATTGGGGATTATATTATAGGACTATTCTTAACTTGATTTTGATGTTCTCTGCTATTGTTGATGTACTTGAGATTATTGAGAAGAAGATGGCCTCTCCGACCAAAAAGTTGAAGCTCAATCTATTATGAGGTCAATTCTATATTTTGAATTTGTCTTTGCTATACACTTGATGAAAAACATTTTAGGGATCACAAATGAGTTGTCAATAGCATTGCAAATAAATAAATAAAAAATAAATCAAGATATAATAAATGCTATGAATCTTGTTAAAGTGTCTAAGCAATGATTACAAGTGATGAGAGATGATGAATGAGAATCTTTATTGAATAAAATGTCTTCATTTTGTACCAAACATGATATTCCTATCTTGAACATAGATGAAATATTTGTAATTAGTGGGAGGCCGCAACGCAACACCTAACAAAATACAAATTAACGTCACTATCATGTTGAGCTATTTTACACAGTCATAGATTTGCAACTTCAAGAGCTTAACAACTGTTTTTCAATGGCGAATACCGATTTGCTACTTTGTATGGCTTGCTTAAATCCAAGTAATTCATTTGTGGCTTTTGATAAGGAAAAGTTGGTACGTCTAGCGAAGTTCTATCCATCTAATTTTTCTGAGAGGAATATCTTGGCACTTGACTCTCAACTTCAGAATTACATTTTTGATATGCGCAGTAATGACTTGTTTTTAGAGCTTCAAGGAGTTGGTGAATTTGCTGAAAAGTTAGTGAAAACAGGAAAGTATGACACTTATCCATTAGTCTATTTGCTTGTGAAGTTAGTTTTGACCATTCTTGTCACTATTGCAACAGTAGAAAGAAATTTTTTAGTAATGAAATAAATAAAGAATAAATTGCACAATTGAATGAGAGATCAGTGAATGAATGATTGTTTGGTTGTGTACATTGAAAGAGATGTAGTTTGTAGCATTAATAATGAGACTATCATGAAATGATTTCAAAATATGAAAACTTGTAGAAGGAAATTGTAAACTTTATATATTTGCGTGTTTTTTTTTTCAATATATGAATTTTTTTTATTAGATTGTATAATTTATATTTCTTAAGGAGCACTCTAAAAAGATTTTTTAGAGCTGCCAGTGATTGAGCATAATAGTACCCACTATTGAGTATTTGACTATGCCATTAACCCAACATAAACATCATCATCATCATCATTCCCCTTATAAAACTTCAACTCAACACTCTCATCATCTTCACTCTCGTCCACATCCAGTCATTCATTCCTCCCAATATTATTCCCCAGAACCTTTTTTGTTTTCCTCCCTACAGTTTTCACATTCATCCACCTCCCTGCTTTAGTCTTCACATTCCTCCCAATTCCCACATTCCCTTTTTTTTTTTTGGGTAAAGAATTCCCACATTCCCTTTAACGCAGTTGTTTTTCACATCCTTTTTCTCATCAGGAATCCACAAAAAATCACCCACATTTCCACCCAAATTCACACAATTGCCACTCATCCCCAACTTTCTCTCTCTCTCTCTTTCTCAAACCCAAGAGGAAAATAGGTCCAGCAAACAAAGTACCCTATCTCTGTCTCCCCATTCTTCTCCATCTTCCGCGGCGAGTTCACCGCTACCCCATGAAACCTTTTTCGACAATTATAGCACCTTAAGCAACAATCCTCATACATCTTCTCGTATTTGTACATGTAGTAACAGTACGAGCACAATGTCCAAAATGCCGCCTCGGCGGTCTTATCAATTTCGTCCTCGTACTGGGCTCTCTTGTCCGAGTCAGACAGCATCATCCAAGCTTTACATACGAGGTTGAGGGCTTCATCAGAGAAAGCAAACTTGTTGACGTTTGGGTTCAAGAGCCCCACGAGTTTCACGAACTGGGCTCAAACAACCCGGCGGTTCTGGACTTGAAACGTCGGATTTGGAGGATGGAGTAGTAGTTGAGGTGGTGGTTGTGGAAGGGGTTCTCGGCGGTGACAAGGACATTGGTGATGATGAGTACTTTGTTGGCGATGGAGGATTGATTCGAGTCAGATTCTCGGGCTTGGATGGCATAGTGTCGGCACTTGGGTAGGTTTCGAAGTGACAAGTATTTGGTGGATAGTTCGAGAAGGTAATAGGAGTCGGGTTTCGCACGAGCTCAACTCCAAGCTGTTGGGAGTAAGGGTTTGTCATTTGTGGTTGGTGGGGCCCAGCGGTCGATGAATTGGACAAGGACGAGGGAACAGGGCCACACAGAAGTGCCCACGTGCATCGACCTATTGTTTTGTTGGAGAGAAATAAGGGAGTTGAGCATTGGGAGCTCAATTACTAGGGAGTCTGTGAACTTCATTTTCTGTGTATTTCTTGTTTGGGAGCTTTGATGCTTTTACTGAGTTCGACCAAAATAAAAGTTCGAAGGGGTTCGCACAGTTCAGACTATGTGAGTGTGTTTTTTGGGTCTTGGGGTTTTATGGTGGGGGTATAGATAGGCCCAATTCTGATGGGGGTTTTCAAAAAGATTATAGGATGGGCTTGGGAATTGGGTTGTAGCCTTGTAGGTTAGGTGAGTATGTTTTTTAGGTCTTGGGGCATTATGGTGAGGTATAGTTAGTCCCAATTCCCATGTTAGTTTTCAAGGAGATTACAAAGTTGGGTTTGGGAATTAGGTTGTAGGTTAGAATGAGGTTTCAAATTTTCTATATTAGATCACTATGGCATCAAGTGTGCTAAGTGCTACATTTTTAGTATTTAGCATACCAAATACAAAAAACTCGGCTACAACAAATGTTTCAAATCTCAAAAAAATTGGCATGAAACTACTATGTTGTTCTAAAAATGAGATAGTACAAAAAAATGAGCTAAAAATTTATTTATTTTTTACTCATCTCTCTCCTCTCCACTAACTCTCTCTTTTCTCTATCGGGTGGGTCTTTGGTGGTGGTGCATGGCTAATCTTTGTGGGCTGTCGGCAGTAGTTTATGGGTTGTCAACAAGTGGTTTGATCTATTGGGTTTTGGTTGGTTTTAGGGTTGGGTTGTTGTGCTAGTGTTTGGGGCATGTGGGTTGTAGGAGAAGGGGTGGTGGTGCTGGTGGTTGTGGTTTCGATGGGTTTTAGGTGGGTTGCAATGCTAGCAATGCTTTGGTTGAGATGATTTTGGTTTGGGTTGCTTTGGTTTTAGGTGGGTTCCAAACTTCCAATGAGCTTTCGGTGGTACTTTGGTGGTTGGCCGACTATCGCTTGTGGGTGGCGTTAATGTTTTTTATTTTTTGTTTTATTTTATTATTATTTTTTTTAAATAAAAGGTAGGAGTTTTCTAAAGTTATTTTAATGGGTGATGTGTTAAAGGAAGAGATGTGATGTAGAGTACATTGTAAAGTGGTGTGTTAAAATAGATCAACTTTTTAGAGTCTCAAAATAGCATTTTTTTTAAGCACATCTGATGCTTTTTTTTTTTTGGGGTAAATTACAAATTTGGTCCTTATCTTTTACACCATATTTCAATTTAGTCCCTAACTTTTCAATTGTGTCAATTTGGTCCCTAGCATTTTTAGTGTCGTGTGAATTTGGTCCTTGTTGTTATCCCTTGGATGGAAAAATCTGATATGTCAAACGATGATATTTAAATATTAACATTTATGCCAACTAGGATGCCATATATACTGCCAGATTAATTAAAAATATAAGGAAAAAGAAAAACTCAACAAATAAAGAAATTTAAGGTGTTTTGTTCCCATCCAAGTTTTGGGTTTTGATGGGTATAGGGAAAGCAAATACTTCCTAGGGACACTGATTTGAGTGAGTATAGGCCAAGTTTATCAGCAATCTCATAAGCGCTGGCACTACGTAGTTCAAACTGCAAAATAACAAACACATCCTCTTCACCATTACTTGCTATCCAACTCCTTAGAGAAGCATTAGGTCACAAGAAAATTTTTGTTCTTCAACTCTTTCTCATGGTGTTGAGAGATGGATGGTAACAAAATTATTCCTCACAATGGCAATGGCATTGAATCTTCAAAATCGCTGGCAATGGATCAGAGATTTGATTTTGTTGGTGGAAGATTGGAAACCTTTCCTTTCTCTCTTTTCTTTGGTTGTTGTCATTTCGTTGGTTACATTGAAATTTAGATCTAAAATTTTAGTGGCTATCTCAACCAAAAAAAAAAATGGTTGAGTTTATGGTCCAAAACCTAGATTAAATTTATTTACTTTTTCGTATTTAGTTGATATTTAGTTGTAAAAAAATCTTGGAATTGGCCATGGAAAATCCCTGTGATCTCATCAATGTAGATGTAGTACACCATACTAACCATCTACCTTTCTTTAAAATAGGATAATGGCTTTATTTCACCCAACCAAACAACATAATCTATGAGAAATTTAGGAGCAAACAAGATCGACTCTGAACAAGTAAGCAAAGTAACTTTTTGTAGGGGCCTTTTTTGTCTTGTGCGTTAGGCGGGGTTACCTCCTGTGGTAGTGGGCCCAAGTATTCTGAGTAAGAGAGTTGAGACCGGTCCAACTGCAACTCAATTTAGGCCGGCTTGTGCACAAACTATGCCTTGTCTCCCAAGAGTGTACTTATGGCAGGGAGAGCTGTTTCAAATGAGTTATGGTAGGCATATATAATAACAACAAAATAAAGTCCACTGACTTTTTAATAGAAAATGACCAAATAATCCTTACTTATGAAACATAATCGTAGTGATAATGATGACTTTTACAAAGAAATAAAAGAAGTAAGTGATAATGTGAGTTAATCAAGAATAAATATGAATCAAGTCAAGTTTGGTCTGTAGAAAAGCAAAAGACCAAAAAAAAAGAACGCTTCCTCTCAATGTAACTAATCTCCCAAGAAAGATCCTACTGTGGGGATTAATGGTTTTGAGCGAACCAGACCTAAATGATTAGTGCCCAAAGGAATCCTTTTTACTTTTTTTTTAGAAGATAGTAGGATTTTAAGAGGGAGAGAGGGAAATCGACCTACTGGTGCATGCCCACCGTATTAACTCTCTTTGTTTTCTATTTTCTTTCTTATCTTTTTTTCTTTCCCTTGTTTTTACTTTCTTTCTTTTTTATTTCATGATCTTCCTTTGTTTTTCGATCCCCCTTTCTGGGCACAGCAAGGGTCTTCTTATAGTGCCTGCCGTGACCAGATTTTACTATTTTGCCCCTTAACTACTTTTGTCTGGTTTGGGTGTACTTGCCGACCGCCAAGGGTTCGTCTATGTGCCACTCCCCCTTTACCAGACAAAGGCAGGTTGTTTTATTCATTAGTCTATCATGGCACCCTTTCTTGCCACGGTGTAGGTGCTTTCTCTCTCTATCCCTCATGGCATGCACCTAACGGTTCCTCCCTCAACCTTGCTTCTTTTGGGTGGTTTGTCATCCCAGCAGGACATACACCCCAAAAGAGCTTGGGCAGGAGCCACAAAATAGGTCTTTTCCCCTCTCCCTACCACCAAACTATACCCCCCTTACCTTTGACCCATGACCCCACCACGTCCCATATTGGCTGGGTACAGGTTGGTGGTACCTGGGCTTTGCACATGCTTCCCTTTCATGTATGTCCAAAATCTACCTGCTACTCATGTGTTTGCCGCGGTCTGGAGGCTTGTTTGCACAGTCTGCCGCCCTTCTTTGTCCTTTTATGTGGGCTGTTTTATAATCCCCTACTCCCCTTAGGGGTTGGACTTCATTTGATACTAGGCTTCACATTCCTTTCAGCCTATTTCTTGATTGCCATCTTGTTCTGCTATATTACTTTGTCATTCCTACTGTAATGACTTGATCCTGCCGGGCCTTTTTAGGCCTGCTATTTATTCTTTCCCCAATGGCTTAGCATGGCCATGGGTTTTCTTACTTATGGGCTCCTGTGTCTCTTTTGTTTTCCCTTGGGCATGCTCGGCCCATTTGCTTGTCTTGGGCTTCCTCGGCCATTTTCCTAACTTTGTATTCCCATGGGCTTTTACTAACTTCATTGGGCTTCCCCGGCCCAATTACTTCATGCTCATCCTTGGGGTTTGTGAGCCTGCCCATGGGTTTGCTTTTTGCTATTTCTCTCTTTCCGGGCTCTTTTAAGCCCATTTGCTTCCTCAAGGCCCATTTATTTATTTTATGGACTTGTGATCCACTATTCCTACCGCTTAGGCTTAATGGTTTTATTCTATGCTTGCCATTTCTTTGCTGCCCATGTTGTTGGGTTGGGCTTCCTTCCTTCTATTCGGGTTCCACAAAAAGACCCTCAACACTTTCCTGTCTATAACTTTAGGGATTTTAGGGATGGAGATGAGGAAGAAGAGATGGAGTACTGATTTTAGAGATTTTAGAACCTATTAGGGCTTGTTTGGATCACCATGATTTTAAGTGATATCACTTAGTTCTCATCATTGAGTTTCCAAAACGCGTGGGTCCCACTGAAAAAATCTTGTTTGGCTTGGTTTTTGGGTGATGTTTCCATCACTCAAAACTCAAAAATTTGAGTGATGAATGATAGAAACTGAAAATAGAATTTTTGGTGTTTTCAGTTTTTGAAATATGAATTATGGTAGCAAAAAGTGAGTTATGTGACCAAACAATAATTTTGGAGTTTTTGAGATAAAGTGAGGTTTGGGTTTTGAGTTAGAGTTATGAGTTATGAGTTATGAGTATTGAGTTATGAAAACTGAATCATGGCCAAACCAAAAGAGTTCTTAGTTTCCCCAACTTATCTCATGTGTACTTATTTTAATTTAGTTTCTATTCCTTGAATTGATGTGGCGGTACAGTTAGTAGATGATATGGTATGAAAAATAATTTTTTATTATTCTGCTTGACACATCAGTTTTTTCCATCTAAGAGATAACAACAGGAACTAAATTGACACGACACTAAAAGGTTATGGACCAAATTGAGACAATTGAAAGGATAGAGACCAAATTGAAATATGATGTAAAAGATAGGGACCAATTTTGTAATTTACCATTTTTTTTAATATAATATAAAAATTTTACTCTAGCCTAATCTAAATATATATGTGTGTAAAGCTCCATCCTGAAGACTTGAACTCCGGCTCTTGCCCCTCACACCCCACAAGCTCTTGAACAATTGCCTCATTTTCCAAAAGGAGAAGCTGGCCAATGGGGGTAGATTTCAGACTAGAGTGCTAGGTACAACATTAATTTCAAATACTCCAAAAATAAGCGTAGGTGTGTGTATATATATATATGTATGTATGTATGTATGTATGTATATAACTCATGTAGGAGAGAGCCAAATTATACAAATAGTCCTTTTTTTTAATGTACAATTGATGTGAAAAAAAAATCTATTATAATACCCTTACTTGTAAAAGTAAAAGCCACTTGATAATTTTATTATTAATATTTTTAGAGAATAAATAAAATACAAAAAAGAAATGAAAAATCTTATTAATTTATCAAGCCGGATATCTCACATGACATAACAATTCTGGTGAGTTTGGACCTAAATTAAGCTAGAAATTATCTTTTCTTTTGCCTTAATATGGACCGTATCAAAGTAGGAGCACTACAGAGAACACACACACACACACACACACACACACACACAAAAAAAAAAAAAAAAAAAAAAAAAAAAAAAAAAAACACACACACAAAAAAAAAAAAAAAAAAAAAAATGAAAGAAGAAGAAGAAGAAGAAGAAGGCCTATAGCCTTATTTGTAAAATGCGACTATAACTCCTAAAAACACAAATATAATTCCATTTGAGCTATACCCAAGTTTTCTATAATATGTACGAGATAACTAAATAAATTTAAGTAATTTAAGCTCTGTAAACATGTGCAAGGAGACAAGAAATATGAACAAAATCCATTATGGGACGTTCCTAAAAATTTAAATTAAAAATAAAAAATAAAAAATAAAATCCATTATGGGTCAGATTGGGGTCACCCTAAATAAGCCAGGAGATAAAACCCTTATCCCTTGTTCTCTTTTGTAGGTTTTTGGCAATCCTGAAGGTCCCCCAGTGTGTGTTTTTTTTTACAATAGTTGATGTGGGAAACATAACACGAGGATAACACGGCAAACACTTGATGACAATTATTTTCTTTTCCCAAGACATACTACCTATATACTATACATAAATGATCCATGATATAAACGGATCATGGCACATCAAGGTTTAGGACTTAAAAACTTCTGATGTGCTCAAGAGTAGTTTTCTTTTTCTGAATAATATTTTTCATTAAAAAAAAAAAAAAAAAGGAAGAAGAAGTTACAAAGGTGGGGAAATAAATCCATCTACCTCTTGGAACTATTAAAAAAAACCTAAGTTTGAGGATATAAAAATATTTCCTTTATAAGTTCTATAACTCAACTAATTGACAATTTTGATATTTTCAATAGAAATATATAGAATTTAAATCTTCCATTTTCATTGTAACTATCAAATTATTGAGACAAAAAATTACCATTAGAGCAATATTATTATGAGCAATAACATTAAGGATCTATTTGGATACTGTTTATTTTGCTAAAAACTAAAAACTTATTGTTGAAAATACTTGTAAGGGGGGTGGGCCTTGATGGAGATGTTGGGCAAATTCTTGCCGCGCCAAGCCCAAGTTGTTTCTGGGTGAGGAGTCGAGACCAGCCCAATTGGAGCACACCTTGGCCCGGCTTGTGCACAATCTTTGTCGCGTCTGCCAAAGTCTATTTAAGAGCCCACAGCAGGCAGAGTTATTGTTAATAAGTTATGGCAGGCAGACGTAATATAGAAAAGCGTAAAGAAAATGCAGTCCCTGTTTCTGCCACAATAAACAAGATAAATAACTTAAGAGGCCTCGCTTTTAAAGAATAACACTTAAACAAAGGATTAGAGCGGGATTAGTAGAGTAAAAATGAATGAGTCTGTCAGACTAAGTATTGCCGCAGGATTCCAACCACGGAAGGGAAAACCACTCCCTCAGCGCAAGTAACTTCACTTGATGAAATTAATTGCTTTAAGAGGACAGTTCCAAATGGTATGTGCCCAGGTATAGACTTACATTTCCTATTGAGGACAAGGCTATTGAGGGAGTAAGGGGGGTTAACCTATTTAGGTACATGCCTGCCATAAACACTCTGTTTTTCTTTTCTTTCTTAGAATTCCTTTCTCTCTGTTTTCTTTCTTCCAATTCTTTTCTCTCTGTTTTCTCTATGACTTCTCTTTTTCGCCTCTTTTTTTTTGCACACAGCCACGGGTTCCTTATATAGGGCCTGCCATGGCCGATTTTACTATTCTAGCCTTCCTATGGCCCTGTTCTGCTATCGTAACCTTTTGCCATCCACTTACCGAGTCAAAGTAGTTCAGATCCACCATTGACCTGTGGCTTTCAGACAACGAGGTTTCCTTTTCTACTTCGTCCAGTGTGTCCTCTCTTTCTCTCAGTCTCTCATGGCATGCACCCAGCGGTTCTTACCCACCCTTGCCTCTTTTGGGTGGCATGTCATCCCAGCAGGACTGTGCCCACCGAAAGAGTCTAGGTAAGAAACGCAAAACGGGTTCCCGCTCCTCTCCCCACCGCCAGACCATGCCTTCACCCATGATGTCACCTTTTCCCATAGTGGCTGGGTATAAGCTGGTGATGCCTGGGTCGTTCACATGTGTAACCTTATTGATGTTTCATTCGTTTGTCGAGGTCTGAAAATGGGTGCGCATATCCTGCCGTGCGCTTTTTTGGCATTTTTTGGTGTGGATTGTTTTTCCGGCAGGCTAACGCCCATGTGTTGTCCCTTTCTTTAGTGGGTTGAGCTCTGTAGTGGGCTTCCCTTTAGTTTGGGCGTTTCGCTTTATGGCTTTGCGCTTCCTGCCATGCGAAGTTGCTATTCCTACTGCTTATTTTTAATCCTACCGAGCCCCTTTGGGCCTGCCGTGTGCTTTCCCTCCCAGTATACTTACTGGGTTCCTCTTCTTATTTCTTGTGGGCTCCAACGTCCCTTTTTTCTTGTGGGCATCCCTGGCCCATTTTGGTTTTGTTTCACATATGGATTTTTTTTTACTAACTTACTTTAGGCTTCCTTGGCCCAATTTTCTCTATAAACTTTATCCTTTGGGCTCATAGGTTCTCCATTTGCCTGTTACTCTCTTTTTTTCTTATTGTAGTGGGCCTGCTGTGGCCGTTTCTTTCTTTTCCCTCATCCTTTCCATGGATTTATTTCTTTTCTCTTTCAGGGCCTATTCAAGCCCATTTGCTTCTTCTGGACCCATCTCATGGACCCTTGAACCATCCATATGCCTTCTTTTTCTTTTTGGTGTTTCTTTCAGTTCGCCTGCAACTCTGGGTCTTGGGCCTGCTGGGCTTCATAAAAAAATGAGCCTCAACAATACTATAGCAAAATAATTTTTAAAACGCGAAATATTATAGCAAATTTATTGCTGCGTTTTTCACAAGTTAACCGACCTGTGAATAGTGCTACAAGACCCAAGATTTAAAACACAAAACGCAAAAATGCGTTAGGCAAACGCACACTAACTTTAAGTTGTGCTCAAGAGTTTGTGGTGTGCACAAAACTTTCATAAAATGCACTACACACTACTAAACACCCATATTCCATCATGTAACCAAAAGTAAAACAAAGTCAAAGAGACAGGTACAACATGGTTTCTTTTTCTCTTTTTCCTTTTTTTTTTTTTTTCTTTTTCTTTTTGATCCTTATTTTGCCTTTTCATTTCTTGATTGGTATGATTCTCATGCAAAGGGCTGATAAAACCTATTGTGGAGGAGAAGAGGGTCACATCAACCGAAAACATATATTCTAAACATTATAAATTTTTTATTTTAAAAAAAATGTATTCTAAACGCACAATGAAAATATACGATAAAAAATATAAAAACTAGTGGGAAAAAAAGGAAGAGACCAAAGAAGTGATTTTACAGGTTAGATCCAACAATTAATACATAACATGAATGGCCGTCCTCCATATCTCCTAGTTAAATGCTCACAAACTATACCTAATTTTATTGCAGTTAGATGTGATTTGAGATAACTTGGTACTCTTCAATTGAAGAATGCAAGTGTGCATATTTTTTTTAAGGGAGCAAGTATGCATACTTGAAATCAATTAAAAATGAAAGAGTTGGACAAAAGATAAGGTCACATTATGGTGGGGATTATACAAAAATTTTAATTATCTTCTGTCCCATATTTTGCATGTATTATAGCTAATCTTGTTATATAGTACAAGTATTCATGGATGGGCGATTGAAAAGCTACAATAGTTTATTTTAAGCTATAGGCTAAAGCCTATTTGTACTAAAATCAAGCTTTTGTCACTGGAAATTCTCTTCAAGTCCAGTTTGACAAGCCACTACCATAACAGATGTGAAACAATGCAATAATGGGTCCAAAAGGGGCTATTGCTTTTCCCCCACTACTCCACCCCCCTTTAATCAAAATTAAAAGTCACCGTATTTTCAAAAGGGATCAGCTTTCAGGGTTCAAGAGAATATGCATGGATCTCCCTTCTTCAACTCTTCAATAGTATTCTAAGCAAAAAACTTTTAGCCCCCATCAAGCACTCAATGCCCACCTTTTCCTTCCCTGCAAAGTTACCAATTACTTAACAAATCTCTTTTCCAACTCCAAACTTCACTTTATTATCAACTTTGCTTTCCATTGCAATCCATGAACTTATTCCCTTAGGATCAAATCCAACCATTGATTATAGAAAAAGAAAAAGGGGGGGGGGGGGTAGCTTTCCATTTTCCAAGACTCTAAAATTAATGAATTGCTTCTTTACCAAAAAAAAATAAAAAAAATAATGAATTGCTTTAATTTTACAGTTTTCTTTGGACTGAACAGGTCTTATAAATGAGAGTCAATGCCTTATTGCTTGGTGTGCCACGCTTAATCCTAGACTAAAAACCTGTGGAATTAGCTGTACATAACCATTTGAAAACAATCAATGCATCTAAATTTATTTTTTTTATTTTATTTTTTTGATAAAAAACATAAACTTCATCAAACACAAACAGATAATGATAATACATCATGAAGAAGAGCTCGTTCAAGAAAACAAGGACTCTCTTCAATCCAAGCAACATAATCATCAATTCCTAAAGCATTTTTAGCTAAAAGATGGGTAGGCCTATTGCCTTGCTGTCGAACATGGGAAAAATTTACACATTGTGATCCATAGGTTGTAGCTCATTCCATATACTAGAGGAACAAATGACGAAGGTGCTGGAGAAACATCGCGAAGAGCCTAAACAATAGCCAAACATTCATCCTCCACCACAAAGTTCTAAATGCCTACATCACCTGCAAAAACTATACCCTCTTCAAAAGCTTTGGCTTTGGCTTCAATGGCTCCCAAAGGTGCGTACAGCTTCTTGTTTAAACCAGCAATGAAATTTCCTTGACTATCTCTTATAATCACACCGATCCCAGCTTGTTTCTGACTTGAGAAAACTGCCCCATCCACATTAACCTTGTAGACTAAATCAACTAGAGGCACCCCTCTCGACTCCAAAGGTTGATTATATTTAATTGGAATAGCTGTGGCTGCCCAATACTCATCAAGATACTCTGTACACCAATGAAAAATAGATTCAGCTTTCACCATGGCGAATATCATTCCTGTTAGTCCAAAGAGCCCACACCAAAGTAATGGCCAAAGCTGAATCTTCATCTTGCCACCTTTCCTCCATTAATACAAACCATAATAAATCCATGAAGCTTCGAAAATGTAATGATCATATAGAATGAAAGAGTTTTGAAGCCAGCCAAGTCTCACGGGCTTTTGGGCATTCCCAAGACAAATGAAACAAAGAATTTATGCCACACTCCTCACACGTGTCATCCCCCAATACATGCCTATGAACTAAATTTGCTCTTGTTGGTAAAATATCCTTTGCAACTCTCCACACAAAGTGTTTGACTTTATGAGGGACTTTCACCTTCTAAAGTTTTTTCCAAAAACATCTCAAGTGACTTTCATCAGATATAGAGCCCCTATCATCATGTTTATCCAGCTCCAAAGCAATCTTATAAGCACTCCTAACAAAAAAAAAAAAAAAAAAAATCCATTAGACGTTTTAGCCCATATCTACTTGTCTTTAGGTAACCAAATACTCATTGGAATTCCTCCAATATTCTCCATTTCAAATGGCAGAAAAACCTGTTTAAGCAAATCCATATTCCAAGATTTTCTATCCACATCAATAAGATCACTCACCAAAGACATTTGTGGGAGAGAAACTCTAGGAGAAATAACCGAGTATGAAGGTGAATTTGGAATCCATTTATCATCCCAAACCTGTGTACTCTGTCCATTCCCCACACACCACCTCATCCCTTTCCTCACAACTTCTTAAGCAGCAACTAGACTCCTCCAAATATATGATGGTTTCCAACCCAGTGAAGCATTAATGAAATCACATTCAGGAAAATATCTTGCCTTGAAGACCCTATACACGAGAATTTTGACCATGTTGTAATTGCCATCCTTGCTTCGCTAACTAAGCCAAATTAAAAGGTTTCAAAAGTTTAAAACCCATCCCACCACATGATTTAGGGACACACAATTTTTTCCAACTCAACCATGCCATTTTCTTTTCATCATGTTTTTGTCCCATGCTAATGCCCTAAAATGTATACTTGTTATATATTTTTGTGGGCGTTATCTCCCTATTACTATGCTATTCATTGTGTGTAATTTTCTAATTTCAGGAAATCATGTGAGAAAGATGAGTTTACAAGAATTTGTGAGAGAATGGAGGCTAAACTAGAATTAAAGTGGAGCTAAAAGACCATGCTTAAATGTCTAAGGAGGTGCAGCTGGAGTGCTTGGATCATCTACTATAATTGGAAGCTTCAAAAAAGGAAACAAATCAAAGTGGCAGAATCTGAAAAGAAAAAATCTGATTTGAGCACTGATCAGTATTTTGGGCGTATCTCTCTCCTCGAAAATCCAATTAACACAAGGCTGGATGGGTTGGAACCATGACTTAAATATCTATAACTTTCCAGTTTCGAGTTTTTCGAAATTCTCAATTTTTGAAGGCCGAAATTAACTCACAAGTTACCGCTGTAAACCTGGACGGAAATTAAAATAGTAAAATTTTTATTTTCTTTGGACACTTAGACATTAGGGTTTTGAAGGGAAGCTGTGAGAACGAATTTTGGGCAGAGAAAAAAACTTGTATTTTCCTTTCTCTAATGGCAGCCTAAACTCTTTGCTAGGGCTAGGGGTTATGTTTCTTCTATACGGTATGAATATTCAATGTGATTCTTTCTAGGATTTTATCAACGACATATTTGATTGTTCAATTAGATTTCTTTTGATGTATTAGTTCTTCCATGCTTTCAATAAGTTCAATCATGTTTTTCTTATTGTTTAGATGAATTTCTTATAGTTTCAAATAGAAATCAGGTTTTAAAGTGAATGAGTTTTTCTGAAAACTTTTCTAATCGCATTATTAATCGAGATTATCATGCGTTCTTGAATTGTCTCAGTTCAACTGAATCATAAGTTTTTAATTGTATAAGAACAATCAATTCTGAAATATATAATTTCTTAGATCACAAAGAATTTCATATTGATATAGGGAAACACCCCGATGACCTGGTATTTACATTATTGATTTAAATCAGTTTTTACTATTAATCTTGTAACAATCACCAAGCAAAAGTATTTTTCTTCTTTACCCAAAATTTTGTTTAATTATATTGTCTTTGAATCTATCCTGCTTCTTGTGGTTAGACCTAGGTATTCCGAGAATTATATTGCTACGATCTCCTGCACTTGGGATTGAGCAAGAATCCTCACCAAAAATTTCAAATCATGCTAGTCAATTCATCACAAAGGGAATCAGGAATTTTAAAACAGCTCATACTATACGTTGGAATAGCCTGTGCAACTGCCTTAATCAAAACATCTTTGCCAGTCTTTGATAATAATTTCTCCTTCCACCCAGAAAGCTTTTTAGCCAATTTTTCCTTAATCTCATTAAAAGTATTTTTCTATTCCTTCCAACCAATGAAGGAAGACCAAGATACTTTTCATGTTGTTTGATAATTTGAGCTCCAAACCTTGTCTTAATTTCAATTTGAATACTTCTATCAGTATTGCTGTTGAAAAATAATGATGTCTTTTACCTATTCAACTGCTGACCAAATGCTTCTTCATACACTTTCAAAACACGTTGCAAAGAATTACATTCCTCCAGAGAAGCCTTACAGAAGATTAAGCTATCATCTACAAAAAATAAATGGGAAAGACTAGGAGCATCTCGACAAATAGCGACCCCCTCTATATCCCTAGCCTGAACTGATTTTTTGATTAAAGTAGAGAGACCTTCTACACATATCAAAAAAAAAAAAAAAAAAAAAAAGATATGGAGAAAGAGGATCTCCTTGGCATAAGCCCTATGTAGGGGTGATATTGCCTCGGGGACACCTATTGATACAAACAGAATAGGAAACAAAGGATATACATTGCATCATGAGACCCTTCCATCTGGAATTAAAGCCCAATTTCTCCATTATTTTTTCCAAACACACCCATTCAACCCTATCATAAGCCTTACTCATATCCAATTTAAGAGCCATCTCCCCAATTTTTCCATTCTTCTTTTGATTTATGTGTAGGGATGGTAATTTCTGCCTGACCCGCGGGTACTAGGCCCAGCCCGACCCTAATGGGTTGGGTTTTACTTGGCTCGATAAAGAATACGGTTGGGTTTGGGTTTAAAAAAAAAAAAAACCGAAGCGGGTCCGGGTTTTGGTAAAAACCCAACCCAAACCCAGACCTGACCCATTTAGAATAAATATAAAATTATAGAAAAACCTATATATATATATATATATAACTTATAGCCTAACCCTAACCCTAACCCTAACCTCTCTTATTCTCACTCACTCATTTAGTTTCAGCCTCATACCAGCCACCCCCTTCCCTCACCCTTACACACTTTTACCCTCAGTCACTCTCACTCTCATCCCTGCATCATCTCCACCGACCACAGCCCCATTCATTCCCACACCTCACTGCCTTAGCCCAGCCGCCTCGCTCCCTCCATGTGTCTCCACCGAACCACCTCATTCTCTATCTTCTTCTTCTATTATTTTTTTCTCAGTTCATTTCATCTCAATCACGTGAGTTGTTTGTGTTTGTGTTAGGATTTGTGTTTGTGATTTTGAAAGGGAAAATCATAAATTTGAAATTTTTGGATTTGTGATTTTGAATAGGAAAATCATAAATCATAAATCTAAATTTGTGTTTGTGTTTGTGATTTTGAAAGGGAAAATTATAAATTTGAAATTTTTGTGTTTGTGTTTGTTTTTGTGATTTTGAAAGGGAAAATCATAAATCTTTGGTCATCATTCATCCATAATTTCCTGGTGGGTCTTTTTATTTTTCAATTTTTCAATTTCATTCTTTGATTTTCTCTGCTGATCCTCAAATCTTTATTATTTTCAACAATTTTTGTATGTGGGTATTTCATTCTTTGATTTATTTGATTTTCTCTACCTAAGTATACTCTTGCTATTATTTTTTTTTTAAAAAAAAAATTATGTTTGCCCAGATTCAAGGCTTGAATCTAGGAAAACACATTCTCAAAAATAAAGAATCTGGCAAACACATTTTCAAAAATAAAGAATCTGGGCAAACAATTTTTTTTTTTTTTAATGAAGGCCAT
Organism: Quercus suber; assembly: GCF_002906115.3. Lineage (NCBI taxonomy): Eukaryota > Viridiplantae > Streptophyta > Magnoliopsida > Fagales > Fagaceae > Quercus > Quercus suber. The sequence goes on from NW_027069578.1 coordinate 1,158,869, forward strand.
GGTATGGGCTTCAAGCATTTTTTGTTTTTTTTTTTTGTTTTGTTTGGGATTGGGCCATGGTTTGGGCCCAAACTGTGGCATGGCTGGCGGGGCCCAAACCATGGCCCAAAGCACTTTGAGTATCACTAATAAAAGCACTAATAAAAAAATTCTACCAAATCGTGGCATCAAATCTACCATGCATAAAAGCATTTTGAGTATCACTAATAATTTTTGGTAGGATTTTTTTGAGTCTATAGGCTAGAGTTTTTGAGGCTAATTTATAAATCACATTACACAAGCTATGACAATAATTTGTGAGCCTTTTTGGATCCTTAATTTTAGGCATTAAGACAAAATGAGTTTCATTAAATTTAGGAGGAATAATACCAAGATTAAGGAAATCCAATACAATTTTTGGTCACCACACAAACAATAATAGGCCAAAAGTGTTGAAAAAAAAGGAGTCATACCATCAGGACTAGGATACTAACTCACTTCAAATTCTTTGAACCCATCTGTAAGCATGGTATTCATTTCCACAGTTACCTTCGGTTGGACAGCTTGTAACAATTCTGTAGACTCCACTGGATTTGATGATTTAAATAGATTAGAATAATAATCTAGCACTATATTCTCAATATCTCTCAAATCCTCCTTCCAAACATCATTTTGGTCCAGCAATCCATCAATATTATTCTTCTGAAAACGGGTAGTGGCCTTTGAATGGAAGTAAGCAGTGTTTTGATCTCCAGCTTGGAAGTTGGAACCAATTCAGCCTAGACCTCTAAACCATCAAATTAATGTTATTTTGATCTTGTCCGTCCATTTAATTTAAGAGAATACTTGTTACCGGTAAAACAAGTCACGTATATAAAGTAAAAACTAAAAAGAAAAATAGTGGTTTTCACGCTTCTCTCTTTCAGTTTCTTTTCTATGGTTTCTTCTCTCCCAGTTTCTACTCTCCCAACTTTTTCTCTTCCAAACCAACCACAAGAATCTAGAGCCACGACTATAAAACAAACCCCTAAGCGAAACCCAAAATAGAAGAAACAGAACTGCTTCATCAAAGAATAGTACAAGTGGAGTTTGGTTGGCAGGGAATAATATTAATAGGAGCCATTTGAACCTCTTCTACTGGTTGCTCTCTCTGTGAGCTTGTTCAACTTGTTTATCTATTTGTTTGTAGCTAAGAGGTACAAGTACCGGCCTACCAATCCTGTCCTCACAAATGAGAAAGCCAAAGCATCAGGAAATTAAGAGTTAGTCTTAAGTGGTGATATTAATATTGTAAAGAATGAAAACGAAGATTTGGGGTTTTCTATTCGATTTTTGTTTCTTTATCTTTGGTTTTTGGTTAGATTTGATGATATTATGAATGGTTTGGGACATGTGTGTTGCTCATTAATAAAAATAATTGAAGTACATTGTATTATGAACCCAATTTTTGTGTTGTGTTAGAAGTATGCAATTAAATAATTAAAATTTTTATCATATTCCAATAGTTTAAATTTTTGAGACAACCGATAGTTTAACATGATATATGAGCAAGAGGTCTTAAGTTTGATCCTTATCTCCTCCATACTACCTCTCATTTAAAATCCCACATGTTAGACCCCATCTATTAAAAATGTAGTTTCTACCCACACGTAAGGGGGAGTGTTAAAAGTATGTTGATTAAATCTATTAAAAATGTAGTTTCTACCCACGCATGTTGAAAACATTTTATTTTTATTTTTTACAAAAATCGGTTCTTTTTGGAAAAGAAAAGAAGGCATTTTTTTTTTGTTATAAAAAAACAACTATTTAGAAACACATTTTTTTCTAAGGCAGTAAAAGTGTTTTAGAAAGCATGTATTTTTTTTTTTGAAGCACTTTTTTGAAACAGCTTTGAAAATGTTTCAGAAAAACGTTTTGGAAACATTTCGGAAAAACACTTTTTGAAAACACGAAATGCTAGTTTACAAATATGTCACAAAAACATGCCAACTAACAAAAAATCATGTTCAATGGCAAAAAAAATCCTACATCGGAACATGCAGAGTTATTCTGGTAATTTTAGAGAGTTTTGGGGGTAATTTTGGTTGTTTTCAAGTTTTGGGGGGGTATTTTTGGTCTTTTTTTTATAAAATTTTTGAGGGTATTTTGGTCATTTTTTAGGCTTTGATGGTATTACGATCATTTTTTTAGGTTCAAAGGGTATTTTGGTTATTGTTTAGGTTTCGAGGTTACTTTGATCATGTTTCAGATATTAAGGGTATTTCGGTCATTTTTTAGGTTCTAAAGGTATTTTGATAATTTTTTAGGTTTTAAGGGTATTCTGGTAATTTTGGAGGGAATCGAGGTATTTTGGTCATTTTTGAGGTGATAGGCCAAGAATGTATTGACCCATTGTTATATATTAATTGATTAATTAGCCAAGTTTATTAATTAATCAAATTAACATGCAATGTACGTGGCAACACAAACAAATCACCAATTAAACTAAATATGCAACGGAAAATAAATTGACACGGTGATTTGTTTACAAATGGGAAAAATCTACACAACAAAAACCCTTACTGGGTGATTTTAAGGTTACCACTCTCGAGAATCGACTATTATCAAAATAAGCGGTTACAAGTAAAGGAATCTCAGTACCTTATATCAACCTACAGTTGAACCCTTACTCTAATACCCAATTGGATTTGTTCTGTAGTGACAATCTCTCATTTTCAATGTATGGCTCCCAATACGTGACTAACCGATTCCACGGATCTTAGTACGCGACTTAATCACCAACTTGAGAAGGATGTTGGCTACAAAGTTCTTCAATTTATCACATGATGAAGATCATGAAGTTGCTTGGTCACAAAACCCTATGGTGTACAAACACAGCAGCTTCTTCAAGAGAAAGAAGAACTAGGGCAAATTAGCTTTTCGGTCACACTTTTCTTCACACTTGTGAAATTGTGCTCTGGTGCAATTGTGCGTAACTTTTTACGGCCCTTAAAATAATTCTTATATATGTTTAGGGTTGTGAGAAAAGAAAGCTCAAACATACATTCACGGATTGGATGAAAATCAACTCTGAAAAACTGAACTTCATAAATCTCGACAGATACCCTATCTGTCGAGTAGTTGTTGAGCCTCGAGCTGAAACAGATCTCTTTAACCTCGATAGATACTAGCTGTCAAGCTAGCTGTCGAGATTTAATGAACAACACTTCTTCACTTGATTCTTGGGCAAACTTGCATGGCTTTAACACTTGAACTAGAAACCTTATTTCTTAAAGCATTAAACACATCATAGATCTATCCAATTACAAGTAAAATGCATTTTGTTAAAGGATTAGCCAATTACATAAAATGGTGACATATGTTCCTAACATTAAATCACATATGTCCTAACATGAGGTACTAAGAGTATTTCGGTCATTTTCAAGTTTCTAAAAGTATTTCAAACGTTCTCTAGGTATTGGGGGCATTATGGTCATTTTTTGGTTTTAAAGGTATTTTGGTCATTTTTTAGGCTTCGTTGTTATTTCGGTCAATTTTTAAGTTTTAGGATCATTTCGGTCATTTTTTTAGTTTTCAAGGACATTTGGTCATTTTTGTTAGGTTCTTAGTGTATTTTGATCATTTTTTAGATGATCATATGTGATATTGGTATTGCCCAATATGGTGATAGAACTGTCAAATGTGAGAAAAAAATAGGGTACCACCGAATGTGATAAAATTACAGTCAGAAGTGATGCTAATATTGTCCAATATAATAATGGAACTGTCTAATGTGAGTAAAAAAATAGGGTACCATTATATGTGACAAAATTACAGCCAGATGTGATGTTCTTACTACTTAATGTGACAATGGAACCATCATATGTGAGGGAAAATAAATAAATAAATAAAGGAACCACTGAGTGTGACGAAAGTACAATCATATGTGATGTTGGTACTGTACAATGTGAGGATAGAACCGTCAAATATGAGAAAAAAATGGAACTACCAAATGCAACAAAAGTATTGTCAAATGTGATGTTGGAATTGCACAATGTGAGGATGAGGATGGAACCATCAAATGTGATTTAAAAAAAATAAAGAAACCACCAAATGTGACAAAAGAACTGTCACATGTGATGTTGAAACTGCACAATGTGAAGATGGAACCATCAAATGTGAGAAAAAAAAAAAGAACCACCAAATGTGACAAAAGTATTATCAAATGTGATATTGGAATTACACAATGTGAGGATGGAACAATCAAATGTGAGAAAAAAAAAAAAAAAGAGAACTGTGGACACAAGGGGGGAGTTACCACCAAGTTTTTGCAATGGCCTAGGAACCATATATATATAACGTCCCTTCAAGGAAGGACCTTTTGATTTTACTACCAGAGATATGGGTTCCGAGTTAAGGCGTGGTTTTGGGAAGGTGTTAGGTACCCAAAACCGCCCAACCCTAAGGTTGGCTTCCCATCATTATGTCTTATGTCTTAATCCTATTAAAAGTCAATACTTGTATCTAACTCACACACACACTAGTATACATCTAACAATCAACATGGCATCAAACATCCCTAACCATACATCTATCAAGGCATACTCTAGCATTCATCTAGCATGGCATCTCACCTCATCCTAGCATTCATCTATCATACTTCTCATGGCATCAAGGCATTCATCACAAACTCTATCATCATGTCGTATCACATCCATCTAAGGCAAAAACATGTGAGCATTAAGATCAAAGGTAGAAACAAAGCCAACAAAACATGTCATCATCCAAGGCATCAAGAGCACAATTATATCATCAAAACTAAGCAAGATCATATCATAAATGCATGTACTTTATGAATGCATGACTTACCTCACTTACCTTGCAGCAACTCAGCACCTATGACATTATGCATGAGCATGTGAATGCATGTTTATGGCATCAAAACAAAATAGCATAAGATAAACCCTAATTCTAACATGTCTGAGACAAACCAAGCAATTAAACATGTGAAATAGAAGATTAAAAACACTAAAACATGGAAAAGAGGCTAAACAAAAGTATTACATGTGAAAACAAAAACAAAAATAGATAAAACAAAATTAGGGTTTTTGGGAAACTTCATGCGCATGCATGAACAACCCTGCGTGCACATAATAAAGCCTACGTGCGCAGGCAAGATTATGCGAACGTGGGTTTCTACCCAGAAACCTTGAAACACAGCAAAGACTTAGAACGCTAAATCTAACATCCAAACATGCTTTCTATACATACAAAAATGTAAACCTAGACTACTTAAACATATTATAACATATTATAACAAGAAAAAAAAGAAAAAAAAAAGATTAAAGAGTAGAAAAGAAAACAAAAAGGAAAGAAAAGGAAAAGAAAAGTTTAGACTAAATACCTTAAACAAAAGCTCTTCAAACTTGATTTTTGACCGTTCCTTTAGTCAAATCTATTCATAATTCAATAAAAGAGTGATTAGTAATCTTAAACTCAAAGATTAAGGCTAGGAAATGCCCTAATCAAAAGAAAATTGACTTGAGAATGTTTTGTGAAAAACTCCCTCTTTGATTCACTATTTCTAATGAATCTTAATGTTTTCCCATGAGATTTCTATGTGTTTTGAAAATAGTGGTTTTGAACGACTCCTAGACGATGTGAAAATTGTTCCAAACCTCAGCATAAATGTAGAAAACTTGCCTTATTTAATTTCTAGGATTCGCTATGCGTGCATAAGATCGAGCCTGTGTGCGCATGCAGAAAGCTATATGCGCAGGCTGATTTCTGCGTGCGCATAGCGAGGATTTCCTTGGCTTTATTTTTCCAAAAATAGATTTATTTTCTCATTAAAAGTTATATTTTTCATTTTAACATTTCTCAAGTCAATTTAACATCTAATTGGGCCTTAAACCAACCTTGGTATTAGAATTCAACATCATCGGGGAACGAGGGCTGAGTCATAAGGAGTACAAAATGCGATGTCTACAGATGCCACTCTTTTGATTTGTTAACTTCGCTAACGGAATCAAAAGAATAAGAGACAAAACATTTTGTTTTAATGTACAGCTCGGGCCCAACCCATGCACACGACACACATCACGCGTACATGGGGCAAGGTGCAACTCCGAAAAGCTGTGTGGGATTCGTATGTCTAAATTCCCACCTTTGTTGCTCAGGAAATGAATAACAACAGGTTCACTATCCTAAAACCTGTTTTGCCAATTGCAGGCAAAAGGAAAGTGACTCACTGTCCTAGAATCACTAAAAAAAATAAAAAAACAAACAAAGGTTCTCTTACGAGCTCAAAAAAAACAAACAAGGGTGCTTTTACGAGCTCAAACAAACAAACAAGGGTGCTCTTATGAGCTTAATAGGATATACATCTGTGGTGTCCGTCTGAGGCTCTTGCCTCAAACTTCTCCAGGTGGTACTTGTCTTCCATCTCTATCTCTACCTGTTCTGGTGAGGCTCTTGTCTTGAGGTAACCTTGATCTCTATCTCTATCTCTACCTCTTCTGTTGTGCCTGCATGTTTAATTCCTATAGGATATGTGCGTGAAATCTGTATGATGTGTCTACATGTTCAACTCCTTAAGGATATGTGCACAAGTTCTGTGTTCTTCCTTTCTGACTTGTATGGGGTTTTGTGCCTGCATGTTCAATTCCTAGAGGATATGTGCGGGAATTTTTTGTTCTTCGTTTTTGACTTGTATGGGGTTTCATGCCTGCACATTTAATTCTCGAAGGAAATGTACATGAATTTTGTGTTTTTTCTTTCTAACTTGTATGGAGTTTCATGCTTGCATGTTCAATTCTTGGAGGACATGTGCACAAATTTTGTGTTGTATGGGATCTGTGCCTGCATATTCAATTCCTGTAGGATATGTGCACAATTTCAAGATTCTAACTTGCTTGACTATTTTTGGATGAAAGATCCATTGGGGATGCTGGAGGACTCACTAGGGAGTATAATTCTGTTGAAAAGTGATGATTTCGACTTACCACGAAGTCTTGATGTTGTATGGCCTACTGAGGAAGGGGGTAGCTTACTGGGGATTTTCTGATGTTGTGTTATTCACTAGGGAATTTTCTTCCACTGGGGAATAACTATCTTCTTCTTTCCTATAACTCACTAAGGATTAATGTTTGACTCCACCCTCAAGGGGGTTTTACCAAACTCTATTGGGGAGATTTTTCTTTCCAACTTTCGAGGGAGCTGCTTCTATGTCTTAGACCGATGAGGGAGTCCATTCATGATACTGGATTTGCTTGGGATTTAGTTGATGATCTTGACTCATGGAGGAGTTTTCACGATGATTTCTGGTCCACTGAGGGAGGTATTGATGCTTTCGATCCATTGGGGATGCTTTTTTAGGGTCTTTGTGCTCCTTACCTACTAAGGGCATTTATGTCATTTTTGGGTGTTTTTTTGAAACTTCCTTTGCACTTCCAGCCTTTTGGGAACTCCATGGGGATATTTGAATTTATTTATTTTTTCTAAACTACATGTAGTTTAGCGGGGATGCGTAAACTACATCTAGTTTAGCCATCAGGTATGTTCCCACCACTTCATCTTTTTTTCTCCAAAGGTTACCAACCGTTTTTTTTTTTTTCCCATTCTCTTCATGTTCCTTCAACTCTTCACATTCTCTAACTCTCTCTACAAAAGCCTTCTGCCTCTCTCTCATTCCCCCATAATCTGACTCTTATCTTATTCATTAATCTCAACTTCTCTCTCAAACTCTCTCATCTCCTTCAATGGCACCCAAGTCCAAAAAGATTTCTTACATCCTCTCCACCGACGCTTTCTATCTCACCCGTTGGAATGGAGCGCTAAGGCTAACAACGGCTCCTCCCTTGACCTGTAGATCACAACAACACCTTTTGGACGGTGTAAGGGCCGAATCAGTAAGTTTTTCAAACTTTTCTCATTTCTCAAGTTTTCCTTTGATTTTCCATTATAAATGCTTGGGTTTTTCTTTGGGATGGGTTTAGATGAAAACCTGACACTTTAGGAATGGTAGAAATATGTTTACGTTGAGTTTTAGTTGACAAAACTTGGAAAATATCGAAATACACCCTTCTATGTTTCTTTTTTTGTGCGCGAGTTGGGGCTTCATGCACAGACTTGTTTTTGCATGCATAGCCTGAATTCATGCGTATGCAGGCTTGTTCTTACGTGTGTGCATCTGTTCTTTAGTTTATGCACGCGCAAGTTCCATCTTGTGTACGCGTGCAGAATTTTGCGTACGCAAGACCTTTCCTATGTACGCATGGCCCTAGGCAAAATCCCTAATTTCGGCATCTTAGTTCATTTTTCATTTGTTTGAAATTTTAACATCATCCTTCATCATTTTTGCACTCAATTGCATGTCCCATGTCACATTGCATCCTATTGTACATCCAATATCACTTTCTCACCATTCCTTTCTCCTAATCATGGTTTTAATCCCATTCTCTTCTTGTAGGTCTCAGCCCCGTATTCTAGTAGGGGAAGTACCAGCTGGGTCTTGGTGTGGTACAACATCCTTATTGAGGAGACTCGAGGCCACATCCGTGTGGTGGGTTTTGAGCCCGTTATTCGTCTAATGCCGGAGAGGTCTGCCAGTGTTGTCTTGGTGCAGACCCTAGCTAAAAGGTGGTGGGACACCACGCACACCTTCCATATAGCTGAGAGGTAGTGCAAACTTATTGGGGAGGAGGTATGCTATTGAGATGATCCACTATATTGATCTCGAGGTGGACTTCATGCATCGTCCATAAGGGATGATTGAGAAGTGCATTCGAATGGCTAGGGTCTTTCTACTATACCTGTTGGGGGCGTACCTATTCACCAATGGTGGGAAAACGGTGTCTTTGAGGTGGTTGGCCATTTTTTGAGTCTTTGAGAGGGCTCAGGTTGCCAATTGGGGGTCGATGTGCTTGGCCTATTTCTACTCTTCCTTGGACACTCTCAGTTAGGGGACATTGTGTGGATGCAAGGGGTTGTTTTTGGGAGTTGCCACTTAGTTTTTGAAATGGTCTAGGAACCATATATATAGCTTCCTTTCGAGGAAGGATCTTTTGATCTTATTACCAGAGATATGGGTTCGGAGTTAAGGTATGGTCTTAGGAAGGTGTTAGGCACCTAAAATCACCCAACCCTAAGGTTGGCTTCCTGCCATTGTGTCTTATGTCTTAACTCTATTAAAGGCACACTTAATACTTGTATCTAACTCACACACACACACACACACTAGCATACATCTAGTAATCAATATGGCATCAAACATCCCTAACCATATATCTATCATCTCTATCATCAAAGCAAGATCACATCATAAATGTATGAACATTACAAATGCATGACTTACCTTTTACTTACCTTGTAGCAACTTAGCACCTATGGCATTATGCATGAGCATATGAATGTATGATCATGGCATTGGAAAAACAAAACCCTAATTTTAGAATGTGAGATAAACCAAGCCATTAAACATGTGAAACATAGACATTGAAAACATAAAATCATGGGCAAAAAAGCTAAGCAAATAAACATGTGAAAGCTTAAACAAAACAAACAAAATAAAAATTAGGGTTTCTGGGTAGTGGCCTACGCACGCAAGAACAAACCTGTGTGCGCATAAAACACTAAATCTAACACCCTAACATGCATTTTAAACATACAAAAACATAAACCTAATCTAGAAAAGCATATCAAAACACGTTATAACAAGAAACAAAGCAAACAACAAGATTAAAGAGCAGAAAAAGAAAAGAAAAGTAAAAAAAAAAAGTTTAGACTAATACCTCAAGCAAAAAGCTCTTTAAGCTTGATTTTGACCGTTCCACGCAGTCAAATCTATTCAGAAACCAATAAGCGAGTCATTAGTAATCTTAAACACAAAAGATCAAGGCCAGAAAAGGCCCTAATCAAAAGAAAATTGACTTGAGGATGTTTTGTGAAAAATTCTCTCTTTGATTCACTGTTTCTAGTGAATCTTAGTGTTTTCCTGTGGGATTTTTGTTTGTCTTGAAAATATACCATGTGGCTCTTTATAGTGTGAAAAAAGGGGTTTGGAACGACTCCCAAAAAATGTGGGATTTGTTCCAAACCTCAACATTAATTCAGAAAACTTCCCTTGTATAGTTTATGGAAATCACTATACGTGCACAAGATCAGGCTTGTGTACGCATGCGCAGGCTGATTCTTGCGTGCGCATAGTAAATGTTTTCATTTGGCCTTATTTTTCAAAAATAGATTTATTTGCTCATTAAAAGTTATATTTCTCATTTTAACACTTTTTAGGTCAATTTAATTTCTGATTGGGCCATAGACTAACCTTGAGTCTTAGAATTCAGCATCATTAGAGAATGGGGGCTCGAGTCATAAAGGGTAAAAAATGTGGTATCTACACACTGCGCCAACTAGTAGGGCCTTGGAAGCTCTTTGAGATTAGTTCCTCTCTCTTTTCTCTTATAGTTCATGCATTCTCATTCTTATATTCATACATCCACATGTCATATAGGATTATGTACCATATTCTTTTTAATTGCATCCATACCTATATCTTGCAAACTATTATTGTATACACTCGATTTTTCACCCATAATTTAGTTTTGGAAGATGACTAAAAATTTAATTGCACCCATAAAAATGATCTTGAGATTCTAACAGTTGCGACGATATGTCCAATTCCCAAATCGGACCGTCGAATTGAAATATATCACAAGATCAAGTTTTCACAGTCTGCATGCATTGTATGAGGGTGAAGATGATCATGTGTGATTAAGAGGAATTAATTCTGATTCGTTAAAAAATTAAAATTAATTAAATAATTTATGTGATTGGCTGTTGGTTTTTATCAGAAGTGAGCTTGCTTGCATAGGAATAAAATGGATAATCAGATAATAAGGGAATTTTTGATAATTATGTCCTTTTGGAATATTTATCTATCAGATAATTATTATTTTAAGACCCTGATTATAAAAAAAAAGGGGGGATTTATCTTGGAATACGAGTTAAAAATACGACCAGGTGCAATTCCCGACCTGGAGGACCCCTAAAAAAGAGTCTAGATCGAACCAAAGTTGGGAATTAGGCTCAGTACTTGAGAGTGCCAATTGGCACTCTTGGGGTGCCGATTGGCACTTCCCTAGTACTGATTGGCACTTCCCTAATACCGATTGGAACAACTTTGAGGCCCAACCTAGAATTCGCCAGGTCAAGCTAAAACATATCCATTTCTATTTTTTAGGGATAATAATTCGACCTAATTCGTATCTGATCCAAAATAGCTTATTTTTTAAGCACCAAACCTCTATAAATCGGGAAATTAAAATCAGAATAAAAGGACCCCTTTTTCTAACCCCTCTTTCCCCTTACATTAAAGAAATTCTAGAAGCTTTGCTTTAGGAATTTCTTTTCTATTAAGTGGCTTTTATTCTAGATCTTTTAAAATTTTTTATTCTCTTTGATTTCTAAAGAATTCTCTCCTTGTGGAACACATTCACGTAGGTAAGTTTCTAACTTTTTTTCTTTTACATATTCATATAATCGATTCAATCCTCTGTGCTCTTCCTTTTGTTTGCCTTGATTCTCTTTTGGTTATGTGATGTATGTATGTTCATGCATATGTGTTGTATTTATGTAATGATGTAATGCATACCATTAAATATTAGGTTTGTTGCTTTATGTTAAAAAAAAAAAATCATATCTGAAATATTTTTCCAAAAGCTCATTGTTTTCTTAAACCAAAAATCAGATCTGAAGTTATTTTTCGAAACCTATTTTGTCTTCTGAGACATAAAAATCATATCTAAATTTTATTCTTTTTTTACTTTAAAAAACTAGATCTACAATTTCTTTTAAAACCCGTTATGTTTCTTAATTAAACAATTAGATTTGGATTTTCCTTTTGGAGATCCTTTCTATTATTTAATTAAGAAATCAGATTTGGGAATTTCTCAAAAAAATCCATTCCTTGTTATTTAAAAAATCAAATCTGAATTTTTATCACAAAATTCATTTTGCTAATTTGAAACTCCTCATAAAAAATCTTTCTTTTCACAAATAAAAATTCAGATGTGATTTCTCTTTGCATAAATGCAACAGATCTAGTATTTTGCACATTTTAGATCTAATAAATATTGACACCATAATTAGCACGTCATTTTTTTATGGGTATTTAAAAGCTCATTTAAAGTCAAGAAGACCAGACTCTATCTAGGCAGGGTGGGTGCCTAACATCTTTTCATCCTGTAACCTAGCCCTCGAACCTTAGAATTTTAGATTGGTAGATTTAGTGTCTTATTTTTATTTTGGGGTAGAATGTAACTAGGAAATAAGACTTTGTATTTTTTTTAGATTGTACCTAGGAATCAAAGCAATGTAAAATTCTTTCTACCATGATGTAATTATTTCCAATTAATAAGAACCATATTATTCAAGATATGTTGTAATTTGTATAGTTTTCTTATTTTACTTATAAAATAAGTGACAACTCCGTATGATCCTAAAAAGGGAAGGTGCCGATGCCTACACCATTTTCTAAGAGCAACCAAGTTTCCGGATCTCTCACAGTGGCGACTTCACTGGGGATGTCAAAGGCTAAGCCTTTGCATTAGACTTTAAATAACCAATTAAATACCCTTGTTTTGTATGATTTTATTTTTTTATTTTTATTTTTGTCTGGTATTGCTTATGTCTGTATATTGTTTTTATAATATTTAGCTTGAAGTGCCATGATTGGTTGTTAAAAGCTTTCCCTAACTGTCATTGTGTGTGCCATCAAACGACAAATATGTATGCACCCATCTTAGCAACTGGTTGTAGTCACCATGGATTGCTAGTCTTCATTAGATTTTGGTACCTAGTGGTGAACTCATGACTTATAGCTCAAAGTCATTAGATCATTTCTTATTCACTAAAAAGGATAGACCATGCCGTTTGGACCAACGTAATATTCATTATATTACAGGTTTGGAGGTGTAACGTTCTAGCTATGGGAAACAATAAAACAACAAGCCCACCCTGCAATGTAATGACTTAGAACCTATCCTTAGGCCGGTCCATGTTAAAATTGCATTGCATCCTGTGTTTGTTTGTTTGATTGAGTAGATTGACATAGATGGGGACCTAGCTTTGTTTGACCTTAGGGGAGAATTTGGTCAAGATCAGAGGGAAGACTCCAAAGAGAATCCAAGAATGATAGCCAAGCTAGCAGTTCTAGTTCCAAGCCTATCACATTACTGAAGCCCTTGTGTATAGAAGGCACGCCACAGTTACAACACCATAACCCTGTGTTTGACTTGCAAGACAGTCTAAGCCATAAGGAATCTGAAGACTCTATCACCATGGTAGAGTGAGAAGAGAGCCAAAACACTGATGAGCAAATAAGCATTGTGGCATGCCAAATCGAGTTAAGGGAAGACATGAACCTTATGGTACAGCAGTTCCAAAATTTGAAGGGTAGTCAAGAAGAAAACAAGACTGATCAGACGTCCCCTATCTCGAAGAGTGAGAAGAAGATTAATGAGAAGATAAGTAAGGTGGAGGAGATGATCAAAATGGCGCACAAGATGGAAGACCTCATGGATTACCAAATCCCACCTAAAGATGTACATTAGGGCTATGCAGCCTCTAGGAGCTACTGAAGAAATGATTGGAGCCGCTCTCGAGTGGTTCCTTAACATGGAGGATAATAGAGCTCGAAACTGAGAAGACATTTGTAGAGAATTCCACAACCAGTACAAGTACAATATAGAAGTGGACCTGACAAGAAAAGACTTGGAGACCACTAAGTAGGAGCCAAAAGAATCCTTTTCTGCCTTCATTACCAAATGGAGGTCCAAAACCACACAGATGATGAATAGGCCAAATGAAGAAGAGCAATTAACCATGGTTGTAAAAAACTTGTTACCTGTATACCATAATATTTTTTTACTCAGTACTTTCCAAATTTTAAAGCTTTAATAGTTTCTGGTACTCAAATTAAGGATGCAATAAATAATGGGACCATTAAGAATGTGGATGCACCTAAATTTAAAAGGAATTTTGGGCCTTCAACCTGGATACATAGTCAGCCATGTTCACAAATTCAAAGACACTCATTTGGAGCTCACCTCCCCCTTCCTCAAGTCCACAAACTGGTGCTAGGATCTTGCCATCACGGAGCACTACAACAATTCCTTTCTTCCATGGAATCTTCATCTTTTGTTGTAGAAAAGAGGGAATAGCCCCAATATGATGAAACCATGCCCTTCCTAAAAGAAGGTTGTAGTTAGGGGTGATGTCCATAACATAGAATTCCACAATTGTCTCTATTGGGCCAATCTTGCAAGGAGCTTTGAAAGTACCCATAACTTTCCTTGAGGTATAATCATAAGCCCTAACAGTCAAAGGAGTGGGTATGATGGTCTCCACATCTACGCCAATGGTAAGGGCAATCCTAAAGGGCCATACATTCAATGTGGATCCATTATTAATCAACACTATAGGAACCTTGGCACCCATACACCCAATGGTGATTTGTAGAGGTCTAGTGTGAATGGCTCCTTTGGGGGGAAGTTCTTCATTGTAAAAGGAGAGAAGAGGATGAAATAGGGTCTCAACTCCCATGAGGGATAACACTTCCTGTGGTGTAGTTTCTATAGGTACCTCCTTTCCATTCAAAGCATCCAAGAGAGCACTATGATGCTTGTGAGAAGCCATGAGCAAGCCCCATACCAATACATGAGCTTCAATCTTCTTCAATTGAGTCAAAACTTGATCTTTTTCCTCATTCTCTTTTTTCCTTTTAGGTTCTATGGGCTTGGACCCTTCTCCTATATCCCTACTAGGATGATCCTTCTCTAAAAAGGATGGTTTGTAGTGTTTCCCACTCCTAGTAATATTGGCCACATTGTCCTCTATGACTTTTTTCTTTAGCTTGGTCATTCCTTTAAGAAGTATCCCCCACATAACCACCACATTTTTCAAAACCTTATCTTTTTCATCCCATATTCCTTGGACTTCTATGGTATTAACTTCCACGGTCTCTATCAATTTTGAACAATCCCATTCAATCTCATCGATTTGTGCCTAATTTTGATATGGAGGAGGAGCTCTACGATAATCAGGTAAAGGGTTCTTCCTAATGCTAGGCTTGGTGATGATATTGGGGTTTGGGAGGGTTTCATTGTCTATGAGGTCTTGTATCTCATGTTTGAGGTAGAAGCCATTGTCGATTTTATGGCAAGATTTCTAATGGAAGTGACAATACTCATTGAGGTACCAAGTAGAAGGTACGGGATTAGGCATAGGTGTGGGATCTAGAGGCTTGATAAATCCTTTGGAAGATAAATTCTCATATGCTTGGTCAAGGGTCATTCCTAGATCAAAAAATTATCGGCGGGCTTTCTTTGTAAAGCTTAGGTAGGTTAAGGTTTGTTAAGGTATGATGGCACTTACATTCACGGGATTGAGAGCTTTAGCGGTAGTCGCTTCTCCTCCATATGTCTTCTTGATTGGAGGTTTGCTCTCACATTTCTCCAATTGTCCATTGTTGATGGCATCATCTATCCTAGTTCCACAATCACACAACTCTCCAAAATAACTAATAGGTGATGACAAGAGCCTGTTATTACATGTCGGAAGCAATTCTTGGTAATCGTGTTAATTTGATCTTTCTTATTTGGCCTATTAACCATTCTAAATGCCTTTCCTTTCCGCCTTGTCATGTATTTAGAGAATTTTTCCCCTACTCCTTGCTTAGTGGTCTCCAAATCTCTTAAAATCACATCAATCATAGTATTGAAGATGAATTAATCCACAAATAACTCCACTAGCCCATTCCACACCTTAGTCTTGCTAGGATCCAAATTATGGTACCATTTTGATGCACCTCCCGTGAGTGAGAGAGGAAATGCATGCAAAGTTTGCTTCTCATCCAACCCCTTTCATTTCAGCGATACTTAGATACCTCCTAACATGTTGCTTTGGATCTCTAGTTCCATCAAATTTTTCCACATCAGAAATCTTGAACTTTGGAGGTAGTGCAATGTGAGTCTTGGAGCTTATGCCCTTCTATGTTATAGAGACAATCATCCATCCCTTTGGCTTTGTGGAAGGCTAGTTGCATTTTCTTCGTCTTCTCTCTCATGGCTATGGTTTCCACCATAAGTTTCTTGAATTGTTTGTTCCTTTCATAATCAGTTTTGTCCCTTTCATCACAATCTTCCCCTTATTCCTCATCGAGAACCTCTACACGTAGGGGGCTTCTTCAACTTGGCTTCTTCTAGCTTGGTGAGGTAACTTCCCATCTTTTTAAGAACGTCACTTTGTTCTTCCATTACCTTGAATATCTTTTGTGTAATTTCATCACTAATTAGAGCGGCCATTGTTGCTTGAGAGGATTCCCCTACTTGGAGCTCTTCTTCTTGGTGTGTGTCCTCAATCTTGACCAAACGTCTTCCGTGATTTTCTCGAATCCAAATCAGAGTAGGGATATGTTTTCTTGACTTTGGTGGTGCAATGGTGCTTGAAAAGAAGTACCATTTTTATTAAGTCTATGTCCCAATTAAAAGGTTCCTTTTGTTTTTAGGTGTCCTTAAAAAAATCCTTAATTCCATCTTAATGAAGGCCTAATTACAAAATCACTCTATTTCCTCTCATGAACCTTGCCCCTTGTTTTATTGGGCTTTGGTCCATTTACAACAATGCTCCCATCTTACTCTCATGAGCTTTTCATTAGAATGTACTTAGAGATTTTCAACCTTTTGTCTCAAACATGGGCTTACAATATATTCATCTCCTTTAGGCTCTTTTTCATTTCATTATCATCATCATTTTTTTGAAGTAGCCCTTTGGCTAGAATATATTGTAACCTTCCTCCCAAGGTCCATGAAGTTCTCATCATTTTAGGCCTAGGCATACAACAAAGAGGCCTAAGATTAGGGAAATTCATATTGACTTTGTAGGATTTTGGATGCTAAGTCCATAGCATACTTGTTATCTTAAGCCCAAAGTCCTCTTTTCCAAAAGGGCTTTTTGATTTGGGCTTATGATAGCAATTAGGCTATGGTCTTATGACCTTTCAAGTTAAGATATACCTTTGCAATGGCCTAGGGACCATATATATAGAATCCTCTCGCGGAAGGAACTTTTGATCTTACTACCAGAGATATGAGTTTAGAGTTAAGGTACGCTCTTAGGAAGGTGTTAGGCACCCAAAACCACCCAACCCTAAGGTTGACTTTCCATCATTGTGTCTTATGTCTTAACCCTATTAAAGACATACTCAATACTTATATCTAATTGACACATACACTAGTATACATCTAACAATCAACATGGCATCAAACATCCCTAGCCATACATCTATCATGGCATACCCTAGCATTCATCTAGCATGGCATCTCACCTAATCCTAGCATTCATCTATCATACTTCTTATGGAATCAAGGCATTCATCACAACACAAACCCTAGCATCATACATCTAAACATGTTTCATCACAAACTCTATCATTATGTCATATCACATCCATCCAAGGCAGAAACATGTGAGCATTAAGATCAAATGTAGAAACAAAGCCAACAAAACTTGTCATCATCCAAGGCATCAAGATCACAATTATATCATCAAACCTAAGCAAGATCATATTACAAATGCATGTACATTACGAATGCATGAATTACCTCACTTACCTTGCTGCAACTCAACACCAATGGCATTATGCATGAGCATGTGAATGCATGTTCATGGCATCAAAATAAAACAACATAAGATAAACCCTAATTCTAACATGTGAGAGACAAACCAAGCAATTAAACATATGAAATAGAAGCTTAAAAGCACAGAAACATGGAAAAGAGGCTAAACAGAAGTATTACATGTGAAAACAGAAGTAAAAACAGATAAAACAAAATTAGGGTTTCTAGGCAAGTTCATGCGCACGTATGAACAACCTTGCGTGCGCAAGCAAGTTTATGCACACGTGGGTTTTTGCCCAGAAACCCTAGAAATAAAGCAAAGACTTAAAATGCTAAATCTAACATCCTAACATGCTTTCTATACATGCAAAAACGTAAACCTAGACTATATAAACATATTATAACAAGAAAATAAAGCAAACAAAAAGAATAAAGAGTAGGAAAAAAAATTTAGACTAGATACCTCAAACAAAAGCTCTTCAAGCTTGATTTTTGACCATTCCCTTCAGTTAAATCTATCCATAACTCAATAATAGAGTGATTAGTAATCTTAAACTCAAAGATCAAGTCCAGAAAAGACCTTAATCAAAAGTGATGGTGTAAGGAGAATGCGCTAAGTTCTATCTCGTCCATATGGGCCATCCATGACAAAATACAAAGAATGGGATGAAGGGCTCTTACACTCGTTCCTCTTATACTCATCCCTCCTATACTCGTCCCTAAAGCAAACCTCGTCCATCCTTAGTAATGGATGGATGAGGATTACTAGGCCTTAAGCTTTTGATGACTTAAGTTCCTTTAAACATAAAGGATGGGTTGCGTCGTTACGAACCAAACCCTCCATTAACCGTTATAAAGCACAAGTCCCAGTGAGGTAACTTCCATGACAGTTATGGAAGTTATCATATAATCTTCTAAATTCCTCAATAATAGGAACGGTTGTTAAATAAGTAACCATTCCACAAATACTATATAAGCAATCCCAAATGAAGAAGTAAGGTATGAGAAACATTTTTTCAAAAAACAAAGAACTTTAGAAATACTCCCTTTTGGCTTGTAATAACCACTGACTTTACCATTGGAGGATTTTGGGCCGAACTCCATCGGTCTCCTCTGATTCTACATTTGTTTTTTCAGGACTTAGCCTCAAGATCACCAATGCCCGAGATTTTTAGCCTACTAATTTTTCAAGATTTATCAGTTGGTGCCGTCTGTGGGAAAGAATTATTTGTCGCGTTTGAACTTCATTTATTGAGTTTTGCGATTTCTTTCTCCGACAAAGGGCTGAAATGGTTCGGGTAAGATCAAGGGCTACTAGTCCAGGCCCTCAAGATAGTAGAGATGCTTCTAGTAACCCTTATCATGGCCATTAATCAGCGCTTGTCGTGCAACCATCTTCTATCCAACACATGCATTCAATGGCCGCTGCCATAGTAAAGCTAACTCACCAGAACCAGGAATTAAGAAGGGAGATTAATCTTAGAAGGTAACGGCATAAGGCCTATGGAGAAGAACATGGACAGAGCCAAGGAGATGGAAGAAATGCAAAGCCGGAGAGCCAATCAAGGGGCACTACATCAAGAAGGGTGCCATACTTGGAAAGGGAGATGGACCAAATGAGGAAAGTCATGGATGAGATGAGGGAGAACATGAGAAGGACAAACCCTGTAGAAAACCTGGTTCATAGAACTGATTCTCGCTTTATGGCTTCCATCAATGGTCATCCCTTGCCACCAAAGTTCAAGATACCTTCTTTAGATTCATATGATGGGACGCGTGACCCTTTTGATCACATTGCAACCTTCAAGACTACTATGCACCTTCAAGGGGTTCCAGATGAAATAATGTGTAGAGCTTTTCCCACCACCCTCAATGGGCCCGCGCTGGTGTGGTTCAGCAAGATACCCCCAAATTCGGTAAGTTCTTTTGAAGAGTTGAGCAAGTTATTTGTTAATAATTTCATTGGAGGACAAAGGCACAAGCATTCCTCGTCTAGCCTATTAACCATAGAACAAGGAGAAAATGAAAGCTTACAGTCCTTCATTACTCATTTCAATAGAGAAGCCTTGGCTGTGGATGAGATGGACGATAAGCTATTGCTAGCAGCCTTCCACAATGGGATCAATTTTGAACTGTTTATCCATAAGCTTTATGAACAAGACCCTCAAACTATGGCTGAACTCATCCATTCAGCCTAAAACTTCATGAATGCAGAAGATGCAATCATTGCCAAGAAAAGGAAAAGAATGGAAGCAAACACTCAGCGCCATCCTGAGCAAGGTCCTCGTCAGAAGAAGGGATGAATAGAAGATAGGAAAGATTGAGACAATAAGAAGGTAGGTCATTCAGCACGGAATCAACAGTATACACCATTGAACATGCCACTCGAGCAAGTCCTTATGCAAATCAAACGATCCTTCCTTGAAGTGGTCGGAGAAGATGAAAGGAGATCCTAATAAGCACAATAGGAATAAGTATTGTCGCTTTCATAGAGATTATGGACATAATACGGACGAATGTTTTGATCTAAAGCAACAGATTGAGAATCTTATAAGGCAGGGAAAGTTGAGGAGTTTCCTTGGACGAGACCACAAGGATGAGAA
Organism: Quercus suber; assembly: GCF_002906115.3. Classification (NCBI taxonomy): domain Eukaryota; kingdom Viridiplantae; phylum Streptophyta; class Magnoliopsida; order Fagales; family Fagaceae; genus Quercus; species Quercus suber. The sequence goes on from NW_027069578.1 coordinate 1,179,105, forward strand.
ATTGAAGGGTAAAGTAGAAGAGTCGTCACGACCACTACTCGAAGAAATCAGAGTTATTATAGGGGAAGTTCAATAGGCCAGTCGTCCAAGTCCAAGAGGACATACCTGAAGGAAGTACAAAGCGTCCAACTTTCTAAACGATCCCCAAGGGTAAGAACCACAGACGAGCAGGCAATTACTTTTACAGATGAGGATGCAGAGAGAATTCACCACCCTCATGACGACACTATTGTCATCACCTTGGTTATTGCTGACTACACAACCAGAAGAGTACTGATAGACAATGGAAGCTCGGCAGACATTTTCTATTATCCAGCTTTTCAGCAAATAAGGGTTGGACGAGACCAACTCCGTCCAGTACACTCGCCTTTAGTGGGTTTCAAAGGAATGAAGGTATAGCTTGTAAGCACCGTTACGTTGCCAGTGGTGGTGGGGGCATATCCACAGCAGGTAACCAAAGATGTAAATTTTCTTGTGGTAGATTGCTCGTCCTTTTACAATGCCATAATTGAAAGACCGACTCTAAACAATTGGAAGGCAGCTACGTCCACTTACCACCTGTCAGTCAAGTTCTCTACGGAGCATGGGGTGGGACAAGTGTAGGGAGACCAATTGGCAGCAAGAGGGTGTTATTTGGCCATGCTTGCCATGGACGAGCAAGTGCAGACAATAAACATCGAAGAAAGGAGAATTGTGGCTGAACCCATCGAAGTGTTAGAAGATATTTCCTTAGATGAAAACAACCCTGAGAGGTGTACCAGAATTGGGACAGATCTAGAAGAAAAGATTAAAAAGGACCTCGTCCAATTTTTGAAGAAAAACATGATATATTTGCTTGGAGTCATGAAGATATGCCGGGTATAAATCCTAGTGTCATCACCCGCCGTCTAAACATATGTCCTTCCTCCAAGCCAGTGTGACAAAAGAAAAGGGTGTTTGCCCCTAAGAGAGATAATGCTATTAAAGATGAAATTCAGAAGTTGATGACAGCGAAGTTTATACGAGAAGTGTACTATCCAGATTGGTTGGCCAATGTAGTAATGGTCAAAAAGGCCAACAGTAAGTGGAGGATGTGTGTAGATTTTACTGATCTAAACAAGGCTTACCCAAAGGACAGCTATCCATTGCTACGCATTGATCAACTAGTGGATTCTACTGCAGGCCACAAATTACTTAGTTTTATGGATGCCTTCTCAGGATACAACCAAATAAGGATGGACGAGGCCGACCAGGAGAAAACATCCTTCGTTACTAGTTAAGGCTTATTCTGTTATGAAGTAATGCCCTTTGGCCTAAAAATACTGGAGCAACATACCAACGACTGGTCAACCACATGTTTCGTCCTCAGATTGAACGAAACGTAGAAGTCTATGTGGATGACATGTTGGTGAAAAGCCTGGACGAGGGAAAACATTTGGACGACCTGCAAAAGACCTTTAATACACTAAGGCGGTACAGTATGAAGTTGAATCCCAGCAACTGCGCTTTCGGAGTAGCATCAGGAAAATTTCTTGGATTCATGGTTTCACACAGAGGGATCGAGGCAAACCCAGAAAAGATTAAAGCAATTCTAGATATGAAGCCTCTGCAAAATATCAAAGAAGTCCAATCTCTCACCGGGTGAGTTGCTGCCCTCAACAGGTTTGTTTCTAAAGCTATTGACAAGTGTTTACCATTTTTCAAGGTTCTTAAGAAAGCATTTGAGTGGACGGACGAGTGCCAAAGAGCCTTTTAAGACTTGAAGACGTACCTCGTTATGGCTCCGTTGCTGAGTCCGTCCGTGATAGGAGAAGAATTGTTTTTATACCTGGCAGTGACCTCGCATGCTGTGAGCTCAGCATTAATAAGAGAGGAAGGAAAAGTACAAAAGCCAGTATACTATACTAGCAGGGCATTGAGGGGGGCGGAAGGACGATATCCGCTAATAGAAAAGCTAGCTTTTGCACTTATCACGACTTCCAGGAAGCTGAGGCACTACTTCCAAGCCCATGTAATAAATATTATGGCAAACCATCCACTCAAGAAAGCCATGAATAAGTTGGAAGCCACAAGACAATTGATCCAGTATGCTGTTGAACTCAGTGAGTTTGACATCAGATACCAACCAAGGCATGCTATAAAGGTTCAGGCCTTGGCAGACTTTATTGCAGAGTTCACACCAAACTGTGATGACGTAGAAAGAATGGAAGACAGTAAAAAATGGGTCGTCCACGTGGATGGTTCGTCCATACAACATACAGGAAGAATAGGAGTGGTTTTGCAATCCCCTGAAGGAGATAAGTTGAAGCATAAGATCCGTCTGTAATACCAAGCAACCAACAATGAAGTTGAGTATGAAGCTCTCCTTAAAGGGTAGGAATTTGCTAAGTTTGTGGAAGCAAAGTCAATACTCATCTTAGGAGATTCTTAGTTAGTCAAGGGCCAAATAAATGGGACGTATGAGGCAAAGGAAGAACGAATGAAAAAAATACTTAGAAAAAGTATTATGGCTTGTGAAGAAATTCAAGGAAGCTAACTTTGTTCAAATCCCAAGGGAGGAGAACGTGGAAAAGGATACTTTAGCGAAGGAAGCCTCAGCGACTGGAGCCATGGACGGGTTCAATGAAGTACAATACGTCCCAAGTATAGATCTCCTAGAAGTGCAGCAAATAGAGAGTGAAGAAAATTGGATGACCCCAATAGTATCGTACTTAAAGGACGGAAGGCTTCTAGAAGGGAAGGATGAGGCTAGAAAACTCAAGGTTAGAACAGCCAGGTATGTCCTTATGGACGAAGTTCTATACAAGAAAGGCTTTTCTCAATCTTATCTTAGGTGTTTGGTTCTGAGCGAAGTGAACTATGTGTTGAGGAAAGTTTATGAAGGAGCTTGTGGAAATCATTTGGGAGCCAGATCACTCATCCACAAGGTCGTCCGTGCAGGATACTATTGGCCAACTGTCCAAGTAGATACAAAAGCTTATGTCAAAGTATGTGACCAATGCCAATGATTTAGTAATATCCCCAGACAACCATCAGAGTATCTCACCCCGATGATGGCCCCAATGACCCTTTGCTAAATGAGGCCTAGACATCCTAGGTCATTTTCCACTTGGAACCAGGTAAATGAAATTTTTAGTGGTAGGGATAGACTATTTTACCAAATGGGTGGAAGCAGAACCCTTAGTAACTATTTTACCATTAGAGTATCTCACCCCGATGATGGCCTTGTGACCCTTTGGTAAGTGGGGCCTAGACATCCTAGGTCATTTTCCACTTAGAACCAGGCAAATGAAATTTTTAGTGATGGGGATAGACTATTTTACCAAATGGGTGGAAGCACAACTCTTAGCAAGTATCACACAACAGAATGTAAAGAACTTCATCTAGAAGAACATAGTGTGCAGGTTTGGGGTGCCCAAGGTATTAGTATCTGACAATAGGCGACAATTCAACAATGCCCTTTACAGGGACTTCTGTGAACACTTTGGAATCCAAAATCACTATTCCTCCCCCACCCACCCTCAAGCCAACGGTCAAGCCGAGGTTGCAAACCGATCCTTGCTGAAAATCATCAAGACTCGGCTTGAGGGGGCAAAGGGAGTATGGCCAGATGAGCTACTTGGTGTCTTATGGGTGTACAGGATGACGGTGAGAACCCCTACAGGGGAAACACCTTGTAAGCTAGCCTATGGAAGCAAAGCAGTTATACCTGTGGAAGTGCACATGGCTAACCATAGGGTGATGTCATATCAGGACAAGGATAACGAGGAGCAGCTCCGCTTGAACCTCAATCTAGTAGACGAAGTAAGGGCGGACGCAGAACAAAGGACAGCGAGGTACAAAAACCTCATGGCTAGACGATATGATGCAATGGTGAAGCCAAGGCGATTCAACATAGGAGACCTTGTCCTGAAAAGGGTTTCTTTGGCGACCAAGAACCCAACCCATGGGAAATTTGGACCTAATTGGGAAGGACTCTACAGAGTTGTCAACTATAAAAGACAAGGATCCTACTACTTGGAGGCCCTAAACAGGAGGAAAATAAAGCATCCTTGGAATGTTGAACATCTGAGGAGGTACTATCAGTAAAACGCCAGCATGGACGAGCCCAAAATTCTGGAAGAGCCTGGAAACCATTTATTTATCTATCTTCATAAGGAGTTTATTTATCTATCTATTTCTAATATTACTTTATCGTTGCTATGATGTGGTTATGGACGAGATTATAGGTTTGCTTGTATTTATCTAACTCCCTAAAAGGCACTAACTCATGAGCATGTGCCTCATCTGTGAACAATATTTATGTTATGTACATAGTCTTGTGTAAATTCCCAATTTCCATACTACTTTTGTTCAAATTAACCCACGAGAAGGCCAAAAAGCCCAAGACGAGAAAATTCTCTAGATGTGAAGATGTAACGTCAATAAGCCTTCCTAAGGGTAAAGCAAAATCAAGGCATGCTCATCCAAAGTAAAGGACGAGATAAAGCCTATGCCTTCAGCAAATCACAAAGTCCAAGGCATATTTGTCCATATCATGGACGAAGTAAAGCATAGTGCATATCCAAACCATGGACGAGGAAATGCATCGACGAGTGTTTTAAACTTGTTAAGGCACCTAAAACATTCCAGTCCATGGACGAGCAAAATGCAGGGTCTTATCTCCATTAAACATGAAAATCAGCCAAGTCTAAGGACGGGTAGTGCTGATAATTACCATTTCACATGGACGAATTACACTTGGTGAAATTCCAATAAAAATGGTAAAAGTATATATATGAAATATAGACGAGTCAAGCATGAAGTCTTGTATATGGAAATAAAAAATCTCGTCCATGCATATATAAAAGAAAAATAACAGCATTCATTCAATTGTTTCAAGGGCGGACAACCAACGTCCAAAAACCCTTGCAAAATTAAAAATTAAGTTGTTTAAAAACTCGTCCTAAAACCATGGACGAGATAAATGTACTTGAATTACATGAAAAGGTCCTAAACAGTGGACTTGATTAAAAAAAAAAGGGAAAGAAGGGAAAATACAAAACATTGAGATATTTTCTAAACAAAGGGAGCGTCATCCTTAGGGTCATCTTGAGGGGGCAGAGTTGGAGCATCGTCCTTGATATTGATATCCTCAAAGCCGGTTTGAAGGAGAGAGCTAATGGCAGCAGCATTCAAATTAAGCTCAATGGAGCTAAAGTCCACTTCAGGGAAGTTTTCAATAGCATCCATTCGGAAATCCTCAAAGCCTGTTGCATAATTGGTGTCCAGGAGATCAGTATATTGCTTGGACACCTTAAATTCAGCCATAGCATCTTCTTTAGCTTTGGAGAGAAAAGTACTCAACTCATCATTTTTCTTCTGTAAATGATCACGACGAGTATCTTTCTTTGCTGCATCAGTTCTCAACTCCTCAACCAAGTCTTGAAGAACCTTCGTCTCTTCCTTAGCCTTGGACGCCACCTCTGCCCACTTCTTACTTTCGTCCTTCACCTCCTGGATCCTTTTCTCTAGTAAGATCCTCGTCTTGTCCAACTTCGTAGCCTGCCTGGAAGCAGCTATAAACTTTGACATTCCCTATAAAAGTGAAAGATAGAAACAATGGTTAGACGAGAAAAACCTACAAATAATAAAGACGAAGTAAAAATAAAATTACACACATTGAAAAGATCATGAACTCCAGAATGTTCAAAGTCCTTCAAGGACATGTCATAACACACAACTATGTCCTCATCAAGCACTGCCTTCTCAAAATGTTCCCAAGCTACGTCTTCATTTTCAATAATATTCATGGGAAATCTTTGGGAAGGCTGGGACGAGGCTGGAGCAACAGTTTTGGATGGGGTTACTTCAGTTGGAGTGGATGAGTCTACGTCAAAGATTTGGAGAGACGGCTAAGATGTGGGAAGATTGGGCTGGATGACTCCTACTTTGGACAACACTTGTTTAGCTTTCTTCCCTCGACGACTGGGAAGATTTCCCAAGTCCATATTCTTTGATAAAGATTTCCTTTTCTCACTTGTAGCAGGATGACTCCCCTCATCCATAGCTTCTTTCCCTTTGATTTCTTATAGGGTTGTCATCCCTGAAAAGCAATTAAAATCAATATATATATATATATATATAAAGGGATAGGGAAGAAAGAAAAAGAGAGAAGTATCAAGAATAAACTTACGATTATGGATTGTGACTTCGTGTGCAATAGCCTCGTCAAAGGGTTCAGGACCAAGTCTCCACTTGGCAAGACTCCTAAGGTTAACCAAGGAGTGGAAATCCCTGTCAATGTGAAGACGAGCCCTATGGATGCAATCACGGTGAAACTTGCTCAAAGGACCTCCAGCAGCTATAAAACAAGCAACAGAAAGATTAAAAAAAGAAGAAAGAGAAAAAAGAAAGGATAAAGGCATAGCTTCAGAATGAAGGTTTCCTAAGTCCTCAGCATAGGGGGCAAAAGCATCCCTACCCACGTCCATAGGATTTCCAGCCCAGAAACCAGAGACGAAGATAAACTCTGTCTTCCGGTTTCTGTTAGACGAGGCTAGAGACTTTATTAGCCTACAATTTGCACCCCTAGCTGTGAATTGATAAAAACCTAAAGATTGACTAATTTCTGAAGGTTTATAGCAAAAGAGGAACTCGTCCACAGTGATAGGACGGTCTTCTCCAAATACTTCCCACCATAAAATTTGCATGGAGATAATTAATCTCCATGCATTAGGGTTGAATTGGCACATTGCCAAACCTAATCTGGTAAGTAGCTCCCTGGCAAAAGCATTTAACAGAAATCTTAACCCACCTAAAAAATAGATTTCATAAACGCCTATCCCAAAATGAGGATCGCAACACCATTCTCCACGGATGGCCAACTTGGGGTTAAGCTCGTCTGGAATTTGGTACCACTTCTTGAGATTATTAATTCTTTGTTCGTCAGTTTTTGAATTGACACCAACTGCACAACTATAAACAGTTTCTTTCTCGTCTATAGGACTGGACGAAAGAATACTCGTCGAGGTATTAGCCTGAACCCCAGAGGCTGCCCTCTCCCTAAGTCATTCCTGAACAACATCTATAGGAAATCCAGGGACACTGGAAACATATTCCTCGTCTGTGGTATTCCTCCTGCTACTATCAGTACTGCTGCTAGATCCACTATAACTAGTGGTGTCGTGATACTCATCTATGGCATGATCTAAGCTATTACTAGACGAGGAAATGATATTTTCAGACATTGTAAGGAATACTTATAAGGAAAACCTAAAGACAAGAAGGAAGAGAATACCTGGCTCTAGACAGAAGAAGACTAAAGACGCACAAACTTCTAGACGAGGCTCTAGACGAGGAGTGTCAGGGAGAAAAATTTCAGAAATGCAAAGGGTATTAGAAGGATTCTACTATTTATAGGTTGTGGACTTAAACATCGAAAACAATACAGCTAACCAAAAGATGCCACGTGGCAAATGTCTCGAAAAAATTAATCGACGTGACTAACCACCAGTGAAATTATGACACGTGGCACATCTGATTGTGAAGATGAGCTCGTCCATCCAAGGAATGATGTTAGACTGTATTTCCCTGGACGACCCATGGACAAAGGGGCAACTGATGATGTAAAGAGAATGCAGTAAGTTCTATCTTGTCCATATGGGCTATCCATGACAAAATACAAAGAATGGGATGAAGGGCTGTTATGCTCGTCCCTCTTATACTCGTCCCTCCTATACTCGTCCCTAATGCAAACCTCGTTCGTCCTTAGTAATGGACGGACGAGGATTACTGGGCCCTAGGCTTTTGATGACTTAAGTTCCTCCAAACATAAAGGATGGGTTGCATCGTTACGAACCAAACCCTTCATTAATCATTATAGAGCACAAGTCCCAATGAGGTAACTTCCATGACAGTTATGGAAGTTATCTCATAATCTTTTGAATTCCTCAATAACAGGAACGGTTGTTAAATAAGTAACCGTTCCACGAATACTATATAAGCATTCCCAAACGAAGAAGTAAGGTATGATAAACATTTTTTACAATAAACAAAGAACTTTAGAAATACTCCCTTTTGGCTTGTAATAACCACTGACTTTACCATCGGAGGATTATGGGTTGGCCTCCACTGGTCTCCTTTGATTTTATATTTGTTTTTTTAGGACTCAACCTCAAGATCACCAAAGCCTGAGATTTTCAGCCTACTGATTTTTCAAGATTTATTGAAAAGAAAATTGACTTGAGGATGTTTTGTGAAAAACTCCCTCTTCGATTCACTATTTCCTGTTAATCTTAATGTTTTCCAATGGGATTTCTATGTGTTTAGAAATATACCATGTAAAGCTACTTGTAGTGTGAAAATAGGGGTTTGGAATGACTCCCAGACGATGTGAGAATCATTCCAAATCTCAGCATAAATGCAGAAAATTTTCCTTATTTAGTTTCAGGAATTCGCTATGCGTGCGCAAGATTGGGCTTGCGTGCGCAGGCCGATTTTTGCATGCGCATAGCAAGGGTTTCCTTGGCTTTTTTTTTTTTTTTTTTCCAAAAATAAATTTATTTGCTCATTAAAAGTTATATTTTTCATTTTAACATTTTTCAAGTCAATTTAACATTTGATTAGGCACTAAACCAAACTTGACTATTAGAATTCAGCATCATTGGGGAACGGGGGCCCAAGTTGTAAAGGGTACAAAAAGCAGTGTCTACAAGAAGCACCAACTGTGACAGAAGAACTATCACATGTGATGTTAGAATTGCATAATATGAGAATGAAATCGTCAAATGTGGTAAAAATATCCACCCATTTTTTGTACCATGATTATCCCTTCCAGCAGAGCTTCATATTCAGCTTCATTGCTTGTAACTGAGAAGCCCAATCTTAAGGATTTTTTGATCGTGATGCTCTCTAGAGATATCAAGACTAGTCCCACACCAGAACCTCTATGGTTTGCTGCCCCATCAACATAAACTTTCCAGGATGCAGGTTTTTGTACTAAGATCATTCCAACCAATTTTCCATCAATGTTTTGGTCTTCTATCTTTTCTTCTTCTGGGGATTCAACAAACTCAACAACCAGGTCGGCAAGAACCTAACCCTTGATAGAGGTGCGTGGCATGTACTTGATGTCAAAAGCCCCTAAAATTGTGCCTTATTTTGTAACTCTTCCTGTGTAATCCACATTTCATAGTAGAGATTTAAGTGAAAGCTGGGTTAAGACGACAACTGTACATGACTAAAAATAGTGGCAAAGCTTTCGTGTAGCATGCACCACTGCCAAAATGGCCATTTCTAGTGGTAAGTAACGAACCTCAGCCTCATATAATGACTTGCTCACATAGTAAACTGGCCTCTATACACCATCATCAATGCGTATTAGCACCAAGCTCACTGCGTGGGAAGCCACTGTGATGTAGGCAAACAAAACCTCATCCACCTCAGGTCTGGACATTATGGGTGGTTGAGACAAATACTCTTTCAACTGCTGGAAAGCTAGGGCGCACTCTTCGGTCCATTCAAATCCCTTCCACTTATTCAATAACTGAAAGAAATGTCTACACCTGTTAGCTGACTGAGAGATGAATCAGTTTAGAGCAGTAGTCATCCTTTTAAGCCTCTAAACCTCATTGGGATTCCAAGGTGGTTGCAGGTTGTTAATTGTTTTAATTTGGTCAGGGTTGACTTCAATTCCATGGTGCGTGACCATGTAGCCTAAGAATTTCCCTGACCCGATACCAAAAGAACACTTGGAAGCATTAAGTCGTAGCTTATATCTCCTCAAGATATCAAAAATACTTCCGAGGTCATTAACATGATCGGACTCAACCTTGCTCTTTACCACCATATCATCAATGTAGATTTCAATGTTTTTTCCTAGCTGTGGCTCAAACATCCTGGTCATCATCCTCTAATAGGTAACCTTTGCATTTTTCAAACCAAAAGGCATCACCTTGTAATGGTAATTTCTAGTAGGAGTGATGAAAGCTGTCTTTTCCTAGTCATCCAAAGCTAAAGGTATTTGATGGTACCCTTGGAAGGCATCCAGAAAGCTCATTTGAGAATGTCCCACAGTTGCGTCTACCAATTGGTCAATCCGAGGCATAGGGAAAGAGTCCTTTGGGCAAGCCTTGTTCAAGTCCATGAAATCTATGCATACACGCCATTTCCAATCTTCTTTTTTACCACTACTGTGTTAGCCAACTATTCCGGGTAAAAAACCTCTTTAATAGCCCCGGCCTACTTAAGTTTCATGACCTCGTCTTTGACAGCATCGGAATGTTCCTTAGATGAACACCGAGGTGGTTGCTTCTTAGGGGTAGCAGATGAACTGACATTTAGATGATAACAGATGAAACTCGGATCCACTCCCGGAGCCTCGTAGGCATTCCAAGAGAATACATCGATGTTTTTCTTAAGAAATTCCACCAGCTCCCCTTTCTCTTAAGGTGGTAGTTAAGCTCCAACTTGGAAGAACTTTTTTGGATCATCACCTACGAAAAATCTCTCTAAATCTTCACATTCGGCCTCCTTAGCTGGCCCCTTCACGAGTGATTCCGAAGACTTTGAATACTATAAACCCTCTTGAAGAGACTGAGAATTTAGCCGTTGGCTGATGCAAGATTACAGACACCAGGCACTACCTAGCTATGGATTGGTCCCCTACCAGTTCCTCAATCCGATCCCTCGATGGATACTTCATCTTTTGATGCAGAGTTGAAGAAATAGCCCCTAGGGCGTGGAGCCAAGGCCTGGCCACAATGGTCGTGTAGGGGGAATATGCATCCACCACTATAAAGTTCACTTCCACTACTTCTGAGCCTGCTTGCACAAGTAACCTGATCTAGCCCTTTGGGATAACAACCTTCCCATCGAAACTCACTAGGGGTGAATCATAGGCAGTTAGATCCTCAGGTTTTAGGTCCAGCCCTTTATATAAATTAGGGTACATGATCTCTGCATAACTTCCCTAGTCTACCATCACCCTTCTCACATCATACCCTCATATTCTGAGGGTTACCACCAAAGCTTTATCATGCGGCTGAATGGTCCCTGCCTTATCTTCATCTGAAAAACTCAACGCCGGTCGAATTTCTACTATGGCCCTTTTCGGTCCAAAGCTAGTGTCCTCGGTTGGGAGCCGAGCTACAAACATCACTCTAGAGGGCCGTGAACCAATCCTCCTAGGTGCAGCAAAGATGACATTGATTGTGCCTATTGGGGGCCTTGAGGAAGCATTCCCCTAATTCCCAGACCTTGACTGTTCACCTTGCTCGTTGGGGCTGTAACAAAGATGTTGTAATTTCCCCACCTTAACCAGTTGCTCTAGATGATTCCATAATGTTTGACAGTCCTCGGTGGTATATCCCTGCTCCTGGTGGTACTGGCAATGAAGGCTCTGGTTACATCACAAGGGATCTCCATTCATCTTTTTCGGCCATTTGAAGTATGGCTCATTCTTGATCTTCTCTAAAATTTGATGCACCGGCTCTCTAATCACAGTGTTTACAACTTGAGGAGCTGCAAATGAAGATTGCCTAACAAAATCTCTCCGAGGTCTGTTATGGTTGTAGCGGTCTAACATGAAATCCCTTCTATCTTGAGGGATAACCTTGCCCTTTCCCCTATCATGCTTCTGGTCCTCCTCAATCCTCTTGTATTTGTCAATCCGATCCATGAGTTAACATATATTAGTAACAGGTTTCCCAGTCAAAGACTTCCTTAAGCCATGCTCGGTAGGTAGGCCGAGTTTAAAAGTGCTAATGGCAACGTCATCAAAATCACCATCTATCTCATTGAATATCTCCCAGTATCTATCTAAATACATCTTCAGGGTTTCTCTTTCTCTCATAGACAAAGACACCAAAGAAGCTAAAGGCCAAGGAACCCTTCTACATGTGACAAATCGGGATCCAAATGCTTGAGTAAGTTTCTTGAAAGAATTAATGGAACCTGCCCTTAAACTATCAAACCAACTCATCGCCACAGGCCCCAAACTTGACGGAAATACTTTACACATCAAAGGCTTGTTCTTGGAGTGTACGGCCATCCTTTGATTAAAATGGCTAATGTGCTCCACAGGGTCTATTCTTCCATTGTACATGGTGAACGTAGGTTAGGAAAATCGTTGAAGAAGTCTGGCTCTCTCGATCCAGCGTGTGAAAGGTGACCTTGCAATCTGGTTCAGCACTCTACTCATAGCGTCGTTTCCTAAGTCGACCGAGGACAAATTTCTATCTCTCCATTCATGATGATAGTCTTCATCATATGGGAAAGTCTCGCTAGGGGGAGTTCTCAATCTATGCCTGTAGCTCTTATCCTCCTCATTGTCAGAAGAGAAATCAAGATTGGATGTGGTTCGCCTTCGTCATTCATGACGCAGGCTTCTCCTCAGGTGGTCAATCTCCCTTTGCATGTTTATAGTATTATCCTCCTGAGAGACATGGCTTTTATCTTTAGCTTGGCTTCTACTAGTATGGGTAGTATGTACACTTCCCTCTCGGTCTCTTTGCCGTTCAGGATCACGGAAGTGATCTTGACGCTGAGACCCTATAGACTCTACTTGATGTGGACCTGAACCTACCATTGTTGAAGGTTGAATTTACTATGACACCAGTAATCCACACAGATGGTGCCAATTGGTCGGACTAGATTTGAGATCTCAGCTCACTACATGGGTGGACTTAGGCTCAAAAAGCCTTTTTTTTTTTTTTTTTTTTTTTCGAATTTGTAGAGAAATGGGTTGGTAAACTGGGCTTTAGTTGATCAAACAAACGTTGTAATAGATTTAGATGATAAGAGAATGAAAAGAAATAAGGTTGTATTGAAGAAAAATCGTCATCGACAAGGTCCGAGGTGATCTGTTCTTGTATTTTATTCTCAAACCATGTTACAAATTTGGTTCCTGAATGCTATAGTGTTTCTTCCTACTCTCCTCGTTTTTCCATCTTTTGGCGCCACCCTCTTCTTTTATACTCTCCTTCCTTTTCCTTCCCACCTTACACGTACATGCCAGAAGGTTGGTGTTGATACTTGTCCCATCAACCCATCCTCTAAGTCACGATGCAGTAGCTGTAAGGTTAAAACACACTGTTCAGGTATCACCTCCACATTAATGCGGCCAGAGAGTTAGCTGCAGTGCATTTAATGTGGAGGTAGTATCTTTCCTTGGAGGTACTACATGATCACATTCTGTTCTATTCGTCTGTAGTACTTATCTTCTCATATGGAATGGTATGGAAGGTTGCCTTTGTCGGTAAAACACTTCTTCATACCTCGGCTTTGGTTAATCAAGGAAGGGTTTATCCTCGGTGTAGGTTCCTGGACTGTTACGATCAACACTGTCTTCTTCACCTACGACTGTGGGCCTCTATGACACCACGTGTTCGTCCTCAGACATGTCTTTGTCCTCAGTTTGGGCCTCAAGCCCAATACATATGTGGATGAGTATCTTTGGACCCTCCAGCCCCACACTTTTACTATATTAGAAGGCCTTTTTTTTAATAACAAAATAATTGTTTTGAATAAGCAAAGTTTTTAAGAGGAAATGATTTTTCGACACCTTGTTTTTTTCTTCAAAAACAATAAAAATCATGGAATTTTGGGATCCTAAATTCTTTCTCTCTCTAAAAATAAAACCCATGAAAAGTTCTTGAAACATTTCTCTCCTTAATTTCTTTTTGTTCCAAAATTGTTTTCTTTACAAAAACATGCTTTCAAAACAAGCTTCCTTTTACTATAAAAATCAGGGGATTTTTAATCTTTTTTTCTTTAAAGAAAAACCCATGAAACTTTTCTTTACCTTTTCCCCAACCGTTTTTCAGAATTAATCTTATTTTTACCCAAAAATAAATATTTCAAAACAAAACCCCCTTTTCTTAAAACTTTATCATCAAAATAAAAATCATGAAATTTTTTATTGCAAGCCTTTCTTCTTTGAAAGAAAAATCCCAATAAACTTTTAAATCAATTTTTCCCAAGATTCACTTCTCAAAAAAAAAAATATTTATATATATATATATATGTAAGGTTAAATTTAATCAATCATTGTATTGGCATTATTTCGTGCCAAATTTACTTGTAATTTAGCAATTAGTTACCCTGTATTTAGGTGAGAATCATGTAAGGGTAGTGAGTGAGAGAGTGTGAAGAAATGCTCAAGATTGTGCAAGATGCAGAGATTCGCAGCTGGGATTCGCGGGTGACTCGTGACTGGCAAGCCGCTAAATGCAGCACACGAGTGAAGCATGCGAAAAGATGAACAGTTGCGCTAGCTGGAACACTACAGGACAAAAAGTCCAGCCTGGCTATTCGGTTATCTCGCGACTTGAACTCACGACTCAGTCAAGTCGTGAGGCCAAGCCGCCAGACCACCCTGTTTGGGAAAAACTGACTCTTTCCATTCCCTTCTCTCCCAAGTATAAATATTCCTTAAACCCATGAAATGTAGAGAGCTTTTAGAGATAATTTTAAGAGAGATACCCTAGAGAAAAACAAGATTGACTCATCCACAATCTTCACATATAGACTCTTCAAATTCCTCTACTTTCATCCTCTCCATTGTTACATCCTTGAGAGGTTCCTACCCAAATCTTTTTCTCACCATACCCACATCTGTAAAAAGGTTTTTTGGTGCATTGGGAAGCATTTAAGAAGGGACCAATGGTTATTGGTTGATGCTATGGGCTATAGCGAAATTTGGTAAGCTAGAAAAGACAGAGGTTCGGCGTAACCTCGTTGGAGCAAGAAGCTTGGAGGGCTTAGGTGCCTGGGTAGATTAGGCTTGGAGGGTCTATTGTTGTTCATGTATCCCAACCAGTGGCGGAGCCAGGATTTTGATTCAGAGGGGGCAAAATTGAAAGACAATATTTAAAGTGAAATTAATCTAAAAAATATTAATCGATAATAATAAAAAAATAAATAACAATTATAAAAAAATAAATATATTTCATATCATTAAAATAAATAAACAAAAATAACCAATTCATAGTTACTACAAAATTTACAACAAAAGTTTATAAATTGATGTGGTAAAAATGTGATTAGTGTTACTTAAACAATATAATGAATAGATGTTTAGAATTATTTTTTGTGATTGATGACATGCCAATTTGTAAGATATAAGTAGTAAAATTTGTAACATCTTTAGCATATTCAGAGGGGGCAAAATTGAAAGACAATATTTAAAGTGAAATTAATCTAAAAAATATTAATCGATAATAATAAAAAAATAAATAACAATTATAAAAAAATAAATATATTTCATATCATTAAAATAAATAAACAAAAATAACCAATTCATAGTTACTACAAAATTTACAACAAAAGTTTATAAATTGATGTGGTAAAAATGTGATTAGTGTTACTTAAACAATATAATGAATAGATGTTTAGAATTATTTTTTGTGATTGATGACATGCCAATTTGTAAGATATAAGTAGTAAAATTTGTAACATCTTTAGCATTACTCAACAATAAAATACTGTGAAAAACAATATAATGAATAGATGTTTAGAATTATTTTTTGTGATTGGTGACTGCCAATTTGTAAGATATAAGTAGTAAAATTTGTAACATCTCTAACATCATTCAACAATAAAATACTATGAAAAGTATCATTAATAGTGAAAATGATAAAAATAATTATAGAAAAAAAAAAAACAATTGTGAAATAGGTGTCAAACGTGTAGCAAGACAAAAGCTACATACAAGAACAGTGAAATATGTGAAAAGGTGAGATGGTTTGATGTTTGAGGAAACTGTTTTTTACTTTCTTTTTCCTGTCAGCGTCACTTTCAAGTTTCAGGCAAGTGGGAGTCCTTTTTTCTATTTTTTCTCTATGCACTTAAGATTACATGGATAAGAAAATTTTAGAAGTCAGAGGGGGCAGGTGCCCCCCCTCGCCCCCCTCTGGCTCCGCCCCTGATCCCAACTTCATTTTCTAGTGGATTATTGACCGCTTGGAGGGCGGCGGAGAGGTTTTATGCCAAGGGCTTCGGTTTCCTCTTCGATAACATATCGTTGTGTTGTCCTTGTGTTTGCATCTCTTTTCCCTTAATCTTTGCCATTTAATTTCTACTGTGGATGTGATATTATTTGGTTTAGATTGTTTATCAATTCTTGTATAAGCTTATAATCATTTTCCGCACATACATTGTTTGATATAAAGCTTGAATTGGTAATTTATATTTTGGGGTCTAAACGTTCATAGTGTTTTATACACTATTTGAACATTCAATATATTTCCCAAGATTCTCTTTTCTTTGTTTTCTCAAAATTGGTATCCTTGCAAAACGATTTTCAAAACAAATCTTTTTTAACAAAAACTATGGAATTTTCGGATCAGCTCCTTTATTTATTTATTTTTTTAAAAAGGGCACTCTTTTTCTCCAAAATCCTTTTCAAAAAAAAAATATATTGTTTTACAAGGAAATTCCCAAATTCAAGCTTTGCCTATTCAAAAGAAAACTTTTATCTTTTTATACAAAAATATAAAGTTGAAACTTCCTTTTTTTTTAAATGTAATAATAACCACGGTTTCTATTTTTTTTTAATTCTCTTTTATCAAAATAATAATAATAATAATTTTTTTTCTTACCAAAAAAAGTATTTTTTTTTCAACTTCGTTTCTCTAAATTTGATGTAAAAAAAAAAAAGTCCTTTTATCAGAACTTTTTTTTTTTTTTTTAAAAAAAATCTTATAAGTCTTTCACCAAAAAAAAGTGAAAACTTGTTTCTCTTCAAACAAACATTTTTTTTTAAACAATCTTTTCAAAATAATTTGTACTATCTCCATTTTGGTAAGTTTTAAATTCTTCCAGCGTTGTTTAAAAATTTCTTCTTAGAATTGCATCTTTTAGAGATTTGTGTCTATGGTTCAATTTCATTGAACCAATAGGCACCAATCAAGCTTACATGATTCCCTCCCTTCTTGGCACTAATGTTTCTTTATATTGTGTTTTATGCATGATAAAATTAGAAAATTATGGTGGATGATAACAAGGTGATATTCTTTCTACTCCCTCTCTTTTATTTTTACGTTGTAATAATCATGTTAAATATCTAGTATATAAATATTTACATGCTATTGTATATACTATTTCTTGCAACGTGGTAAAATGTTTCTCACGTGCTATATATATATATATATATATCACATGCTTTGTTTGTAAATAAATAAATACTCACATGTATATATGTATTGTTTCTACAAAACCTTTTTCAAAAACAAAATGCTGAGTATTTTATTTCTTCACTAAAAAGATAATGCTAGAATTAAATTAAAATGAGGTATTATCCTTTGAATAGACAATGTAAGATCTTTGGTTCGAACCCCTTAAAATTGGTTTAGTTACTTTGGTAACTTAAAAAAGAATTAGACAAATAGCTGACTAATTACACCTAATACAAATCCAATTGTTGGTGGCAATTGCTAAAATAAAAATAAGAAAAAGGGACTCACACACCTCATCCTAGAAACACATACACACAAAGAGTTACGTCGCTAAGGACTCAACGTGTGATAAACCAAAAAGAAGCAGGAAAAAAGCCCTAAACAAGCGTTTTCTTCTTCCTAGCCCAGATTTTTCTTTTTTGGGGCTTCCATAGTAGTCGCTATGGAAGCAATGGTTATTGGTTATCAATATTCGATTAATGACAAATGGGTTCAGGGAAATATGGTGAAAATTGGAACTAATGCCAATTTTAGTTCATGAGAAGAACTTGTAATCCTTGGCTGAAAGGATGATAGACCTTAGTCCACCAATAGGTGCTACAACCATCAATGCCACACCAAGCACAATGCAGATCTGAAATGCAAGTTAAAACAAAATCATGTTAAGAAATAAGAAAAAGTAGGAAAAGGAATAACACATAATTCGTTTTGGTGTGATACATAAAGCAATTTTTAACGTACCCAATTGGCAATCCAAGTAAAGCTGAAACGCTTGGGTTTATAGATAATGAGCCACATGATGCAGGGGAGCTGCAAAGATTTAAGAACATAAGCAACTTTAGCATTCTATTGGATTATTTTCTGTGAACTATGAATAATAAGCAGTCCATTTAATTAAGGTTGTAGTATTTTGAAATGGTTGAGGAAGGAAAGAAGAATCCTTTGCTTACGTAGTATGTTGTTGGGGCCATAACAAGTCCTCCAAAGAAACCAAGGAGGCCACCGAAGAAAGGGATTATTATCCCGACCATCATTGTAAACGCTGCAGTAAAAAAAAAAAAAAGAGATGAATTATCATGCAAAAAAGTTAAAGAGTTACACAATTAGTAATACTACCAATTGAAACATGCAATCGGAATTCATTTGAGAGAGAGAGAGAGAGGAGTGCACACTTACCAACATATAAATTGCGAATGATAAATCGGAGTGTAAAAGATGGTCTGAACTTCAATTTCTTCACCAGAAAAGTTTCCATCATGTCAAACACTGGCATAGCAAATATCTGTGGTTTTCAACGGTTTGGTTAATAATAATGACTGATAAAACAAACTCTGTTATATTATCAATCACTTTTGAGAACATGATCTTCCCCATTTCATGGTTTCGACTTTATTTTCGGGATCTAATAGAGTGTCACATTATTTTAAATTTATAAATGACTCATTATCGGAAACACCTTTAGACTTGTAATATTTAATTTGAACCATGAAATAGATTAATTTCAAATGGAGAGGATCTTAATGCTCAGTTTTGACAGAAAATTGGCAATATTTGGACAAGAAATGTTGAAACGCACCTGGTAGCTTCCAATGACATGGATAACAACAAACATGTTAGCTGCTGCAACAAGCCAATTAGGTTTCTGTAGTGACAAGAGGATATTGTCCTCAACAGAATTTCCAAACATCCAATACCCGATCAGACCAACAGGGAAGTAGCAAAGGGCCACAACGATATATGCAACAACCGCTCCTTTCCACATGGGGCCCTTTGAAGGTTTCTCTGGAGTAGAAGGGATTGTTGCTTGGATTTCCAAAACCACATTGTGACCAGCATAGGCAAATGCTACATCACCCAAGGCGGTGAAGATGTTAAAAGTGATTCCAGATGCGCTTTTGGCCGAGTAACTGTAGTCCACATCTGGTTGAACACCCTTTGCAGCAGAAGCTACCCAAGCAATAGTTGAGTAACTGCAAAACAACAACAACCCCCCAAAAGGGGTTGAAGAAAAATACATTAATCTAAAAGTTTCAATGGTGTACATAGATTTTTCAGGTAGTGCTAACATGGATAGTTTGTATATTACGTTAAGGACATGACTGCTGCAGCCAGTGAGATACCGGAAATAGAGTTGAAGTTGGGGAGATGAGATAAAACAAAGTGCACAGAAGCGAAAATCATGATGAAGTAAGTGGTCTTGATAGATTTGCAATTGGGGCAAACTATGTCATGGAACTTCTTCAATGATTTCCCTCCAGTGACCATGTACACAATGTCTGTACTAATTTCAACAACTAGCTGTTGAGGCACCACAATCCAAAGTCCAAGCTTTTCACCAAAGGCATACTGACCAAGCTCATGGTACCTATCAAACCGCTTACCCGGAACCATTTCGTGCATCTCAACCATTTGCCATAGGGTGTAGAAGGTGATCACCCATGACAAAAAAAGGACAGTGACACCAGGTCCCCTATTATTCCCAAAAAAAAAATATATATATAATATCATTTGGTTAGAATGATGTATTAGCAAACTACCGATCTGTTCTGTTGAAAACAGAAGCAAAACTTTAATTAATTTCAAATTTTTATATACCCAGAAATGATCAGGAACAAAATCATAGGTTAAAACACCTAGCTAAGATTATGATTAACAGAATAGAGGAAAAGAAAACCTATACCTATTCAAATATTCTATTGAACAATCCCTTGGAAAGTTTTAACTCTTCAAACATTGGGAAAAACGAAAGGACAGGAAAAGAAATTTTGAAGGTACAACAAGTTACAAGTATTTTCTTTCTAAAACATTGTATAGATATTCATCCAAGAAAAAACTAAAATTTTTATGGACATCTTTTAAATAATTGTTCTTTATATATATATATATATATATTAAAAAAGGCACACTTATAATTATTCTGCGTGTAAAGTCATAATAATCATGTTTTTGAGACAATGTGCAGAACCCAAGAATGAAATACTACAACAATTATAACAATCAAAGTTTAACTGTCAAAACTTTAAGGTTTATTACGGATGGATTCTCAACAATTAATCAAGGTGGACCATATGTACTCTTTTTCGCTAGAAATTAAATACCATCAAAATATACTATTTAAATATGAAAGAAAGGTACCATCTACCCTGTTTACAAGACAAACATAAAATTAGTGCAAACCCCAAAAACCAAATACTATCAAAATACTAATTAAACTAGACACGAACAAGGATAGAGCCAAGACTTAGAGTTAGGGGGCCTGTGTACAACGGTTCCGGCCTTTGACTTAATTGCTTAACCACTAAGGATTTTTGTTTAAAACTTTTTAAGGGCCAGGTTGTTTGTTTTGGATAAAATAGGTTATTTGGGTTTAATTTTTTTTAGCTTTATTATTGGTAATTTTTGTTGTTGGGCTTTTTTTCTAGCTTGTATATATATTTTTTTTAGATTATTAATTTTTTATGGCCTTTAAAAAGTGGAAAATGCTAAAGCTACAAAATTTTTACAAATTACTAATATTGTAAGTGGTTATTGATATGTAAAAAGTGATGCAAGTGTGCGAACCAATATAAATTTGCTGCCTCAATAATTTGTAAAAATGTTGTAGAAAAGTTTGTGGTTATAACATTACTCTTAAAAAATTTGATGGCATTGTTAAGGGGGGGCAAAGTGTAATTTTATTGAACAATATTACTAAAATTAGTACCAATGAATATACTAATATTAAAATATAAAAAATTTGGGCTCCATATATAACTCCATCCATGGACACCAAACAAACTCTCCAAATCCATATCCACCATGTTTATGATTAAACAAACAAGATTTTTGCACATAAGCTAGAAACCAAATACTATAAAAATAATAATTAGACAAGAAACAAACTTTCCATGTCCATATTTACCATGTTTATTATCAGACAAACATGATTTTTGCACAGAATCCAAAAACCAAATACTATCAAAATACTAATAATATTAGACACAAAACAAACTTTTCATATTCATATCCATATCCATATCCACCATGTTTGTGATTAACAAACATGATTTTTGCACGGACACTATAAAAATACTAATTAGAGAAGCCAGAAACCAAATACTATAAAAATAATAATTAGAGACGAAACAAACTTTCCATGTCCATATTTACCATGTTTATTATTAGACAAACATGATTTGTGCACAGAATCTAGAAACCAAATACTATCAAAACTACTTATTAGACATGAAACAAGCTTTCCATATCCATTTTCACCGTGTTTATTATCAGACAAACATGATTTTTTTTTTCCTAGAAACCAAATACTGATTAGAGATGAAAAGAAAGAAAAAGAAAAAAGAAATAAAAGAAAAGAAGAAGAAGAAGACATATGTACCATCCAAGATGTGACATGGCATAAGGCAGACTGAGAACACCAGCGCCAACCATGGCGGTGACATTGTGGAAAGCCGAGTACCACCATTTGGCATTTCTATTGGCAGTGATCGGAAGCCAATCATCGATTTCCTTCTGCCTTGCTGCCTCTTCCTCTCTCATATTCGGAGCCATGTTTTGTTTCTTGTTATCTCCACCAGCCAAAAGGTTCCAACTCTTAGGCAATTTCTGGAAGACCCAACAATCTAGGCCTTCCAATATCCAATCCAAGCCACAGAGCGATTCATTCAGGTGCCTAAACAACCACATATATATAGAATTATGGGAATCTCATAAGCCATAATTAGAAAGAATTTTTTTTTTTTTTAATTGCTAAGAATGTACAACCCATACATAACCGATTTTAGAATCTAGGAAGACTGTCCAATCAATAATATACATGCAGAGCTGTGTGGGTGCTAAAATTACTAGAATGTGTCCAATTCACCATAGCATGGTGATGGTATCCGTCTCTCATAGCCTCGTGTTTTAGTATTTTCACAGTTTGGATAGCCGTACTTATTTATGGCCGAAGAATATTGGTGGTATCTGGCATCTCCAGAATTTGTAGGAATACTTGCTGACGTTCTCATTTGCCGACCGAATAATATTACAGTTACAAACTATTTTATAATATTTTTACAAATTATTAATGTCAAAAATTCTTATTTGTTCTCATATGAGAACATCATTAATATCTTTTTTTTTTTTACTTATTAATAACCACTCATCATATTAATAGTTTGTAAAAACTTTGTAGTTTTAGCATTTTTCTTTTCGAATTAATTGGATTTTTTTCTCTATTTATAAATTATTCAAGATTCTAGTTTTTTTTATAAGATTTTTTTTTTTAGAGGAAACGATAATAAACTTTATTTATTCAATATCATGCTATACAATGGAAAGAGAAAAGAGGGTCAAACAATAACCTCCTCATTCTCTTTTGCAAGTTGCAACTCTAGCAAGAGTTAGAGCAACACAATTATATCTTAAAAGAAAAATAAATAAATAAATAAATAAAAGGAAAAAAAAAGAAAAAAAAAGATATACTAACAAATTGTTCACAAATCAACTTAATACCTTTCAAGATCCAGCCAGCCCCTTCCAAAGAACACAACCTAATCTTGATTGTATTGACCTCCATGAACACCATAGTGTAAGTAGCAGTACGAGACCATAGACTTCAAAGATCAATTCATTTAACTTCTATAAACTAAACATGCATGGCCAACCTAAATGAGCTACTATAAGGAGTATGAAGCCAAACGACTTGTGCAAAGGAACATTCTCAAAGCAAGTGTATACATAATTCAGTTGGATTAGAGGTTGAAGCCGTGTTGTCTTTGGAAGCATCATCAATGGTTGTCAAGTCTATCAGAACCTCATCAGGAAGCTTGGCCTTATCTCTATTTTTTAATTCACTTGGAAGCTCATCCTTATCTCTAATCTTCAAATCAGATGGGGAAAAAGAAACTACCTTATCAGATAGAATATTGGAAGGAACCATCACACGGTTTTTATCCAAAATAAAATTATCAGATTTTGAATTAGAGACAAAAACAGTGTTTGTTAAAACCTTATCCCTCCCAAAATTCGAAACTTTATTAGAAATAGAAGATATCACCTTTTCCAGCGCAAGACAAATTGTTTCACTACCTGGAATGGTGCTTGACTGTACTAGAGGCTCAGCTTGTGTATGGCGGTGATGTAAAAATTCCTCTTTACCGATGTCATTTTACAAATTTTACATTTAGATACAGCAATTTATTTTATATTTGCTGTCATTTTACTTATGAAACAATTACGTGTCTAAGTTACAGCAATGCTAGTAATAGCATTTTTGTGAGTGAGATAGTGGTAGAGAGTAAAATGACAAGAAGTTTAAAAATATAAGGAACAAAATGATAGTTATGAAAACTTAAGGACCAAATTGAAAATGTGACCAAATTAAATATAGGACCGGTCTTTTTACCTTAATAGGTCAATTGAAAATATTAAGTAATTAAGTGATATATAATCATACTAGTAATCAACCTTTTTCTCCAAAAAAAAAAAAAAAAAAACAAGGGTTAACAAGCTGTGCAATGCACAACATTCTAAAGTGTGATTTTACACCCCCCCCCCTCCCAAAAAAAATATTTTCTCTCTTATTTTGAATTAAAAAAATGAACTTTGATAATTATAGTAACTAATCGCTAACCCGTGTGATGCACGGGTTTAGAATTTATCTCTTCTTTGAGTAATTTTTGCTAAGAACCATGTAAATTCAAGCTTATAGAACATGTTTTTAGCATCCGTAAAATTGCCACTAAGAAACATTACATATCTAAAACACACGAGCATGTAATGTGGTTCGAGCTAATTAATACAAAGTTAGAACATCTATGTTTATAGATTATTCATGAACAAATAATTAGAAAACTGGTATTACATTTTGAACATAAGATGATAGCAATACATTTTTATCTTGTAAATTAACACAAATCAAACAATTAGAAAACATAAAATCATCTTTCAAAGATAACCACATATGTGAATCATTTACTGAGTAGGTAACTTGAAACTTTCTTACATCCTAATCCTCGTGTGTAGTACATTACAACTCATTGAGGTAATTTTTCTATGTTCTCCCCAAGGTTTTGGTGCTTCCATTTGAACCATTCACTTTCCCCCTTGATTGCTCATCATCCAAATTAAATGCTCCAATTGATCCTCCACCTTTTGGCAATCCTCATTCCTTCTTTCTATCTTTTATAAATAAAAATAAAAATCATAAGAGAAGCAAGGTCCACAGAAGTTTGGCAAGTAGTACGCCCGGTTCACCAGGTTTTACCATTGCAGGGCTAAATCATACTCAAAAGAAGAGTTTGATCCTGGCTTAGAAGGAACACTAGCTAAAAAAAAAAATGATATGCTTTTAAAATCTTAGTGATATTAAGTTAGGATCTAAGACGCAAAAATCCATCTCCAAAATATGAATGCAAATTAAATTTGTGCTTCTAAGATCTTACTGACATCAAATTTGGGTCTAAGACACAAAAATTCATCTTTGAAATATGCATACAAATGCTACAAGCACGTGATGGAGCCCCAATATTTACTTTTCCTTTATTATCCATGTGATGCTCAAATAAGCACATTATATGGCATTCAACCCAAGTACTAAAAATCATAAAGTAAAACTAACCATGCCCAAAATTATGGAATTGAATTAAGAACTTTTAGCACCAGAAACAAACCACATAACCATCAATGATATAAATAAAACTACATTTTCATCTACGGCAAAGACCTTGACGGTACATAAAACTATAATTCCATTGACTTTTGGGCTAAGCATCAGCTGCATTGTTAATATTGTTGTCATTATTAGAAAGATCCAAATGCCAAAGAAGTCACGATAATCTGAATTTTATTTAGCACAGAAAAGGTATATTCAAAAAAATTTCAAAAAAAAAATTGACTAAAGAATCGATTTTGACTAATTAGGAAATTTCAAAATGTCTTTTCAACTTAAATTGATTAATGACTTGTGCATAAAAAAAATTAAGGACTACAATATTCAACATTAGTTACATCGAAATCATCAAGAAAAAGTAAGCCATAGAGTCATAAATTTTAAGGAATCCACATAAAACCCAAAAGCTTCACTATTT
Organism: Quercus suber; assembly: GCF_002906115.3. Classification (NCBI taxonomy): domain Eukaryota; kingdom Viridiplantae; phylum Streptophyta; class Magnoliopsida; order Fagales; family Fagaceae; genus Quercus; species Quercus suber. The sequence goes on from NW_027069578.1 coordinate 1,204,309, forward strand.
TCTTTTCCTAGAGCAAGATAAAGGAATATAAGAACCAATCAATGAAGGAGATTGGGCAAGCAATAATGGCAAAATAAAAAGAAGGGATGAATATAAAATTTTAACATTGCTTTACTAACCTTTTCCTCCTCAAGTGTTGTATCCAAACAAATCCAATCTTTCTTGAACTCTATCAGATCAAAGGTCAAATCCTTTCTTATACAATTAAGATACTCAAAAACTTCTTCAGGTTGTAAATTTTCCAACATGAAGCAAATTCTAATTTAGCACCAAACAAATAAGATAAAGTAATGGAAATTTCTTTGCATTTCCATCCTTTTCATGCTTATCGATTCTAGGAAAATCAAAGTATCCATATGACACTGCTTAAATTAAACATGAAAGATCTAATTTCTTCTAATTAACTATGCTTTCACGAAAAAAAAAAAAGGATTAAAAAATTGGTTGTTTATGGCAGAACAAAATATATTCTACTAAAGTATCAATTGAACCACTGAACTCCTTCATCTCAACATGAAGCTTCTTTTCTTTTTTTGATAAGTAAACTATGAAAGCTAATAACATTTATTGTTCAAATATTTGCAACTATGAATTTTCACAAAAAAAAAAAAAAAAAAAAAAAGGAAGAAGAAGAAGAAAAACTTAACAATAATGCCAGTGGTCAGACAATTCATTACATCTCACTCACTAGCTGTGAAGTTCATTATTGTCTGATTTAAAGGTATGCGAGTGCTTGAGATCAACTGCACATATTCAATTTCTATTTAAAATATCAACTACATCTTAGGCAAACCAAAGCCCAACCATGCAGCCAAAGAAACCCACAGCCACAAACCAACAAAATTCTATGAACAATTGAAGAGGAGAGAGAGAGCAATATATAGAAAATAATATTAAAGCAAATTAAGAAGCGAGGGGATTCTTACCTTGATTCAAGAGATGTGACGGTGAGAACTAAGAAACGATGGAGAGGCAGAGAGCTAGTATACCTCCTCCTTCTCTTGGTGGTATGGCTCATTAGCAATCACAGCAGCATGATCAGCTTAAGGTTGGCTTTGGAACATGCTGGAATGGTTGAAAAAGTGAATCAAGACAATGAGAAGCCAGATATTCCTATTGACCTGCCTTCCATGGATCTATGGTCAGATCCATGCATCCAATTTGCTATTAAAACTCTTATTGGAATAGGCGTTGACAGTCCCAAAGGCACAAAATTATCGTAGGTATCAAACAATAGCTAGTATCACCTCTCAATATGGATTTGGGTTATTTATGGAGGGACACGTGCATAGAATTTGTTGTAAAAACTCTAATTGGTGTAATTCCAGTTGATTGTGAAGTTTGCCTATGAAAAAGGATTGCAATCCAAGAGTTAAGTCTAGCAGTGATCTTCTCGATTAGAGGATTGCAATCCTTTGAGCTCAGCTTTCTAGTGATAAAGAGGTTTTTCAAAAAATATGATTGGGAGGTTTCCTGCTTTGAATTGTAGAACAAAAAGGATTTGTTACTGGAGATCAGGAGTTACAGCAGCACAAAATACCCCATTCTTGTTCCCAATAATAAAAAAACTAGAGAGACCAATGAACTCCTTTAAGGCATCCCTTATCAGTTGTTTTAAAGGTAGATCAGCGACTATAAAGAGTAAAGATCATTTATAAGACAGAATATTGTTCAATTTTATGCATTTTGCAGCAAAAAGTTGCATTGTTTTTCTTCAAATCCAGCCTAAAGACCCATAAAAAAAATAAAATAAAATAAAAAGTCAAAAAAAATTAGAGAAAAGAAAAAGAGGAAATACCTTCAAATTAGTAGAGATTTAGAATCTAAAACTTGATCACTTACTATTGTTGGGGAAGAAATTGTCTTAAAAGGGAGTGGAGACAAAGGAGAAGGATATAAGGGTTTTTAGTTTTGGGGTTTCATGTGCTTCAGTATGAGTGTTTTTAATTTTATTTTTTAAATATTGTGCTGATGTAAAAATTTGTGAGAGTTTTAGAGACTTCAGTTATATATATATATATATATATATAGAGAGAGAGAGAGAGAGAGAGAGAGAGAGAGAGAGATTATTGATAAGTAGGGGTGTTCGCAGTGCGGTGCGATTTTGGGCCATTTTTAGCACCGCACTTTGCGTGCAGTTTAGCTAAAATCATAACTGCACCGCATCTTATTTTTATAGTCGTATGTGCGGTGCGGTGTGGTTTAGAGTTTAGCCAAAACCATAACCGTACTACACCTCATATTTGCGATCACATGTGCGTTGCTATGTATAAGATATAGTTTGAAATCGGTATATTTTTCAAATTTTGGGCTTTTCCCACCCAGCCCAAAACTAATTTTTCCCTTTTTTTGGGGGTAAGTTTTAAATTATTGAGCTAGTTTTTCTTTATTTTATGTTGGCTTTTCTAGTCAACATTTGTTAGGGTTATCAAAATTTTTTTTTTTTTTTTAAATTAGGGTTATTAAACTATTAATAATATATTTAATACTAAAAAAAATAAATATATTAATATATAGAGAGGGTGCAGTGCGGTGCAGTACACTGTTACTTGCGGTGTGGTGCGGTTATGCCATTTTACGGGCAATTTTGGTGTGGTTTTTGCGGTTTATGCGGCTTGATGAACACCCCTATTGATAGGTATGTATTAGGATTGGTTTTTTTAATAGATATTTATTATGAATTTACGATAATTATTTTTAATAGATATTTATCGTAATAATTCACTGATATTTATTAATATATAATTAAGATAATTATTAATAGATATTTTGTATGATTGTGTTTTAATATATATCTATTATTAATATATGGAACTATCTATTCTATTAATTAAAGAATATATGGCGTCTAAAGACTATAATTAATGATTTTTATTTTTTGAGAAAATTCTAATTGATGGTTTAAATAAAGAATAGAATTTAAACTCAATTAAAAATATATTAGAGAATATTGAAGTATAAAATTGGAGAAATGATGTACACAACATTTTTTCATTGAATTATAAGTGACAAGTTGTTATTAGTGGAAAAAAAGTAATTTCAGTGATATGTTTAAATTTGAACCACTAATAATTAACTACCTATAATTTGTTGTAAAAATATTGTAGACACAGCACTTCTCATAAAATTGTGGGACCTCAAAAATTTAAATAATAAATTATTATGAAGTAAACCAAAAGTCAAACGTATTCAGTTTTAATTATAGATTATAGACAACAATATATAACTTTTTTTTTTTTTTTTTGCATGAAACAATATATAACTTATATTAATCTTTTAGTATTTTTTCTTACTAATTAATCCTAGATTATGAGATAAATACAAATATTTGGATTTGATAGGAAAAGGGGAAAGAAAAAAGAAGAAGAAGAAGAAGAAGAAGAAGAGGGGGGGGGGGGTTGGTAGCTTTCTATTTTCCAAAGACTAAATTAATGAATTGCTTAATTTTACAATTTTCTTTGAACTGCAGAGGTGTTATAAAATGAGAGTTAATTGCGAGGATTAGAACTTGAGTAAGCGTCACCAATAGAAAAGGAAATTGCATTTTGATTGGCATAGTGAAAAATAAGATACGATAAGACTTCATGTTTAACATACCATTTTGAGAAGCCTTGTTTTAGTATTGGCATAATTCAGTGACAAAAGTTTGTTTGCAATGATCTCACGACCTGAAGGCAACCTGCTCGTGACCTAGCTTGTCCGCGAGATCCATGTGGTAGGTATTCTGGATGAGAATGCAGACATGCACCTCGCGACCTTAGGAGGTGACTAGGTCACAAGTTGCACAATCTATATACTCCACTATGGACCTGTCCACTACACATATGCCAACACACACACACACACACACACACACACACACACACACACACACACACACACACACAGACACACACAGAGAGTTGTGAGGCATGGCAAGGGACTTCAGATAAGGGTTGAAAAAAAACCTAGAAATGCAAGAAGTGTGAACTTTATTGAAGCCAAGCCTTTGTATGAAAAGAGAGAGCTTTTCCTTGAGAAAAACTAAGTTCCCATCTTTCTTTTCCATCTCTTTCATTATATTAATAGAGATTCTATAAACACCTTCCTCGTCCACAAACACAAACCTTATGAGTGAGAGAATGGCATTGGAAACATGAGAAGTCATATCCAAATCCAAATCCTTTGGTGGTTTACTGTTGGCGGCTCAACTATGATGACTCCGAGAAGCTAGGTGAAGAAAAGACTCGTGGAGTTGGTTGCAAACTGGAGTTTAAAGGGCTCAAGTACATGGGGAGATATATGCTTAAAGGGTTTATAGTCATCCATGTACAACAACTATTCATTCTAGTGGATTTTTTCAACGGATGGTCGAGGGAGAGGTTTTTATGCCTAGGGTTCAGGTTTTCCTCTTCCATAACACTTTGTGGTGTTATCTTTGGTTTGCTTCTTTGTTCTTTATTTCCTCTATCTTACTATATTTCCATGATTGTGTAGTATGGTTGGTCAGTTTGGAAATTTGCTAAGTAACTTACACTTGGACTATATTGTGTAGTTTTGTGTTAAAATCAACTTAGTCGTAAAACTGTGTTAAGGGATCTAAATATTGCTCTAGGGTGTAGTTAGCATATTTCACATTTTAGACGAAGTTTGTGCTGAATTTGTTCATTCCAATTTGGTATATTTTTAAACCCTTTCTGACCCCACTTTTAACTTATCAAAAACGAGAAAGAAAAAAAGACCTAAACTTCACCTATAAACTTTAAATTTCAGACCTGAAATTCACATATACGTGAGTGTATAAGAAACTAAGAATATGCATACAAAGAAAAATATAAGTACAGATGGTTGATTTTTCATTGAGAAGAGAATGTGATCAACCTAAAAGGTTGGTTATTCATCGCCTATTATCAAAAAACCCACCTCTTCATTAATTTCTTGATGTAGGATTAGACATTGTATCTATTCCATCGATTTCAACTACCAGTATGCCAATGTTTACCAAACAATTCTGATTTATCTTTATGTGGCATTTCATGCTTGCGTGTCGGGTTCATGTTTATTAAATAGGTCAAGATTCCTTGACCCTAATATGACCCATTTATTAAACGAGTTAGTTATGTCGACCTGTTTATCAGATATTATTAAAATTTAAAAAAAAAAAAAATATATATATATATATATATATGTGAAAAAAACAAACAAATAAATATTTTTGATATAAAATCTAAAACTAATGAGTAACTACATCACAAATAATCATTCAAAACTAAAGCATATCTCAATATCACAAATAATCAATCACAATATGTCAAAGAAAATAAATCACAATAAGTAACAATTTTATATACCTAAGATTTGAAGGATATATTGGTAAAATGTCATTTAATTAAGTGAGTTAGACGAATTAAACAAGTTCCATAGGTTGAACATTAACCCAACCCATTTATTAAACAAGTCAATCATGTCAATCCGAATATGACACGAACCCATTAAGCCTCAACTTATAACCTGCTAATTTTGGGTTGTGTCGTGTCAGGTTTGCGGGTCATGTCCAATTTTGTCATTCCCACTTTTTGTCATTCGCCTTTGCATTTAATTTTTTAATTTATTTATTTTTCAAAAAAAAAAGTTTATTTGTTTTATTCAGCATTTTAAAGTCTTACTTTTTCTAAGTTCAATTATATTTTAACTATTTTTTTTTAATCAAATAAGCAAATAAACAATTAGGGGGAAAAATCTTTCAAATGCTCTTTTTTTTTCTTTTTTCTTTTTTTTTTTCCTTTTTTACAGCAACTTTGAATCTAGAACGGTAGAGAATAAAAATTTTCATGTGCCTATGGGCCTGAGAAACTACCTAATTGCAAGAATGAGAAGAGTGACCAAGTTCAGGCCCAATGAGCGGAAGCACTTAATTGGAATTAATTAATTGAGTCATGGTACTCAATACATCAACCAACTAAAGCAGATTGTTTGAGCTAAATTGAGCATATTTGATAGCCAAACATTGATTGGTGTCTTGGACCAATGGTAAGAGCAATCAACATGAATCCAACACATATATAGTTTGAAATTTTATCCAAATAATAATAATAATACATTGATTTGAACCCTCTTCTAAAGGGTGAATTTAACACATACAAACATAATACATCACATCTAAGCCAAAAACTTGCCTTTGATTTTTCTCTTTCCAATCAAGCAACGTTTGCTGTTAGGTTTCCATTAAATAAAATAAATTAAATTAAATTTAAAAAAAAAAAAAAAACCAACAACAACAACAATATTTGGAAGTATGACTCAGAACGGAAAAACATTTGTTTATGTTTATTTATTTAACAAATGAGTCAAGCTTAATCCTAAATTTAAGGTTGATTTTAATAAGTTGAGCTCAAATATAATAATGTTCTTGTGAAGAAACTACTGAGCATGGGACTTTATGATTATATGTATAACAGTTTTAAAATGTACTTATATAGAATTAAAATTGATTGTATAAGTTCGTAAAATAAGTTCATAGGATATCAAATTATTACTCCTATTTTATAATTTATTGATAATATAAATAGTCCATTTTATAGGAAAATTAATTATATCATATTTAATAATACAAAGTTGGTGAATCTAATTTTTATAAGTTTTTAACCGAAAATCATTGACGTAATTAAATCTAGTAATCTAGCTTCAGTTATAATTTATTATTTATTATTAGCATATGTTTGTGGGATTCAGATCTTCTAGAGTTCCTAGGGTACTCTACCAAGTAGAGTTTTTTAAATCTCCACCATTCTTTTAAAAATAAATGGCTAAGATATCACCACATCATTAGTCCATTAACAAATCCCTAAATTTATCTTTCAAAAAGAAAAAAAAAAATTAACTTCTATTAACTTTAAAGTACCAAGCCTCAAAAACTCAAAATTCATCAACGCCTAGGCACTCCTATTTGAATCCAGATTCATCAAAGTTTATCTCTTCAAAATTAAATCGTACGTGGATAGTTGTTAAGCAGTTGTTGCTTTGATCAACCTGGCTCTCAAGAATCCACCTTAAAAAAAAATAAAATAAAAAATTATGGTTACATGTGTTCCATCTGTTGATTTCAAGAGAAGGGAAAATGAATCAAAAGCCTCCACATATGGGTTTCTTTGCTCTTTTGGTAAACAGCCATGGATGATTTGATTTTACTTATATGGTTTATTTGTTCTTCCAATAAACATACATGGATGATTTGATTTTGCCCTTGATTCAGGTAGGACTGTAGGAGAGCTTTTTTGTGTTTGATGATTTAAATAAAATGAAATTAAAAAAAGAAAAAGAAAAAAAGGAGATTTGATTAGACTCGTTTAGTAATCCTACATTGAGAGTAGTACTTTTTTTTTTTTGGTCTTTTGAAAGACAAATTTAAGAATGTATTAATGGATTGATGATGTGGTATAATCTCAACCATTTATTTTTAAAAGAATGGTAGAGATTTAAAAAACTCTACCTGGTAGAGTACTCTAAGAACTCTAGAAGATCTGAATCCATGTTTGTGAAAGAGGAAAAAAATTAGTTTCGGTTTTTCCATACATGACAAAAGAATAAATTAATCAAGTAACTCACAGATAAGCTCAAACTTGTTCAATAAGAAAAAAAACTAAGTTTAAACATGTAATCTGTTTTGGTAATGAGCTTGAGTTCGGTTTGTATTCAAAGTAAAATTTAACTTGTGTATTATTTTGTGAAAGTTTTACAGCAAAACTTTTTATGCAATGAGGTTTCGAAATATCATGTCAAGAGCTCAGTGACTTATCCCATCTCCCTGTTGGAAAACATTGATAAAAAATGAAATCCCCTTTCCCCCTTATTGTTACCGAAATATATATAAAAACATAATGCACATATGAAACATATACAGCATTTTGAGTTTGGCCTAAATTTTCTATTATACATTATATTTCATTAAAAAAAATTTCTTGATTCTTTTTTAATTGTTTCTCTTTCTTCACAAATAACAACCAACATCTACCATCTTCATTCATCATTGACTCAAGATACATAAAAAAAGAATAAAAAACTAAATATAAAATAAATAATGTCAGTGTCAATTTACATTGTAGTAATTATATATTTTTACATAACTTGGTCAGCTAAAATGTGATACTATTTCTATATACATGCACTCATGCTTTAAGTCTCAAGCTTTCCTGAACATCAACTCACCATAAATGTTTTCCTTTTTGGGCCTCTATGGATTTGGACAGCTGTAGACTGTAGTCGTCAAAAAAATACATCATTTTTGGATGCATGAGTCCTCCCCCTCATATGAGGGTGGATCCCACACTTTTGAGGTTCACCCTCTTTTGAGAGAGAGCACTCATATATCTAATACATGATATACCTCCTCATAGTGGCCCTCGGTTTTTTGTTATCAATATTCTATTAATAACAAATGGGTCCAGGGAAATTTGGTGAAAATTGGAAATAGTAGAACTTCTTCAGGAAGCTCCTACCTTCAAATATGCGAAGTTAACAAAACTTGGCAGAGATTTTTAATTTTTACTGACAAAAATATGGTTGGAAAGCATTTTGGATGCTAAAAATTGTACCACAAAAAGAGTTATAAATTAATATGGTTGTTGAGTTGTGAAGCCACACTTTTTACACTAATCTACAATACCAATAGGCCGTACCACTACCACTCGTCACACTTGGCCACTTCACAAAAAACCAAATTAGATTGTAACAAAACGGTAGTAAAACTATCAAGTGCTTTCTATCTCAAGTAGCACGTCTTGGTGTCTCTAACATAGAAGTTTAGAGTTTAAAATTTAAATCCCTCCTCCCATTGTAGCTATCAAATTTATCATTAAAAAAAAAGTAGTAAAATTGAAAATGGTCCTAGGTTCCTTGCATCACTTAATTTGACTTGAGTATTGATATGGGAAGTTTCAATTCTAGTAACCTGAGTCTAGGTAATGTTTCTCACTTTCAGGCCTGCTCTTAGTAATCTAATTTCACCTTTTAGCCATTAGAAGCCATAATTCCTAGAAGTTGCTTCCCAGCTCCCAGCGCATTTTCATATTTGATCTACAAAAGCTCTTTGCTACGTCAAACATTTCAGCGGGAAGAATTACAGTAGGTAAAACTTCAGATTGTTATTGAAAAGATACCAGTCAGAAAGAAATGTCATTTGATTTTAATGCAGCTCGATTGCTCATAAACAGTCCTATCATCAACAGTCTCGGCTGGTTTACTTATCTTGCAATCTATTAAAATCTAATTTTCTAATATACTGATAGATGCAACAAAGGAGGTATACAAATATTTGATCCAGGTAGTTGTTTCATATCATTATTTATACAATTGCTGAACAGGTATACATATTCTACACACAAATATTAACAAGCATGTATTTCAAATGCAAAAACCTTAAAAACCAAAAGAGAGAGATAGAGGATGAATAGAATATTTTAACAGCTCACCAAAATTTATGCTATTTGTAGCCCTTAACCAAAACTCACAACTCTTTTGTACAGTAAAATCAGGCTACTAGAGAACTCAGCTTGTAACTCTGATTTGGCTGCACATGGCCTACTGAATCTTTCACTGCAACGGCTTGTGTACCAAAACAGAAATACTGGTTCATCAACTTCTTATTAAGGGAATTTTGTCTGTAGTTCATTTGTGGTGCTTTACCATTAAATGAAACAGTTGAGCAAGAGGGTCTAGCAATATCAATATCCTTTTGTTTATCAATTGAATCAAATGAAGACACAGAAGATCTTGGTGAAGGACTTGAAGGCGATTGTGCCAGAACAGCTAAATGTGGATTTGCTTTAATAACACCATGCATTAGCCCCGCAGAAAATTTCTTTTTGGTGGATGGGCTAGGAAGATCACTCCTAAGAGAAACTGTCCTTTTATTGTTGGGAAAGTATGACATTCTTGAGTATTTCTGTCGCAGTGGGATTAGACCTTCTTCCGAGTTTTTACTTATGCTGGATGATTCCAAAGAATCATCTTCTCTTAATTCTCTACCAGCAGATTTTTTCTCTTTCCTAAGGGGCCATCGGAGTAGAAACTTCAGGCGCCTTGCAGCATAATTTACAGAACCCACTTTCTTACTGTCCGAGGAGTTGGTTGACTCAACCTGACTTATTTCACCTGAGCATGCACTCATATACGTGCTTGCCTGATCACAACTGGCATCAAACGCAATCTCAATACCTGTGTACAAGAATATCTCTGCATCAGGGATTCTAAAAGAAGTTCCAGGACTGATCCCAATACCCTGCATTTTTAGATGGGATACAAGGGCACTTCTTGCCTTATGATCCTGACAATTAGAGATCCCTCCAGCTGAAATCAACTGCTTGATTATAATTTCAGAAGATGCTGATCTTGGTCGTTGCTTGAGAATATCCAGAGGGGTCATCCCATCAGCATCACGGATGTTCAAATTGATTGATGGGACAGTCATGAGGAGTTCCACTAGATTACCTTGAATGTTCTCAATTACTGCCATGTGAAGAGCAGTTCTTCCATCATTGTTCCTTAAATTGATGATTTCATTCATGTTAGCAATGTTACCACATACCAACTGCTTCATGAGCTCAATCTGCCAGTCTAGTCTTCGGAAACTAGGGGTTCGGAAACCAGCCACTGCCATATGAAGAAAAGTATCGCCATAATTGTTTTTTAAAAAGGTTAATGAGGAAGATGAAAGAATCAGGAAGTCCACCACAGCTAAGTAGCCCCTGTAAGCAGCCACATGTAATGCTGTATTCCCTTGATTATCTGTGGAGGTGATGATATCAAAGGAAGCTACTAGATCCTTTACTACCTGCATTAATTTAATGGTCAATGTAGCAATGAAGTAACAGTTTTCATAAATGTGAAGAATGCTGCGACAAAAATGGTTCCTGCAATGGTATCAAATGATGATGCAGAATCTTGAATTATATAGCATGATCATTAACAAAAGAGACAATGCGGTCACAACTTAAGGTTTTGACTAGGACTCAAAACAGAAAACTTTTCACACAAAATTTTTGAGCAGATAAATTCCATGCAGGCTAATAACTGTAATAATGGCATCTCACATGCAATGAATATATAGAAGAATTCAATCATACACTCAATTTCTTATTCTTTTTCTTTCCAATTTTAGAATCAAGAAAATTGGTTTAGGAGAAATGTCTAAACAAAGGATAGCATGTGTAAGATATAAGTAAAACAAGGATGGCAACATTTGAACAATTTTCCAAATTATTATACGAAAATTTTAATTTATCTTGAAGGAAGCTGCTTTATTAAAAGCTTGGTAACATGAAGGGAAAGAAATGAGAAGCTGCTGAGACTCTTTGAAGCCAAAAAAACGCAAGATATAGAGCTTCAAAACCTAATGTTCTGGTCATACTTCATGAAAACGTATTACCATAGTAGAAACGTGACAAATAACAAAAGCACACTGCATAAAAAGTACAAGCTACTCCATTTGACAGCAGGAAATTACAGTAATTTAATAACTCAAATTTGCATATTTTCTCATAAGCATTAGTTATTAGTAAATCATGTCACAAACTTCAAGAATACCACATTTGCCAATTAACATCTTCAATAATATGTGAATCAAATTTGACCTAGCTAGCTTAGTTCTATGGACAATATACGGAGAAGCTATTGTGATCGATGGCATTGCATATGGGATATTGTTCCAAGTGTATATCACCTAGGATTGGATAACAGTATGCATGTGCTAGTTAAGCCCATCTAAACCCCATACCTAAAATACAATTATTGAATTTCCAGCACGTATATGACTATATGAGGTATCCGAGATGGACCAGTATGTTATAAAATGAAATTTAGATCCAAGCTATATGGATCTACTTTCTATCTTCCCATCAGCTGCATATAAATTGACAACTGCTTCAGTTCTTGGCCCACAAAAGACACATTCTTGTCACCTCAGATCTCTGAGTTTTGAGCTGTATATGCAATAACATAAATTTTGCATTTTTCAGAAAAAAGAAAAAAGAAAAAAAAGAAGGGTTTTTTCATTCAAATAGAGGTTCCCACAACGCAATAACAATGTGGGGACCAAGAAGATAGCTATAATTATGTGCCTGGATCTTTTATTTATTTAGATATTGACTACGTTCCCACAGTTTTAGTCAATCACCACCTTCCCTGTCCGGTTCATACCACTTTTGTTACCGACAAGCGAACAAGTAAACATTTTAAGCACCAAAGCCAATACATGGTTCTATTAAAGACCTAGATACAGATTATAATAACCTTAATAACCACAAACATAATAATCTTAAAGTCTGCATAGTTAGACAAATTATTAGAAACAACTAGGTGGTAGCAACCATACAAAATAGCACTAAAACTACAAGAATGCTGGGATCAATGGCTCTATCATCTGATAAGTAAATTGCATAAGAATTCTCACCTCAACCTGTCCTCTGCCAGAGGCTGTATGCAAGATTGTACATCCCTGAGCATCCCTATAAGCTAAAATATCACCACAATCAGCAAGAAGCACCCTTAACATCTCCAAATTCCCTCCTCTAGCCACAGCATGAACAGCTCGGTTCATCATTTCCCACCTAAAGTCTGGATTAATTGTACCCAATTGCTCCTCCAATTCACCTCCACTGCTAAATCCACACCTTGGTGAGAGAGCAAAATCAAGCAAGAGTCTAAATACCTCAGAATTCTTACTTCTGGCTGCAGCATACAAAATATCAGTAACACCATACTCTCCTTCTCCAAACACAAGAAGAGGGTCTCTCTCTATCAATTCCTTAACAAAATCCACATCCCCAGCTGAAGCAGCAGTGTATAGAAGCCAACCACCATAGCCAGCTCTAATGAGAGAATTGTGACCCCTCTTTGTTTCACGCTCATGGAGGAGTTTCCTAGCAACCTGAGAGCGACATTTAGCAACATCATCAAACTGAGCCTCATCGTCCCACACGGTTTCAAGGCGGCGAATTCGACGAAGGGAAGTGAGCTTAATGAGGAGATTGGTGTCAAGGTGAAGAAGCTCCCTGACCAAATCATAGAGGCCATTGGCAGCTGCCCAATCAATAGGTGAAGCATACCACCACTGATCTCCAGTGCTCTCCCACCTCAGAGGAAAATATGAAGGTGGCATTTTGACTATGAAACCAGCTTTTCACAGCTATTTAGTCCGAACCCAATTCAATTAAGAACAAAAGGGTCACTTAGAGCTTAGAAAGTGAAGGTGTAAAAACGCAAAGAAACTGATTTTTTTTTCAAATGGGAAAGTTTTGAAAAAGCTAAAACTATGACGAATCCTGGAAAAAAAGAATTAAAAGTAGAACCTTTGACACAGAATACTCCGACAACTGAAAGCAACAAAGAGCAAAAACAATTATACTTTATAGAGAGATAGATTGAAAAGGACAGTAGATATTGTGAAAAGGATAACTAGGAAGGAAAGAGGCTACCATTATTGCTAATATGAAGCTAGAGAGAAAAACAGCAGCTTAAGAAACCGCTTGAATACATATAGATACAGTGCTAAAGAGGAAAGAGCTAGAGGCATGAAAAAGTGAATGTATTTGCATTTTGCACGGCACAAAAGAACAAAACGAAAACGACCACTAGGTCGTAGATTTTTGGAATTTGGAGGAACCTTTTTTTTTTTTTTTAATTTTATGGTGGAGAAAAAAGTTAGTCTGAAAGCATAGAAAGATCAAGATTCCTTTGATTTTTGGTCCGTGATCAGAACCCAGAAAACAAGTAAGATAGATTGAGAGAGAGAGAGAGAGAGAGAGAGAGAGAGAGTTTAATAGAGTACTATTAATAATAAGTAGGTGACGGGCTAAACTAGGTATAGTCACACTAGTGTCACACAGTTTCTATTCTAAGTGGATTTTCTGTTATTTTTACAAGGTTGTTTCAGTTTCGAGGGAAATTTCAGTAGGTTCTGTTATTTATAGTTGAGTGTATAAAGAGAGAGAGTATAAAAGACAAAAGACAGGCCACTCTAGTTGTTGGTTTTTATGAGCTTTTATGGTATTTTTTCTTCTTCTTTCGCCTTGTCCTTCAGAACTGGTTCCAATGTTTCTAGCTGTAATAAAAAGAATTTGAATAACAAAAACAAAAAGCTTTCACAAGAATTAGCACCGACTGATCATGAAGGCAAAATCCTAGTGATAAAGGTACTTAAAAATATCATTTTTTTTTCTTCTCCACAATCATACTATTACTATTATATGAATACAAAATATGGAATAGGTACACATGCATCATCCAATACATTTTTTTATTATTAATGATTCATCATACAGTGATACTTTCCTTAAGAAACTTTAGATTTATTAAAAAGAAACTTTAGATTTAGGGGTTTTTTACAAATATTACCTGTTAGAATTTGAATTAAATGTTAATTTAGTTGTTAGACTCTAATTTGAATAATTATTCCCCTTGATTTTTAGGTTTATTACAAATCAAATAAAACCCTTATATATATTTATATATAAAGATGATATACAATTGGTAGTCACGTCAAGATATAAAGATAATATTTATTTTAAAAAAACCTTTAATCCCTTATTATATATATGAGGATAAGACTTTTGAGGGGGGAAAATTCGCAAACACACATTATAAAAAGGAAGCAAATGTCACTAAAATAGCGACGTTTCTTGAAATAGCATCTCTGAAAAAAGGAAAAACAATATGTCACTAAAATAGCGAAGTTTGCACAAATAAACAAGGAAGTGAATTTAAAACTCTAAATTGACCTGACCATTTGTTTTTATTTTTCTAGCTTCCCATGATGATTCCTGTGTGGTCAAAAATTATGGGTTGCTAGTCTGGATAACAAGTTGACAATACGATTATAACCTTTAGACGTAGAGGACGGTGAGTTGGTGACTAACCCACCCTTCTTTAGCATTGTTGACCTAAATGTTTTGGTGGATTAAGGCTTAACAAACTCCCATTTAGAAATGATCTCTAAATGATCGACACGGTTTATATCCAATATATTACACGTTAAGATTCAGACATACATCCGAATTTTAATGTGTCGAGTATACTAATGCACTTGACATAAGCTTAACGCATTTAGAAAAGGGTAAAATATCATTTTCGTCCCTAAACTATGAAAAAAGTTCGTTTTTCATCCCTAAACTTTCAAAAGTTCTATTTTCGTCCCTAAACTATCACAAAAGTTCGTTTTTCGTCCCTAAACTTTCAAAAGTTCTATTTTCGTCCCTAAACTCTTCCAAACGTACTGATTTTCGTCCCTCCCACATCAGCACTCTGTCAAGTCACGTCAGCACTCCGTCAGAACTTTTGAAAATTTAGGGACGAAAATAGAACTTTTGAAAGTTTAAGGACGAAAAATGAACTTTTGTGATAGTTTAGGGACGAAAATAGAACTTTTGAAAGTTTAGGGAAATAGTATAAAGTCTTTAGCTTCTCTTTCTCAAAAAAAAAAAAAAAAAAAAAAAGCCCTTAGCTTCTATGGCCATTAAAAGGAAAGAAAATTAGTTAGTCTTAAGGCCAGCTACTTTCAGTACAAACTGGACCTAAGTCCATGGCAGGGTATAGGCCATATAGGGGGAGGTCACATCAGAAGACTTTGCATTAGATTATGAAAAGATTAATGTTAAGTAGCCCACATCTACTAATATGGCGATATACAACGCTTTTTATTTAGTTTATAACTAACATTTAAGAAAAGATATATCAGAAGACTTTGCATTAGATTATGAAAAAATTAATGTGAAGTAGCTCACAACTACTAATATGGCAATATACAACGCTTTTTATCTAGTTTATAACTAACATTTATAAAAAGATATATCACAAACTACAGTGAAAAATATTATAAAAAATGATATCTGTAGATTGAAAAATGGTAATCAATCTAAAAGTTTGGATTAAAAAAAAAATTATAAATTTTTTTATGGCTCTTGCTACCATTAATGAATATTGACGAAAAACATTTTTATTATGAACGAAAAATAGGTAAAAAATGACTGAAAATTATTTTCATCAACATCTTCTTGTCCCCTCACCCTTTGTGTTGCTAGCACCACTCCACCACAACCATCATCATTGTCAGTACTGCCACCGCCACCTCCCCCATGTGACTATATAAAATATGAAAAATGTTAATGAATACTTTAAGAGTATTGGCTTATAAATTATTTTTAGAAACATTTTATGGAAAAATAATAAAGCAATTAATTTTGTCAACAATTTTTTATATTTTCTATAAAAATGATGTCAAAATTTTTCTATTATAGTTTATTAATAATTTCCTTAAGAGTATCCATTAACATAACTCATAAAATATTAATGATTATTTTTCACATTAAAGACATTTTTTTTTTTTGCTGGATAATTGTTTAGTGCATGGCCAGAACCCCTGAGCTGACGGTCACCAGGTGAACCAGGTATCACTTAGGCCACAAGGCCCGGTATTTTTCATTGAAACCGTATGGAGCGTTAGTCTAAACCGGCCATGGACACTATGCCTACGTTTGGATAGCACGGTTAGTTACTCAAAGTTGTGTTGCGTTTTCTACTCTCTTTTTTTTTTTTTTTTTTAGCCGGATTTGTTGACTTTTGTGAGAAAAAAATACTGTGCGTGTACTGTTTACGTACTGTTTATGCACTGTTCACACATTAAAAATATTAAAAGTGGGTCCCACGGTACTATTCATATATTTAAAAAATTATTTTGCTACAGTATTTTTAGCAATAATTAATTTTTAGCAACTTTCAACAACAATAAGTGCTATCCAAACAGACCCTATATATACAAGAAACAGTGCCGGCTTCCGCATTTCTTATCTGTTGCGCTTTTACTTTTTGCGTGCTTTGTGTATTGGATATGCTGTTGTACTTTCTGTTGGCAATTCTATAGGAACATGTACATTGAAGAAAACTATGAAAAACACTTCAGAGAAAACTCATGCTCATGTTTTAGTTCCATAATTATCACAAGCAAATTTTTTACTATATATATGAGTGCAGCTAGTAATTTTTCTAATAATCATTTTATTAAAACAATCCATGCTTATAAACAGTAAGAGAGAGATAAAGAGTCACATCAGCAACAGCAGCAAGTTAAGGCAATAGACAAATGAGAGACATTGGCCCCATCTGTCACAACTCTCAATTCACAAATCTTCAACAGTGAAATTATTAGGCTATTAAATATAATTAAGCACAGTGACACAGTTGGTAAAATATTAAAATAATCATAAAAAGTGGCCCATCATGCACATGGCTGAGGAAGATATGGACCCTGGTGAGTTCAGTAATTTGGTCTATCTTTTACTGCTTCTTGTTGGTTCTATATCATTTGTCATTAAGCAAAAGCATCATTGGATCACGAGATTCAACTATCTCCATTTAGTTCTCTCCTTTATTTGCTCCAATGGACAATGATCACATGACCCTGCATCTCCAAAGTGCAACAAAGAGGGAAACAACAACAAACAAAGATGCAATCATCTCAAGCCATTGCATAAGCAATGAGATCAACATTTGTAGACTGCATATGATTTGGAAATAGCATCATTCTAATGAATTGGCAGATCTTACCTCTTTGTGCTCACGTGAGAGAGCTAAGATCTTAAAAAATAAGTTGAGTAAAAGCAAAATAGCTTTAAAAAATTTAAAAAAAAAATTAAATTTAAAAAAATAAAAATAAAAACCCAAAACTTTAAAAAAAAAATTGTACATGAGTTTAGTAAGTTCACTGCTCATCCAAATGAACACAATACTGATAAATGCCCACAGCCAGAACACCGTATCTCTCTGAATCTTAGGTTTGGATCAACTACCATATAAGATTCATTAATAAAGTCCTCAGACGGGCCATATTGTCATGAAAGGTTTTACAAGTCCATCATCAACCAAATCTGGGGATAATAATTTAAACAAAGCAAGTCAACCACATTAACCATATAGCTGGTGAGTTAAGCCACAGAGGTGTCACCAGAGAGCACTCTGTCGTGCGAAAGCATGCAATTAGTAATGACAACTATTTTAAGTTCTATCAAATCCAAAGGGTAGCCCAATTGGCTAGAGCCCACACCTCATAAAGAAAAGGTTACTAGTTGAACACTAGGACTCATTAGATATTAGTGGTATTCCAACTCCTTTATGTAAAGATGTTCTCATTCAAGTGAACAAAAGATTTGTCACGCTCAAAGATCAAGAAAAATATGCAACTTCCCCCCCCCCCCCCCCACCCCCCCCAAAAAAAAAAAAAAAACTTTTATGTATTAGAAATAATAAAATTCTCCCCAAAATAAAGAGAGAAGAAAAAGAAACTAAATGTTTTTTTTTCCCTTAATGACGTGGAATATCATCAAGGTAGGACCCTTTGGACCATCCTTGAAAGTAAACCACGGATACATGACCCAATCCACCATAATCATATATCAAGTAATTCAGAGAAATTCCTAAGGGAGATCGAACCCAAAATATCTGAGTCTACAACTCATCCCAAGCCTCCGACTACTAGGCAACACCTTGATGGGTCACATGTTAGATTTATAGTTAAATAAATAATTTTACCATTCTCTAATAGTAAAAGCTTTTGCAACAATTAGTATTTTATCATGGTATAAAAGTAAATGGTCTTGAGTTCAAATCTTATCTCCACTCTACCTCCTCTTTGGGATGCCACCTTATCACTCGCCCCTATTAGTATAATCGACGTGGTTTGACTCTTAATTCTGTTGGCACTAACTCTACCTTTACACATCAGTACATGCCCGCTTATGTGCATTTTCAGATGTGCACCTAGATTTTCCCATATATATATATATATATATAGGATCCCATTTATTAAGGGAAAGTCTAGGCCCACATGTGAGGGGAAATTGGGAGTGTTAGAATTATAGTTAAATAATTATATATATATATATATAAATTATTGTTAAATGATTATTTTTATCATTTCCTAACAATTTAATTTTTTAAGACAATCCGTAATTTATCATCATACCATATTCTTCCTTTCATAGATAAATTAAAAAAAAAAAAAAAAAAAACACAGGAGACTATCCCAAACATGTGCTGATGATCATTTGGCCCCAAT
Source organism: Quercus suber (assembly GCF_002906115.3). Taxonomy (NCBI): domain Eukaryota; kingdom Viridiplantae; phylum Streptophyta; class Magnoliopsida; order Fagales; family Fagaceae; genus Quercus; species Quercus suber. Next base: position 1,223,387 of record NW_027069578.1, read on the forward strand.
TAAGATGTTCACCTTAATCCTCAAGCAGTTGTCCAAAAATGCATTTAGAATCTTCATCAGTAGAAAGGTTCACTTTTTTTTCTTCTCAATTCACCCAGTGCAAGTTGTTTACCAAGTACACGACAAAGGTTAGGATGACTTCAATATGTTTCTAAACTGAAGGACAGAAGGATCATGGTGGTCAACCTGACTTCTTGTGCAGTCTGCTGAGTATTAGCGCCTTTTGTGCATGAACAGTCCCTGTCCCCCCCAAAACCCTTATCTGGATTACTGCCGGCCATGGCAGACGTCTTGTGGCCTTTGCCTGGTTTTTCCATATGCCTTTGATGATATATAGCATTAAAAATGCCAGTACTCCTTGCCTGCAACATATGAAGAAATGTTTACATTTGCGTACATATATGAAATGTAATTCATCATGTTGATCAAGGTGTAGAATTTTTTATGAGACTTACAAATGTAAGAAATTTAATTCATCATGCTTCATAGAGCTATAGCATTTTTCAATGAGACATAATTATACAACCTTGTCACAAAGTTAGAAATGATGCATTTTAAGGGGGCATATTTTTTTCTGACACAAGAAAGAAAACCAACAATCACCCCACAGCCCCCTCGGCCTCGGGGGATAACTTTTTATCATGAAGCAGGTCCAGTTCATTGAATGATATCCTATGTTCTGGAAATATATAACATCTTTAAAAATAAAACCTTTTCTAAAATGTTCTCTACTACATTTTGGAATCATGCCTATAACACATATTAAAGCTTACATTAATAAATATTTATGGTGTCCAGATGTAAAGATTGATACCAAATCAGCAAGGATGATCTTTAGATTTCAAATTAATAAAAATAATGAAGCTGCTTCAGCCTTACCCATCAAATATTGGCAAATTTAGTGTAGCTAATCGTCTGTTGTAGAAGACAGAAGTAGATGTTTTCTGTTCTTTCAGAAGAGAAAAAGTATACGCTTGTTCACCTTGACATGATTCTTAGTCAAAAATTTATAATTTTTTCATCAAATCTTCAATCCTTTCAGCAGCAGCATACATATTCTTCTGTTTGACTTCATCCAATAGCAAACAGCATGTGTGATATCTAGGTGTTATCTCTTGACCAATCATCTCCTCAAAGATTGTGTAAGCCCACTCACATTTATTTGCTCGGCAAAGCCCATGAATTAGAAGTGCATAGGTTGATATATCAAGACTCAGGTGATGCTTATTGACCATGTCATCCAATAATTTTCTTAAACAACTATCTGTTTTCCCAGTTTTAAAGCATGACTTGAGCAATGGGTAGTATGTCTGAACATCAGGCTTACAAAGGCCTGATTTTTCCATGTCTTTTAGGACATTCAAGGCATTTTGTTCCTGACCACGATGGCAAAACATAGCAATCAGTGAATTATAGGTCGATGTGTTTGGTTTGATGCTAGTCTGAGGCATGTCCACCTCAAAAACATAAACAGCCTCCTGCACATAGCCAGCTCTCCCAAGAGTATGGATCAATGAATTGTAGAAAAGTGTATCAGGTTTACATCCAGCCAACTTCATCCTGTCAACAATATGCAACGCTTCCTCAAACTCCTCTGACTTTGCCAATGAACACAAGATAGTGGTGAAAGTAACAACATTTGGTGGACACCCATGAGCTTGCATTTCATCAAGCAGCTCATAGACCTTACCAAAGTTATACTGGTGGCAATAGAATTGGATGATGGTTGAGTAGCTAATAACACAAGGTCGACAGCTATGTCCCTTCATCTCCTGGATTGTCCAATATGCCTCATCGACCCTATTGACTTTGCACCAACCATGAATGAAAATGTTAAATGTGTGAGCATCGGGTGAAATATGTGACTTGAGCTCCAAGAAGATCTCACGGGCCTGCTGAACCTTGTTCTCTTTGCAAAGGGTGTCAAGCAACAAATTCATTGATTCTGTATTCTTCTCCAATCCAAAAGTTCCTAACTCATCAAATATCCTCACAGCATCTTCCCATTTCCCAGCACCAGCAAACCTTCTCATCACTTTTGCTATAGTATTAAGGGTCACAAGATGATATTGATTCATTTCTTCCAACAGAGCCTTCATCTTATCCATTTGCTTCATTCTACCCAATATGTCCACTAACATATCATAAGCTTCTGGTGTGTGTTTATAACCTGAGTGTGACCCTGCCCATCTAAAAGAGCCCAATGCAGACTTCCAATCATCCTTGAACTTACGAAGCAACTTATCAACAAGCTCAGAAGAGAGCCGTATGCTATTACATGCTTGATCACGCAACAAAGACTGAAGAACTTCATCTTCACTAACTCCTATAGGAACTCTAGCTACAAGAATGTCAAGAGCAGACAATCTTTCCGAGTCTTCATATTGTTGTTCATGATCGGTATATCCACTTCTTATGACATGGGAAGACTCCAATGGAGAAGAAAGACATGAAGAAAAAGCGTGAGAGAAGCTCTGAGAAGAATCATGGATTAAGGCAAAAGATATTGCTGGACCAACCAAGTTATGAATGTTTTTAGCACATTTCTGAACATTGAAGGTCATGGAGAAGAGTGAAAATGCTAAAACCAGGTTTCAATTTTCTTGTCCTGCATCCCCAATAAACATAACCTTAGCTGCTTCACAAAATTTTCTCCATATTCTAATAAAATAACAACAAAGAAAGACAAGCTAGTTTGTTGTGAATTTTATCAGAAATACTTTGAAACCCAAATTACTTTCTCAAGTATCTCCTCCAAAAGCTAAATAACTGAGGGAATAAAAGAAGGAAGAAAATGGGTTTTGTAATTGGTTTGGTGACTTTGTTCTATTGGAAGGTAAAAATAAAAAAGAAAACAAAAAAGTCAAGATTTAGAGCTTCACTTTATTTTAGCTTGCCAAAAAAATTCTCAACAACCAAACAAACAAATTTTGAGTCCAATTTTTTACATTCCCATTAAAAAATCAATAGACTTCACATCGAATAAAAGAATACATCAAAAAAAAAAAAAAAAAGTTTTTTGAGAAAATAATATATATATATATATATATAACACAATATTAAAATTTAAAAAAAAAAATTTCAAGCCCAGCCAAGAAGATGGCCACACAAGTCTTATTAATAAGACTTACCCACAAAAAATACAAAACAAATCCTATTACACCTACAACAACAACAACAACAACAACAACAACAACAACAAAAAATGAAGGCCCAACGACCAGGCATAACTCAAGTAGAAACAGGCCCAGACTTATACTAATAAAAGTAGAGAAAGCCTAAGCCATATACCTCAAAAGTCAAAAATGCATCCGTAGAATCAAAATGCATTTGCAGCAAAAAAAAAAAAAAAAATTAAATAAATAAATAAAACGCAGTCCTCACTTCTCAATTCAGAGTTTTAAGATCAGATGTGATCGGATGATTTAGATTGGAGAAGCTTGAGCCAGCAACAGTGAAGAGAAAGAATGAGAGAGGTAGAGATCAAGAGCTAAGAGAAAGAAGCAGAGCAAGAATGAAAAAGAGAAACGGAAAAATTTTAGGAATTTGAGATTTTTTATTTGTTTTGATTTGTGATTGTTTTGTGGTTAGTTTCTTAGACCAAATTTGTAGTTTATCTTGTCGAATTTTGGTTTGTCTAGAGGATAATGATGTTATTTTTGGGACAATTGATTTTGTTTAGACCAAAGAATTTTTTTTTGTGCTATCAATGTTTAACCGGATATACCAGAATTTTTGTTTTTTGTCAAAAGGACGAATTTTTTTAGTTTCATCTTAAACTAAAATTTTTTCCCTACTATCCCTTCTTTTCTAAAACTTTGGGCCCCCGTTCTATTTGAGGGTCATTTGCAATTGCCTAATTGGCCTAGTGGAAGGGCCGGCCCTGTCAAGAATTAAGCAGGGACAAAATCCTATCATGATTAATTTGATCGCAATCCACCCCTCTGTTCCAAACAACTTTAAACCACAACACAACTTCACTAAAACGACCCTCATCTTCTTTCTAACCAACTTTTTTATAGACACAATTTTTTTGATAACTTATTAAGATGACAAGTCATGATTGAAATGATAGACAATTATTTTCACTTTGATCCTCTTTTTTCAAGGGTTTAACAAAAGTGTAGAAACAAAGACTAATAAATCCGTCTACCCCTAATTTTAGGTAGCCTTATTTCAAGGTCACTAATAATAACCCCCAAATAAATAGAAATTTGGCTAAAGTGCAAACTACACCTCTAAATTTGGGGGGTTTTTAGATCTAACACCCAAAATATAAAATTTTCAATTTTACTCCTAAAGTTATATTATGTTTGCATCTGTAGTCATTTCGTCCATATTTTCTGTTAAATGTTATATAAGTCTATCGTGTGTGTTTAATTTGACTAATAAAATGATGTCATATCATTTTCATTATGCTACTTCATTTTTTAGCCTAAATTTTTTTAAATAATTAAATAAATTTTCTAAAAAAAATGAAATAATTAAAAAAAAATTCAACATTTTCCTACTTTTATTTTTTTAAAAAAATACTTAAACTAAAATCATCATGACATTTTCTTGGCACCCAAACCAATGCTAAGCCAAGGTCTAAAAATTATCAACAAACCCATAAAATTGATGTATATTGTCCAATTTACTATAAACATACATAACGACACCTTAACTTTTAACACTCCTATAAAAATCCTAAAAAGAAACAATAAAATTAAAGAAGAAGAAGATAGGCGAGGAGAGAACCCAATTCGTCATCAACCTAGCTGATTAGGTGACATCATTGCAAATCCACTAATTGAGAAAAGGTTTTCAACTTCATCATTCATCGGTAATGAAACAGAAATGTTCTTTAGATTCCTCAACTTAGTACGTTGACAACCCATATGGTGATTGTAAGTTCCGTGATCTGTATCCCTTTTTACGACACATCTGCATGTTGATTTCTTCTGGCGAAAGCAGGGTGCTTCTACTCGAATATTGCTACTTTAATGACAAAAAATATTTATCAATGTTGTACAAACCAAAAACATCAAACTGGCCCCACACTGCAGGTCCACTCATTGGATAGTCTCAGCCCATCTAAGTGGATCGTCTCGGTCCATCTCAGCCCACTAGCCAAACTAAGTGAAGCAAGCTGATCAAACACGCAAGTCAAGTACCCTAAGACATGTTGTGATCAAGAGATGATGCCTTGGGGAAATCTACTTGCCGAGCAATAACCAGCATCAGACACGAGTTACTAAAAGGTCATATCAACAGCAGAAAGTGGGTACCCTCTGACTAGTGATATGATACAGAGGGATCCACTGACATAGGGAATATCCTCTCATCATGACGACCCCACTAAGAGAGGGGTATAAATAGAGGAGGAGATGTAGGAAAAAGGAGTTGGAAAATTTGGGAAAAAGAAAGACATGAGAGTAGTGAGGAAAAACACATCTTGGAGAGAAGGAAATATTGCTCGGATTTTAGAAAAGAGGCTCCGTTGCCTAGTAGCCACCTTGGTTAAGCTAAAAACCAAAGAATTAGGTGCCAAAGTAACATTTAATCTTCATCAGTGACCTGAAGAAACACTTCATAAACCTCTCATTGTGGGATAAGCCCAATCCATAGTGTAAATAAATTGGAGGTTTAGAGTCAAAAGCCCAAGATTGTTGGGAACGAACCACCACAAAAGTGATTTCTTAATTAATATTTTTTTGCAGTACTAGTAAACTACCAATAAGAATTTGTTCTTATTTAAGCATGTGTTACAATACATTCCATCATCCAATCATCATGCATTGAAAAGTTCATATGCATAACAATATAATCACACTACATGTGATAGGGTACAAAATCATACAAATTTAATTATAAAAGATAAATTCTCAAATACTACATGAATTAATCTCACATAGAAATGCACCATATAAGTAAATTACTTTGTTATTAATCATGAATTTTATTTATATATATATATATATATTGAGAAATAAGAACTACATGAGTTATTATTACATAATTTTAGAACTCATTTCCAACTAAATGATTGATTATTATTAGAAAAAACGTACCTAAGAGAAACCAAGAACTTAAATGGGTGTCCTTTGTTTTGCTTCTTTATAGTAGACTTCTTTTAACATAATATCCATACATGAAATTTATTTAATCAAAACTATCATATACAAAATACATATGACGAAGTTGCAACTTGAAAAAAAAAACAAAAAAACAAAAACGTGGGGTGCAAGAAGGATTTTATGGAAAGACCATTGGTGAATATGTATAAGTTTTTAAATTTTGATAATAGATTTTAAGTTGGAGTAGGGTTTAAATTTCTGAAACTTAGATGATAAAGTTTTAGCTAAATTAAATTATAACTAAATCTTATCCCTTGATTCAAGAAAATATATCCTAAAAATTAATGAAATAATTTTTTAAATAATTAATAAAACGTAAGATGCAACTTGAGAGGGGGGGGGGGGGGGGGGGATGCATTTGTAATCAGTTCTGTTGATTTATATCATAACTGGTCTCCTTGGACAATGAATTCATTCAATTTTTTAAGCCTTGTTTCTTGCTTGGTCATCTTTTAAACTCATACTAGCCGTTGTTAAATTTATCAAGGGTGTAGCTTTTTGACCCACTCTCTACAAATTTATTGTACTAGGATCGTTGGGCCAATATCTCATATCTGTTGGGCTTGGGCAACAAAACATGAGCCTACAATAATAATNAGCATGAGGTGTTGTGTGGGATTTTGGATTTTAGTTTAAAATTTATTTTTTTATTTTATTTTATTTTTTCTAAGGAAGGTACTTAAAAAAATTTATAATAAACTTTTAGTTTGAATAGAATTTAAATTTGTTAAAATTTAAATGATAAAGTTTTATGTAAATTAAACTATTATTAATTTTATCCCTTAGTTTGAGGAAATATATACTAATAATTAGTAAAAAATTAATTTAATAATTAATGAGAGTAGTTGTTTATTAGGAAAAAACATTATTCCAAAGAGAGAGAATATCATATAAATTTATCAACTCCTATGAATCTATACAACATGTATATCATTCTAATACAAATACATATGTGTAAGTTTCAACTCAAAAAAAAAAAAAAAAAAAACAAAAACGTGGGGGCAAGAGAAATTCTATGGAAATACCATTAGTATATATATATATATATATATATATATATGTATGTATTGAAATTTTGATAATAGATTTTTAGTTGGAGTTGGGGCATGTTGCATGTTTTGTTAATTAAAACACATTGTTATTTTATCTAAAAAAATTGATAAGAACAAATAAGTTAAAATAATATTGTAATTTGGTGAAACTACTTAGCGCAACCATGACTTCTATGCTCAACTTTTATTATATAGTATATGATATGACATGATGTGAAACTAGGTTTCAATAGCATATAATCTTTATTTAACTTCTAGCATGTTATTTTGAAAATTTTTCAACAATAAATTTAATTAAATGATTTTCTAATAATCCCTTTTATGCCTCTAAACTCACTAAAAATATTAAAGTGAAACCAAAAATGTGGAAAATAGGAATTTCTTACTTTCTATGTGTAGGAACAAACTAATGTGGCTTTCCATAATTTTTTCTAGATTATTATCATTTTTTTTCAACATTTTTAGTCATTTATCAAAACCAATACACACACACACACACAAGACTCATCATACGTAATTTGCACGTGAGATTAGGCTCTTTTTTATCTTTTATTTTGAATTTAGTGAAATAATATTTAAAAATGAGATAGAAATATTGTTATAATTTTTAGGGTTTTTATCTACATGAGAATTGATAAAAGTTTGAAAGACTTAAAACCTAGGAACTTTTTCAAAAATAGTAAATTACTTTTTTAACTGGTTTGTATTTTTTAATTTAAAATTATTTAACTAAAAGATAAGGGTATTTTAGAGAGTTTAAGAATTTGAGTAAGGATATTTTAGTATACAAAATGATGAAACCCAAACAAGAAATCATGTTTTATATATATATATATATATATGAAAATTTTGGTTCTCATGATCTTTGTGTTTAAGAATAGATTAATGTGGCATCTCATAATTTTCTCTTAACTTTTTTTTATAATTTTTAGTCATTTGTCAAAAACCATAAAATTATTTAAAAAATTAGAGGCAATAAAAAAAATCTGGGAAAATGTGAGTTACATAATTTCTACGTAAGGTAACAGAGTAGTGTAGCTTCCCATACTTTTCTTCCAATTGTTTTAAATATTCTCAGTTTTTTGAATTAATTACCAAAACTAATAAATTTTACAACAACCTTCACAACTCATCTCATATATAAATGGATTGCCCTTAAGTCTCAGAGGAGGGTGATCCAAACCAGAGGGTGTGCGCCCCACGCCCCTGAGTGAGAGACTATATATATGCTTAAAAAATTATTGAAAATTTCAATAATGTATTTTAGTTATAAGGAGCAAAATGGTGCAAACAATAGGATTTGAATTAGGTCCAGTGCATTCAGTGCACTGGGCCAGTTGATATGGTAACACATGTCACCATTTCAACGGGTTCAATACCACCGGACAATGGACCTAAACAATGTATTAAAATGAGTCATGGGTGAGCTCCATTTAATTCGCTTTCTAGATTCTATTTGGAAAATGCTTTTATTATTATTATTTTTTCATTATTTTAGTCATTTTGGATGTGGGTGTTTAACCCTATAATTTAATTTAAAGTTGTGACTTTGTTGGACTATAAAATTTGGTGGCCAATATTATATTTTTATTTTATAACTAGTCGCTAACCCATGTGATGCACAGAAAAGCTATTGATTTTGAAAAAAAAATATTTAACTTCTATACTTTTTTATAGTTTAGAAGTGTTGTCTAACATTGAACGTTATTGAGTTGAAAGTGCATAGTTACCGAAACCTACAAAGTAATTTACAATTCTTAAATTAATAAAGCAAAACTCTCAATAGTTATACACAAACGCATACTCAAAACTAATATAAACTGCAAATATATAAACAAAGATTATGATATAAGGAAGATACACCAAGTTTCAAAATTGAGTAGCAATATGGCTTTCTCGTAGTAATAACAATATAGACAATTCAAAATATGGAACAATATCAAAATTATAATACCTAATTCCATTATCTTTTATGTTGAATCTAAACAAATAATTAATTGAAATTAATCCAAACAAATAATTAATCAACCAAAATCATAGCTTTTAATAAGAAAACAAAAAATCACATGAACCTAAATAAAAAGTATTTAAGGTGAAGAATTAAGATCAACCTATTGAAATGCAAATACCAAAAAACCCCAAGACTTAAAACTTGAAAATTTATAGAATCCCCAAATTCTACATCAAAACCAAACCAAATTCAAAAAATTTATATATAACATATCAAATAAAAATTTATCGTTCCCTAGGCTGGAAGACATAGGTTGTAGCTTTAATTTTTCTCCAAAAAAATAGAGATGTTTTATCTGCTATGTAGAATAAAAAAATAATTAGTAGAAATTTCAACTCAAAAACCAAAACCACAAAAACAATGTCAATATAAATATGTAGATTAACTCAAATACTCAGAAGAAAATCAATTCTAAATATAACAAAAGAATAAGATAAAAAGAAAATCCCAGACACATATGAAAGCAAATAAAAAATTTGACATAAAAGATAAAATTCATTAATAACAATATAAACAAATATCCACATATGTTGAATTGAAATTTTATTAACAATAACAATATAAACAAATTCGACATAAAATTCATTAATCAAAGAAGAAAGTTGAATCAGATTGCTTGCGTTTTTATTTATTTATTTTAACGTTAGTTTTTTTTTTTTTTTAATCCTAAAGTAAAGTTAAGTTTAGGGTTTTAAGGTGGTTATTGCTAAGGTTTCGAGGAGGGAAAAGAGACTCCTAACAGGAGTCCTTTTGTTTTTTTCCCTTAATCCTAACTTCTTTTTTTGTTACGTGAGTCTCTCTTTTCATTTTCTTTTTTTCCTTTTGAATCCTAAAGTGAAGTTAAGTTTAGGGTTTTGAAGTGGTTTGTTAGGATTTTGAGGAGGAGACAGGAGTCTCTCTCTCTTTCTCTCTTTTTCTTAATCTAACGTGAGTTTTTCTTTTTCTTTTTCTTTTTTGAGTCCTATCAAATTTTTTTTTGTTTTTATATAAATTATCAACATTTGAGTTTGAGTTTAAATTGGACTTATTAGAGAGATAGAGTTTTATTCCTTGTTAAGTTTTTATTAAACAAAAATAATTTTGTTTAAAAAAAATGATAATGATGAGTTTGAGTTTAAGTTGAACTTGTTAGAGTGATAGAGTTTTACTCTTTATTAAGTTTGAACTAAACAAAAAAATAATTTTATTTAAATAAAATGATAATTTTATTTAAATATTGAGTTGATGTGGAAAATTCTTAGAATTTTAGAGGTTTCAATTTTATATATATAATATCATTATGCCCGTGCGATGCACAGCTTAATCAAAATTAATATGTAAGTATTTTTTTTTTAATATTAATTTACTTAAAACTATATAATAGAATAGAATAAAAATAAAAATAAAACATTTTACTTTTAAGTTATATAATAAATTCATAACAAAACATGAGCCTACAATAATAATAATAATTATTATTATTATTATTATTAAACTTATAAAAAAAAAAAAAAAATCTCTTTCATGGCTTCTCCTAGAAATCCAAGTCTTCAAAATCAAAATCAATAAGTAATACAATTTGATTTCCAAAATCAAAATCTCATTGAGTTGTTCATTTCCCCGCAGCTATTGATTTTACCACCGTTTACCTTATTGTTATTGTCACTGAAAAGTGCTTGACAATCAAGCCTTGTGACTCCATTTACATCTAGTCTAGCAATAACATTACTAGAGCAAAGATTTTATTCAATTCAATTGCTAGCTTCATTCGTTTGAGTAACTTTCTTTCCACTTAGTCCACACCCAGAATATTCCCAAAATCTTCATCTAAGTATTTTAATCCAACGAACTTGTAGAGACTCAAAAGAGGTCCTACAATCCATGAATCCCACGTCGCCTAAGAAAACACATGGAGATTTACTTATAAAAAATGATCTCCCTTTAATGTGTAAATGAATTTTTTCCAAATGAGTATGAATTCCAAAGTGAACAGTATCTACACAAACTAAATCAATAGTACGCAATTTCCAAAGCCCCGCCACTTACTCCTTGAAAAAGACAAGATTGCCCATGGCAAATTCCAAGTTCAAGAAAATATGTGGAAGATTGCTAATTTTATTTTTAATTTCCTCCCAATATTTCACATAAAAATTCAAGAAAACATGCAAAGACGGAAGATTGCTAACTTTACTTTTTAATTTCCTCCCAATATTTCACAAGAAAATTCAAGAAAACATGCAAAGGCAGAAGTTTACTAATTTTACTTTTAATTTCCTTCCAATATTTCACATGAAAATTTATAGACTTTCTACATCTATTTGGCTAGCATTTCCTCCCAATATTTCACGTCAAAATTTATATAAACTGTCTACATCTATTTGGCTAGCCTAGGTATCTCCTATAATTTCCCTTAAAATACTCAACATGGTGACACCATTCATACCACCGCCAACACCATAATAGTGCTGCTTCAAGAAAACATGCAAAGGTGTGGATGCTAAGGCAAATAAGAGATGCTCAGTTTAATTTTCTTTGTCAACTTTTAATTTCCTTCCAGTATTTCATATGAAAATTTATATAGATAATAAATTAGTATTTTATATGTTTTGATCACACAAAAAGGTATCTAAAGTAGGTCGTATTTATTAGTGATAAAATTCATAATAAATGTATGTGTGGATGTGATGAGTTATTAAAAAAACGTCTATACTTTAGTGTGTAAAAAAAGAATTGAATTATAAATATATATATATATATATAATAAAATAGTGGCGATGTGTGGGTAAAGGAGGAACAATAGCCATAATGGCGTAAGGTTTTGCTAAATTGCACATTTCTTGAGAAGAAAAGAATATTATCTTCATTTAGCTTTCATAATTGAATTTGCATCCAATGTGACATAAGCAATTTAATTATTATTTTCAAATCAAGAAACTATTCAAAAAAATAACATCAATAATAATAGTATATATTAAATGAAATATAAAAATCATTTAAGAAAAAAAAATACTCCCTCCGTCCTAGTTTGTTTGGCCTTTATTCCATTTTGAAATATCCCAAAATATTGTCTTGTTTTTAAAAATAAAAATCATTAATTTACTAAACTTCCTATTATACCCCTACTTTATTTTCAAAACTATTTGAAAAGAAAACTAACAAATATTTTAAAAAATCAATTTAATTGGGGCACCTTTTTAATTACCTCATTAAGAATAAATCTTTAAAAAAAAAAAACTGATAAATTTATTTAAGGGTAATTTTGTAAATTTATACATTTTTATGAGGCAGACAAGATAATAAATGATGTTTCTTTAAAAAGTTTGACTTTTCAAACAGGACAAACAATTTGAGACGGATGGAGTAATAGAATTCAAAATACTCTACATTTGATAATTTTGTTTTAGCTTATCTTATAATCCAAAAAAATTAATTTTTTTAGGTACAACTTCTTACAACTTTATTTTTGTTAACTATAACTTAAGCAAGCCCCAACTCATTTTCCATATTTCCATTTCACTAAAAATAGATTCTCACTAAATAAATAAATAAACCCTAAAGATAATCTTTTTCACTATTACCCAAAAAGTTCTCTAATAAGATACAACTAACAGTGGGATTGTTTGAAGTTTAAATTGGAAATTTGATTGCTAGCATAGAAGGGCAAAGTTTGGTGTCATGGAAAAATAAACAATGGGATTGTTTGAAGCTTAAATTGGAAATGTGTTTGCTAGCATAGAAGTGCAAAGATTGGTTTTAGTGCTCCTATTCATTAGACTTGCCAAGATTATAATATATGTCCACTTTTAATCACGTGTCATGATCTTAATGGGTACAATATATAGGAGCATTGAACCCAAGCCAAATCTAATATAAAATGCCTTTTTATGCCAAAATGAGTTTAGAGACTTATGATGATTGATGACTATATTTAGGACATGAAGGCCTCATTCGGATACACAAACAGCATGAGAGCTTTTTCACTAATTTCAAAACCTAACAGCTTCTTTAGCTAGTTTCGTGGGTAGCAAGCTTTCGGCCTTCAGAGTTCCTAAATGGAGCTGCAAGAGCAGGCTAATGCGCCATCATCAACGGGATGTTTTTGGTCCTTGCAAGTAAGATATATAAATTCAAAAACAAAATAATCCCCCCCCCCCCCCCCCCCCCAAAAAAAAAAAAAAAATCAGTTAAAACTTTAGTTTTTTTTTTTTTTTTTTTAATTATTTAAAAAGGATAATCTGTAAATAAAATCATTAGCACTACAATTGCAGGTTGCTCCTTATATCTTCTGTAGAAAAACTTGGTAACACCAGAAGATTGTAGTGTATATTCTCCTTCTATCACCCATTCACATCCAATTCAAATTTCAGAGTTTGACCTTTACCTTTTTATCAAAAAGAATTCAAATAAGCCAACTTATTTTGTTAGTCATTTTTTATCCCACTTTAAGTAAGTAAACTAACTAGAAATCACAAATAAACAACAACATAGAGCAAGTGCCAAATTTATTTATTTATGTTGTTTTAATTGTATTGTTACTCCTCTCCTAGTTTGTTTGATGTTTGTAAATTTCTCTTCCAATATATTAATATACTGCTCTCAAAAAACAAATAAGACTGGCTAAACGCAAGATGAAGGAAAAAACACGAGGGCAAGGGAGCAACATGTCATGATTCATTGGCTCATTCATTAGCGATAATACAATGCTACACCAAGAAACTACTAAAACCAACTCAACTGCATGATCCATACAAAATTCAAACAGCTTAAATCCAATAATTGCTCAATATTTTGCATCTTTATTAACCCCCCCCCCCCCCCCACTCTCTCTCTCTCTAAAACATCGGTGAGGCTATGGAGGTTTTTGGGTGAAAGACCTATTGTTGTTGTGGCTTGAATGTTGTTTGTGTTGTTGGTGACTTTGCTCGGCTGCTGCCAGAGCTCGGGTTCAGTTTGACGACCAGCAAGATGTTTGATGGGATTTTGAGGTTAGGCCGATTGCTGCTGGTTTGTGTTTAACCAAGAATGTTTTTGAGTGGAGTGGGGCCGACTGGTTTCGGCTTGGGAATGCTCATTAGTCATTAGCACAACACAAATCTAATAGTTGACAGCCAATGGTCCTCAAAAACAAAGCTTATACCAACTCCATCATTCAAATATTCACTTGGTTCAATTTGAATTGAGGCAATTAACAATCTCCCGTCTCTTGCTGTTTTTTTCTACAAAAGAATTGCGGAATTGCAGCAAATAAGCACAGCATATAAGGAAGCAACTCATTCATATAAGTACCACCTAATGCTTTACATTTAGCTGATATTTGTTCAAACCATGAATTTTCTTTTAATCCAAACAAGAAAAGCTCATAAACAGAACAAAACAAGACAATAATCGGTAAAGACCAAAGCAACGGAGTACAAGTTCCACTGAATTCCAAGACTTCGGGTTTATTTATTCCACACTCCAAATAGATCTTGATTCATTTTGAATTAAGTCAGATTAAACTGGAACAGTTCTATTAAAAACGAATTGCAGCAAATAAATCAGAACAGCATGAACTCGGTTATATTAAAACCATCTAATGCTTATATTTAGCTTTATATTGTTCCACTACGAATTCTCTTTTAAACTCTTTTAACAAAAGAAAACCTCATGAACAAAACAACCAGCTGAGACCAGCAGCGATGCAGAACAGGTTTAACAGAATTCCAAAAGACTCAGGTTTATTCCAAACTCCAAATAGAGTGACGCGCATAGCCACTCTAGACTCAACAAAAACATAAGAAGATAGCCTTGAATAGTCAGTTTAGCAGCAAGCTTTTACAGATGCGATGTGGACAATCAGGTCAACCACACGGGAACTGCAAAAACAAGATAGATGGAAAAGGGTGTTAGAACTGTAGGATAGCTGAAATCAATTTATCTACAAGAGTGAAAGGGTAGGGATCTGAAAAACATGTTTTATAGACCATGTTAAGGTTTCAAAACTAGATGGTAGGAGAGGATGCCCAAAGGATCAAAACCAAATTAACAAGACGGATTGCATACTTCAGATTAATGTTTCATATGATTACCTGTAGCCCCACTCGTTGTCATACCAAGAGACAAGTTTCACAAAATTGTCATTCAATGCAATTCCAGCCTTGGCATCAAATATACTAGACCTGCATTAAGGACAGATGACCGTGTCATAAGTCATATCATGATGATAACCAACAGTAAAATAAAACAGAAAGTCAACTTATTTCCAATAACATAAAATGAATTAACCATCGTCACAAAATTATCGGTTCCTAAAATAAATAGAATGATGCCCCACAATTGCCCAATACGTATGAGCATTCACTGATTTCCAATACATGACCATTCCAATGATTTCCCAAAAGCAAATGCATTTGGAAAAAAAAAAAAAAAAAAAAAAAAAAAATACAAAAAAAAAAAAAAAAAAAAAACGTAATCTTTTAAATTTAGTTACAAATATCTATACAAAATTATTGAGAAAACAAAAACGAGTTATAGAATCAGATTCACTGGTTCTTCAAACCAAATGAGTAACACTTCATGAGTAAAATAATAAATTCAAATATGATCAATTATATTACCACTTAGATTCTAGCATGCATAAAGGGATGCTTGCAAAATATAAACTAGGACAGAGCAAGACAATTTAGAACATAACATTAAAAGATTAATCTACCTGCTGTCACCAATGAAGTCGGTCGACACCACATCATCTTCAGTGTATCCCAAGATACCCTTAAGCTTGCCCTCGGACTCCTCCCTGAGAATTGTCATATCAAAAGACTTATATTAGAACAGACAATTACTTAATAAGACATCAGTTCAATACATAATAGACGATAACACTTGCACATTATAAGAATACAAGACCAACATTCCAACACTTACTTAATAGCTTTTTTGATCTCCTCATAGGAGGCCTTCTTCTCAAGCCTGACAGTGAGGTCAACGACTGAAACATCAACAGTTGGAACGCGGAAGGCCATTCCGGTCAATTTGCCATTAAGTTGTGGAAGAACCTTTCCAACAGCCTATACAGCCACAAAATACACCCAAATTAGTCAGGCTGCTAAATATATTTGATAGCAGCATTATCAGATCCAGTTCTGAAATGAATGTTATACACTTCAGAAAATCAAATCCAATTAGAATGGATACTTGTAAACACAAAATAAACCAACCATGTTCCACTCGTATACCACACCCAAGCAACAACAAGTACACCCCAAGTCACAAACTATAAACATTTTACATCAACAGGCAAGACCAACAATTAACAGCTAAATAAGACATAAACTACCTTAGCAGCTATATTCACTCCTATATATCTCCAACAATGAGCAAAGACATTAAACTAGCCCACCAGAATTCACAAAACTATTAATGTCTAATCATTAAGCAGGCCCAACATTCAACAGAAAGCAACATTGTAAATAATACCAATTCATAAAATTAAGTAATATTACCTTTGCAGCCCCAGTGCTGCTGGGAATAATGTTAAAGGAAGCAGCTCTTCCACCCCTCCAGTCCTTGCTTGATGGGCCATCAACAGTCTTCTGTGTGGCTGAATCAGAAAACATAGCAACAATTAGCACAACTATCAAACACATTTCAAAAATATTTAAAACGAATAGAATCATAGTTTCACAGCCAACAACTCACCGGTGATAGAGTGGACAGTGGTCATGAGACCCTCAACAATTCCAAACCTGTCATTGATAACCTGTACATAATGTCAAACAACAGCATAATAAGCACAACAATTCACCCTTCAACAACAAAATACAGTCATAACCATATAAATGGATTCAAAGTCAACCTTGGCAAGGGGAGCAAGGCAGTTGGTAGTGCAACTAGCATTGGAAACAATATCAAGCTCTGGCTTGTACTCCTTCTCGTTCACACCAACAACAAACATGGGTGCATCTTTGCTGGGAGCAGAGATCACAACCTTCTTAGCACCACCCTGATCACCAAACAATCCAATTCAAATCTCAATTTCCATTCTCATTCTCATTCCATACAAAACAAACCCAACTGATAAAAGCACATATATTTACAACCCCATATGATATGAAAACACAAACACTTTCCTACAAGTTAATAAAGGAGAAAAGGCAAACCTTCAAATGGGCAGCAGCCTTTTCCTTGTCGGTAAAAACACCGGTAGATTCAACCACAAAGTCGGCTCCAACCTGACCCCATGGGATCTCTTCTGGTTCCTGAAAAAATTTCATCTTTTAAGCAACAACACTCAAAACAGTAAACCCATTTTCAATCTTCAAACTACAAAACGAAAAAAAAAAAAAAAAAAAAGCAATAAACTTCAGTACCTGATTCCAAAAACAGTGACGGGTTTCTCGCCGAAGAGAAGGGTCTTCTCGTCCTTCACCTTCAACTCGTGGTGCTTCCATTGACCGTGAACGGTGTCGTACTTGAACATATAAGTCTGAAAATTGCATAAACCTTTGTTAATATTCAAGATTTCTCAAATATTTACCGATCGGCAAAAAAGGGTATTAGAAAAATATTTTTACCATGTAGTCAACGTTGATGAATGGATCGTTAACAGCGACGAGTTCAACATCGTTTCTCTGAAGAGCAACTCTCGCAACCAAACGACCAATCCTTCCGAAACCTATTAGATACCAAATGTTATTTTTTCATTATCGTCCGACAACCTTAAACACTAACCAAAAAAAAAAAAAAACAGATCTTAGGGTTTTAAGTTTTTAGATTTTAGTTTTTTACCGTTGATTCCGATCTTGATCTTCTTGCCTGATGCTGCTGTAAAAACAAAACACACACACAAAAAAACGAAGAACACAAAAAATCAAAAAGAGAATTCATTAACGAAACAAATCAAAGCAAAAAAAAAAAACCAGACCAAGGATTACCCATGTTGATAATCGATAGAGACGTAGATAACAAAGAGAGATAAGATTTGTATGAGAGAGAGTGAGAGTGTGTGTGTGACAGTATTGAAACGGAGAGAGTTTGTTATATATAAAGAGGCAGAAAATGTAAACCAGTGGGTAGGGTTTGTCACGTGCCGCGTGAGAGCGAGAGCGGGTTTATGGTTTTGCTTTATGCTTTATGCTTGGGCGAAACGAAAATTTGCTTGGAGCCGCTGATTAAGGTTAATATTTCAAAGCCGCTGATTTTTGAGTAATTTTAGTATAATGTAAAATGTTAAGGTTTTGTGATGGGCGGACTATTATTTTCATATAAATTTATTATTTTATTATTATTTATAGTTTAATGGGTTGACACCTGTGACAAATATTGTAGTACTAGAATTTTTGCTATTTTTTAAACACTGGAGGAAGAGGTTTTGAACTTTTTTATGTATGGTAATTTGATTTCCATTGGAAAAGCTATTCTTGGAGAGGAAGTTGTGGAAAACTTGCCTTGTAGAGAGTGGGAATAATATTTTGTCTTAGATGGAATATTCGGAATATTAGGTGGGTGATCCCACCGGATTTAAAAGCCAGTGGGTGAGATGTGGCAAATTTTGAATGGGATTTGTTGAGGGAGTGAAAGTCAAATTGTATGAAAAGTTTTGCTGTGGACCAATGAAAGAGGACGAACTCATGTGACCTTTCTGCTGCCTTGAGCACTGGTACAAAACTTTGCAATTTTTTTTATATAGCAATGACAGAGATACAATATATATACATATATATATATATATATTTTATTGTCTATATATGGTGTTAGAAACTGTTGACTCTAGACTTGTATTTTTTTTTTTTTATTTTTTATATAGCAATGACAGAGATACAATATATATACATATATATATATATTTTATTGTCTATATATGGTGTTAGAAACTGTTGACTCTAGACTTGTATTTTTTTTTTTTTTTTATCTGGACTCTAGACTTGTAGTTGGAACTTGAAAAAACACATTTTGATTTTTTACGTTTTTACTTTGTCAAAGTTTTGAGTTTTCCTAGGTGATGCTTGTGTAATTCCAATAATTAAGGGAAAGTGAAAAATTTTCACTATAAACAGAGTTCTTTTTTTTTTGTTTTTTTTTTTTTATTTATAATTTTGGGCTGAATTAAAACGGAGTTCTAGATTGTTCCACGCTCTAGAAGCAAGTTGGCCGGTCAATAAGTGGTGTCTACCTCCTTGTCCTCTTTTCCTTTGTCAAAGATGTCAATATAAAGGTTTTCCGAGTCCCACACGCATTACCATAATTATGATCAACTCGAATCAAACCCGGCCGGTTGGACCCTTAAAGTCTAAACCGGTCTGAATCTTTTCATTATGTTTGGTTAGATGGAGGAGGGAAGTAGAAGGGAAGTCTATTTTTCTTTCAATGTGTTTGGTTTGCAAGATAAAATATGTGGACATAATTTTTGTTGTAATCTTAATGTAGTTAACTATGAGCAATGAAAAAAAAAAAGAGTCAATGTGAAAGTGATAGACTGTTATGCCAAATTTGTTGCAAAAATTGTGGATCCTAAAAGAACTCCCTTTAAAAGGGAGGAAGAGAGTTAAAAATGGCTATTTTGTACCCCTATGACTCTGAGATCTCACTCCTCTCTCATTTCCATCTCAAATTGAGAGGAAATAAAAATGTGGGATCCATGGAAATGCTATCCCTCCAATCTTCCTTTTCTCTTAGTCTATTTCTCTCCAATTAAACAATGGGAACCTATCTTGTCCCTCCCATCCTATCCTTTTAGACCATCGTCCCTCAAACTCAACTATAAAAGTCTGTTTGGTTTGAGAGATTTTAGGGTGGAAGAAAAATGGGAGAAAGAGAAAGTTAATTTTATAAGTGTTTGGTTGGAGAGCATGGGAGAATGAAAAATTAGTGGGGCTCGACGCCTATGCCCACTAAAATGTTTTCTCTCCAAAATGGAGACAAAACTGGAGGAAAAACAATATATCAAGAAAAAGACTAAAAACCCATGTGTAACATGCACATGGGCTTGTAATTTTCTTCTTTGGCCTCTTTTTTTTTTTTTTTTTTTCTTCTTTAGCCTTTTTCTTTGTATGTAATTCTCATTTGTGTGTGTGTGTGTGTTTTTTTTCTTTCATTCATTTGTTTTGGATCCTTTGGTTTGTGCTCTTTTTATAATTTAAAATATATATATTGAAGTCTTCTTATACAAATTTTTAATAAAAAAATGTTGTACCTTTTGTTTTATTTAATAGGAACATAATTGTAAATTTCTTCTCAAGAGTTTTCTACATCTCCACTTTTTCCATCTTTCTAACCAAACACAAATAAAAGAAAACTACATTTCTTCTATCCTTCCACTTTTCTATCATTTCCCCACTTTCTATCCTCTCAATTTTCCACTCCTCCAACCAAACAAACCTGAAGTGTAAGTTTAATCAAATTTTTTTGTTCCTACCACATCCAATCGAATGTAATGGATTTTTTAAGCCCATCAACCCATGTAGGTTTTGCGAAGAGTCTTGTAATTCAATAATATTATCTACTTTTCTTTATAAGAAGTATTAGGTTGTAACCCATGCTTATGTATGAACAAATTTAACACTAGGGATGATGATGTAGTTTTACATAGATGAGTAAGATAGTCATCTCGACTTTTGTACTAAATAATTTAGAATGGGCCAATCAACACAAAATTAAGGAAATTAAAATGGATACTTGACACAAGATTAGGATTATAATTAGAAGCTAATTTGAATTCGATATAAATTATGATTGTGCTTCAACTATAATATATTATATACATTATGATTCAAATCCTTCTCCCTCATTATTATAAGTAATGGATTTTAAACTGAAAAAGGGGATACATTTTGTACAACCTTTTAGATTTTTAAAATTATTTTAATTATTAATATATTTAGCTTAAAAAAACTCTAAATATTCTTGCATTTTAGTTTTTTGAAATAAAAAACAATATATTAGGGGAAAATTGAGTGAATAAAATATCTTAAATGTTTTACTAATATTAAAATATATTATGCACATTTATAGAGCTTAATTAAGAATAATACATAAAGTAAAAAAAAAATCAATAATAAATTAAATTGAATAGTAGAGTAGTTAAAAAAATAAAAAGTACAAAAAATATTTCAAGTTATATGAGAAATTTATATCAAATAAATCCAACATTTTTGTCAGCTCTATATATTTTAATATATTATAAGATAGATAATGTAATTATAAAGACTTGAATGGCAAGATTATGTTATTGAGTAGCATAGTACACATACTTCATTTTTTACCTAAAGTTTATTATTAAAACAAAAAAATGCTAGAATTTTAAAATAATGTATAAAATAAATGAAGAAATTTCTAAAAATACTTGTAGTAGAATTTGAATCAAACTAATAGTTTTAAAAATTTTGATACTTTGGGAATATTAGAGAAAATATGCTAGGACATCCACTTAGTGTATGCAAAATGTAAAGGATACAAATGTTCTTACATATGAAATCATTTGAACTCCTTCCTCAAAAAAAAAAAAAAAACAAAAAACAAAAAAAAAAAATCATTTTTTTAGAAGAAAAAAAACAAATCATTTGAACACATAAGATTTGGTGAAAATAATGAAATGATTAATTATTACAATTCGCATAAAGTGTACTAAACAACAAAAGCGTATAGGTTTCGCATGATTTTATTATTATTTTAGATATGTGTTTGATACTTTTACTTGACAAAGACTTGTTGAGTGTAATGCTTTAGCTCCTAATCTGGCTAGATATGCTGTTGGCATACCAGATTTTTTAGTACGAATGGAGGATGTTTCACCACAACTACACAATGTATTTCAAGCTGACTTATTAGGATTTTTTGAATAAAAGAAGTTTCCATGTTTTCCCCCTAAAAAAAAAAAAAAAAAAAAAAAAAANCATTTCCTCCCTCTATATAAAGCCTTGAGTGAACTCATTTTCTTCTTTACTTCACAAATTTTCAAGTGTTCCAGAGAATTCCAACGCTCCAACTCACAAAACATTTTAAATTCCTAAGTCTCCATGACTCTTTCCTTAAGAAAATTTTTGTTAAAGATCTTTTCCAAAGGATCAAGATTAGACACTTACTTTTGTAAGTTTTTGTCTTTCTAAACTTTCTTTCCTTTCTCGGCCAAACTCCTCGGCCCTTTTAATTCTTATTTCTTCACTTACAAGTTCCAGTCGCTTTTCTTTAGGTTGTCAAAGTGGGTAGATTTAAGCATCTAGTAGACTCCCCTACCCAAATAGAGGCCTTTAAGGAAAAATATCACATACCACAAGAAATCGCCCTGCGATATTGCTCCCCAAAACAAATAGTAACAAATCGAGAGGAAGGAGAAGTCATAATACCCATGATAGCTTTCATTGAGGGGTGAATAACCCTCCCTATGGGTAGGATAACACGGGACTACCTCTTCAACCATAGGATTTGCCCCCAAGAGTGTGCGCCCAACCTATTTAGGGTCTTTGGTAGCATTGATGCTCTCAACAAGCATTTGGGTTTGCGGCTCACTTGGCATGATTTGGTTCACATGTACGAGTGTCATTTCCAAAAAAACGCAGGATACTATCTCAAATCCCAATCAGATGTTGTAAGATTAATATTATGTCTTCCCAAATCCAACAAGGGTATGAAAGATGATTACCTTATAGCTTCGAGAGCGTGGCATGATGGCCTTC
The DNA here is from genome assembly GCF_002906115.3 of Quercus suber. Lineage (NCBI taxonomy): Eukaryota > Viridiplantae > Streptophyta > Magnoliopsida > Fagales > Fagaceae > Quercus > Quercus suber. The sequence goes on from NW_027069578.1 coordinate 1,246,197, forward strand.
ACTGCCCCGCCCAAGAGGGAAAGCCAGGTGGGGTGCCTTAGAATTAGGTTTCCTAACAACAGATTTAGACTTTTTAACCCTGACCGTGTCTTGCTCCTTTTTGTTTTGCTCTTTCTTAATGATGGATTTCAACTTTTTAACCGTGTTTTGTTCTTCAGCTGTGTTCACAAATAAGAGGCAGGTAGCTCCCAGGCTTAGCTTAACCAACGTTAAGTCCCTCAATTACTTGTTGAGATCCGAGATTTTCGTAAGTGAAGACAGGCAGCTGCAGGCCGTTTATCTGATTTTGTACTTTTAGCCCATTTCGGAGATATTCCAATAGGTCGACCACGCCATAAGAGCAGGTGTTCCATGATTAGCTCAGATTGACATAACTCGGCCCAATTTTTTAGCCCCAGACAATCTTCCACCAGTCGCACATCCATTTCAATAGAACATTCCACTAGTTGTACAACCATTCCAACAAGTTCCACCTGAAGTAGTAGCAGCAGGAGAAGGGATTGCCTCCTCAAATTCCTCGCTCAAAGAGGAAATTGATAAGTTTCGTTTCGAAGAGAAGGAGCCTCAGAGGGTGCAAGTGATTCCCGTCTCGGATGCCGAGGATGAACCTGATAGGCATTCAAGTGTTCACGCCCCATTTCTTGTGGTTGCCCATCCGAACGATACTTCTGAAGAAGAGGAAGATAGGATGGCCTCGAACAAAGGAAACAAATGTCTAAGGGAACTTATGGCTACTAGAAATAAAGTGTCAACATCAAAAAGACCAACAAGTCCCAAGTTCCAGCTAACCTTACGCCTCCCCCTCCTCTCCCTGTGATTTCAACTAGGCAACTTCCTTGTCCTGATCTGAAAAAGAAGAGGAAATTGCCAGAGGTGCACGACGCAGAGGAGGGTGAGATGGTTCTTCCAAAGGGGGCAAAGCAGCCAAAATGCACGAAAGACAAACAAGCTTCCTCCGTGGAGAGTAGGGAGGACTCCTAAGGAGCTGAAGTACGCCGACCACCACGAATGTGGTCCCCTAGATTGGAGGTGGATGGTGCCCCTATCCCTTAGGACGCCTCAGTCCGAAACTTCCAAGGGGGGCACGTGGGTTATGTTGCTAAAGCCCTTGAGCAACCACTTCTTCTACTGAGGGATATGGATGCTTATAGGCACTTTAAGCAACCAGACCTCTTTCTGTTCCTGAAGAGGGACCTTGCTATGGTAAGTGGTTTAATACATCTTTTGAATTACACATTTAATTGCTTTTTTTCCCCTCTTCTCACATGGGGTCCTTCTGTTACTTTCATGCAGGTTACCTAATAGGTCTTTGTGCCGAGGAGTGGGTCAAAGACTCTTGCAATCAAGTCAGAGCAGAGGTCCACTCCCATGTCGAGACCAAGAAAATTTTGGGAGCTTTCAAAGAGGAGTAGGCAAGACTATTTGAGAAGCTAAAGGAAGTGGTCCAGGCTCAAAAGAGTGCCGAAGCGGGTTTAAAAACCACGAAAAGGCAAGCCAAGGACCAACGCCAGAAGCTACATGTGATAGAGATAAACCTGGCCACGGAAAGGCAGCTGGTCAAAGACCTCAGGGCAGAGCTGTAAAAGACCAAGGAGGTGGTTCAACTGGACAAGGAGGTACTTGAAGCTAAAAAACAAGCGTCTTATCTGCTCGGCGTCGAAGAAACTCAGGTGAGACTTGCTAAGGAGCTTTCTGGGGTCTGTAAGGACTACTGCGATGTGTCATGGGGCAATGCCTTAAATGTTGCAGGTGTCCTTGCAGATTCAGTATGGAGGCAACTTGGGAGCATCTACTACCATCCAAAGATACGTGAGATCCCAAGTGCCGATTCTTTCCCTCTGCCTATGCTTCAGAGACTGCCGAGCAGCCCCTGACTGAGCCAACTGCTCTCCCTCTCCTTGAGACTTTGAAAGGATCCAGCCAAGCTAGTGATCAGGGCTAAAAGGCTGAGGGCACTAAGGATAAGGGTAAGGGGAAGAAGATCTCCTCAGAAGCCACAGACGAATGCTAAGGTTAAAGAAGCTGCAGCTAAGGCAAAAGAGGTAGAGGCCAAGACTGAAAAAGCTTATCCAAAGGCCAAGAATGTTCCTACCTCTCAACCGAGCCAGAAGCGAGACTCTCCTGCTCCCAAGACTAAGGCTTAGCTCTTAGGACTCTTTTGTAGTAGTTTTTCTTTTATATATATATATATATATATATATATATTTTTTTTTTTTTTGTAATGGCAGTCTGCCATCAAACATATTGTATTCCCATTTCTGCTTAATGAAAATGTTTTTTTTTTTTTTTATCCAATGCACTTTCACTTTATATGGTTTGAAAGTTATTATCATTGCTAATAGCATTAAACTGTTGCTACTCAGCCTTCAACAAAGTCTTAACAATAGTGTATTGCCATCAATCTAGGTAATCTAGTTAAGTATCAGTAATAAAGAGATTTAATGCATATTTATATTTGAGAATTGAACATATACTTTTGTGGAAAATGAAAGGGGGAAATGACCACTATCCTTTCTCATCATTTATATAACTGAACAAGGACTTTCATTGATTCAAAGCCATTAATCCGAAGGGTTTGAACACAATTCTAGATCTGTTCTGAGACTTGGTAAAACACCAGTAGATATCACAATATTAATTTTCCCAAATATATGATATGAGATTCTGTCAAATACTTAGATGGATTTGAACAGGTGTATTAGAGTGTTATTTTTACCAAACTATGTGATCTGGGGAATCTGGCATACTTAAGGCCCTATTTAATTACTTATATAAAGATGTCATAGAGTGTTAATTTCACCCAAGTATGTGGTTCTAGAGACATGGCATAGCTTAGGGTCTATTTAACATTTATAAAGATATCTTTGAGTGTTAATTTCACCCAAGTATGTGGTCCGAGAGACCTGGCATAGCTTAGGGTCTGTTTAACACTTTAAAGATAACTTTGAGTATTAATTTCACCCAAGTATGTGGTTCGAGAGACCTGACATAACTTAGAGTCTGTTTAACACTTGCAAAGATGCCATTGAGTGTTAATTTCACCCAAGTATGTGGTTCGAGAGACTTGACATAACTTAGGGTTTGTTTAACACTTATAAAGATGTCATTGAGTGTTAATTTCACCCAAGTATGTGGTCCGAGAGACCTGACATAACTTAGGGTCTGTTTAACACTTATAAAGATGTCATTAAATGCTAATTTCACCTAAGTATGTGGTCCGAGAGATCTGGCATAATTTAGGATTTGTTTAACACTTATAAAGATGCCATTGAGTGTTAATTTCACCCAAGTATGTGGTCCGAGAGACTTGACATAACTTAGAGTTTGTTTAACACTTATAAAGATTGAATGACGGAAAATATAATGTCTTTAATACATGAACGTATTGATAAAAGAAGTTTTCATTAATAATAATACATTTTTAGGTTGTTTACATTTCAAGGACATGGTATTACACGCTCATCTAATTCTTCCAGAAAGTATACTCCTACGCCAGCCACCAAGGTGATGCGGTATGGTCCTTCCCAATTGGGCCCTATCTTTCCCCATACTGGGATTTTGCAGTACCTAGAACCTTTCTCAGCACTAAGTCACTAGGCATTAATAGCCTTGGCTTCACATTGGCATCATAACCTTACTTGAGTTTATGTTGGTAGTATGCCAATTAAACCATTGCATTTTCTCTTCTTTCCTTGATCAAGTCTAGGCTTTTTTCTAGTAGCTTATTGTTACTGATCGGATTGAATGAGATGGTCCTTAGCGTTGGGAAGTCAGTTTCTAGAGGAATGACAGCCTTTGCTTCATATGTCATTGAAAGGGAGTCTCCCGTATGGACCTCCGAGGTGTGGTTCGATAGGTCCCAAGGACATGTGGTAGCTCTTCCACCCATTTCCCTTTGGCATCATCCAACCTTTTCTTAAGCCCGTTCACTATGACTTTATTAACGACCTCAGCCTATCCATTTCCTTAGGGGTATGCTGGTGTATAATACCTGTTTGTAAATCCCAGATCGCAACAATATCTTCTGAAGCATTTGTTATCAAACTAAAGACCATTGTTCGAGATGAGGGTACAAGGGATCCTAAATTAGGTCACAATGTTTTTCTAGATAAACTTTTTGGCATTCACATCCCTGATATTCGCCAAAGGCTTGGCTTCAACCCATTTGGTGAAATAGTCCGTGCCGACTAGCAAATATCTTTTGTTCCCTACTGCTTAAGGGAAATGACGAACAATTTTCAAACCCCATTGAGCAAATGGCCAAGGTCTGGATAGGGGATTAAAAGTTCCTCCTGGTTGGTGTATGTTTGATGCGAATCTCTGGCATTGATCGCACTTCTTCACATATTCATGTGCTTCTTTTTGCATACTTGGCTACCAATAGCCCTGAGTGATAGCTTTGTGAGATAAAGATCTGCCTCCTGTATGGCTTCCACAAATCCCTTCATGTAACTCCTCAAGGAGCAACTCTGATGCTTCAAGGTGGATGCAAAGTAGATAAGGTCCTGAAAAAGAGTGCTTATACAATTTTTGGTTTTCGGATAACCAAAACCGAGGTGCCTTTCTCCACACTTTGTCAACTTCTGATTTATCTTCTGGCAAGACATCCTCTCTTAAGAATAGTATTATGGGGTCCATCTAACTAGGCCCTAGTCTAACCTGGTGAATATGAGCCTCCTTTCCTTTTATCTCAATAGGTTTGCGCAAGTCTTCTACAAGGATGACTCAAGGTAAGCTCTGTGCCGAGGATATTGCAAGCGTGGCTAGAGAGTCCGCGTGTGTGTTTCCAATTCTAGGGACATGCAGCAGGCTGAAGGATTCAAACCTTGATTGCAAATGTTTAACTTGACTTAGATACCCTTGCATTCTCTCATCTCTTGCTTCTAGTTCACCATTCACCTAGCCGACGACAAGTCTTAAGTCAGAGAACATCGTTACTACCTTTCCTTCCATTTTCTGAACCATGGACATTCCCTCCAGCAAAGCTTCATATTCAACCTCATTATTAATGGCCAAGAAGCCCAATCTTAACGATTTCTCAATGGTGAGTTTCTCAAATGAGATCAAAACTAGTCCCATTTCGAATCCCTTTTGGTTCACTACCTCATCAAGATACACTTTCCAACATAAAGGTGCTTGTAGAGAGATGGTGCTAATTGATTTTCCATCCATGTTCTGTGTCTCTGCTACTTCTTCTAACGAGGGTTCAGCGAATTTAGCCATTAGATCCGCGAGAACTTGGCCTTTGATAGAAGTACGAAGCATGTACTTGACATCAAAAGCTCCCAGGATGGTACCCTACTTAGAAATCCTTCCCGTGTAATCAGCACTTCACAATATAGACCTGAATGGAAGCTAAGTGAGGACAATAACCGTGTGTGCTTAGAAATAATGTAATCAGCACTCCACAATATAGACCTGAGTGGAAGCTAAGTGAGGACAATAACCGTGTGTGCTTAGAAATAATGGGAGAGCATTTATGTAGCATGTACCACTACCAAGATGGCTTTTTCTAGTGGTAGATACCAAACCTCGGCCTTTTGTAAAGATTTGCTCACATAATAAACTGGCGATTGTATGCCATTATCAACTCGTATTAGCACCAGGATTACTGCATGAGGAGTTACAGTGATATAAGCAAATAGGACTTCATCTACCTCTAGACTAGACATAATAGGCAGCCGAGATAGATATTCTTTAAGTTGTTGAAAGGCTAAAGTGCACTCCTCGGTCCACTCAAATCCCTTCCACTTATTCATTAAGAGGAAGAAAGGTCTGCATCTATCAACTGATTGAGAAATAAACCGATTCAGGGCAGCAGCCATTCCTGTAAGCTTTTGGACCTTTTTAGGGTTCTGAGGTGGTTGTAGGCTGTTAATGGCTTTGATCTGATTAGGGTTAACCTCAATTCCCCAATGAGTTATCATGTAACCTAGGAATTTGCCTGATCCCACACCAAATGAATACTTGGTAGTGTTCATGCGTAATTTATGTTTCCTCAAAGTTTCAAAGATACCTCTGAGGTCCCCCACATGCTTGGACACCACCTTGCTCTTCACCACCATATCATCTATATAGATTTCAATAGTCTAGCTCAGTTGTGGCTCAAACATTCTGGTCATCATTCTTTAATAGGTAGACCCTGCATTTTTTAAACCAAAAGGCATCACATTGTAATGGTAGTTTCCAATGGAAGTGACAAAAGCCGTCCTCTCCCGGTCGTCTAGGGCTAGCTATATCTAATGATATCCTTGAAAGGCATCCAAGAAACTCATCCGAGGGTGGCCTACGGTTGCATCAACCAATTGATCAGTCCAAAACAATGGGAAAGGATCTTTCAGACAAACTTTGTTCAGGTCCGTGAAGTCCACACATACTCGCCATTTCCCGTTCTTCTTTCTTACCACCACAGTATTGGCCAGCCATTCAAGGTATAAGATCTCTTTGATTGCCCCTGCTTGTTTAAGTTTAGTTACCTCATCTTTAACAGTATCAGCATGTTCCTTGGAGGAGCCCCGAGGTGGTTGCTTCTTGGGGGTGATAGATGGATTGACATTCAGAAGGTGACAAATGAAGTTTGGGTCCACTCATGGGGCTTTGTAAGCATTCCAGGCGAACACATCCACGTTTCTTTTAAAAAACTCCAACAGCTCTTTCTTCTTTCGAGTGGGTAATTGAGACCCAACCTGAAAGAACTTCTCAGGGTTGTCACCAATAACAACATTTACCAAATCCTCGCATTTTGCCTTATCGGTTGACCCATCGGCAGGTAACACCGAAACCCTTAATTGCTATAAGCCTCATTCAGTATAGGTCGAGGACTCGGCCTTGGGCTGATGTCGGATGGCATCCACCAGGTATTGTTTAACCATAGACAGACTCCCAACAATTTCTTCAATCCAGTCTCCCGATGGGAATTTCACCTTCTAGTGCAAGGTAGAAGAGACAACCCTTAGGGCATGAAGCCAAGACTTGCCCATTATGGCCGTATAGAGGGAATAAGCATCCACCACTATGAAGTTTACCTCCACTATTTTTGAGCCAGTCTGTATGGGTAGCCTGATCTAACCCCTCGAAATGACAACTTTCCCATCAAAGCTTACCAGAGGAGAGCTATAGGTTGTTAGGTCCTCGGGTCTCAAGTTTAGCCCCTTGTACAAGTCGGAGTACATGATCTCGGCACCACTACCTTGATCCACCATTACCTTCTTCACATCATAGCCCTCAATCCTAAGCGTGACCACCAGAGCATCGTTGTGGGGTTGTATGGTTCCAACCTTATCTTGATCTGAGAAGCCCAGAATTAGTTGAATTTTTGTTCTAGCCCTCTTGGGCTCCGAATTAGAGTCCTCGGTAGGTAGCCGAGCCACAAAAATCACTATGGAGGGACAGGAGCCGGTTCTTCTTGGAGCAGCGAAGATGACATTGATCATTCTCAAGGGAAGTCTCGAGGAATCATCTCTCCGAGGGTTTGAATTAGTCTGGCCCCCTAGCCACTAGAGTGATGCAAGAGTTATTTTAACTTTTCCTCACGAACGAGCTGGTCCAGATGGTCCCATAGATTTCTACAATCCTCTGTGGTGTGTCCTTGGTCTTGGTGGTAATGGCAATAAAGGTTTTTATTGCGTCTTGTGATAACACCTTAAAATGTATACTTGTTATATATTTATGTGAGCGTTATCTCCTTATTACTATGCTTAATTTGTATAATTAAGTCATGATTTGCATTAGTCCCTATTCTTTATCTTTACATAATTTCTTGAATAAGATTCTATTCATTGCGTGTAATTTTTTACTTTCAGGAAATCATGTAAGAAAGATGGGTTTACAGGAATTTGTGAGAGAATAGGGGCCAAACTAGAATTAAAGTAGAGCTAATAAACCATGCTTAAATGTCTAAGGAGGTGCAGCTAGAGTGCTTGGATCATCAAACATGATGGGAAGCTTCAAATAAAGAAAGAAATCAAAGAGGCAGAATCTGAAAAGGAAAAATCTTATTTGAGCACTGATCAATATTTTGGGCATATCTCTCTCCTCAAAAATCCAATTGACACAAGACTAGATGGGTTAACCGTGACTTATATATATACAACTTTCTAGTTTTGAGTTTTTAGAAATTCTTAATTTTGAAGGCCAAAATTAACTCACAAGTTACCGCTGTAAACTTGGACGGAAATTAAAATAGTAAAAAAGTTTTATTTTCTTTGGACATTTTTGACATTAGGGTTTTGAGGGGAGGTGGTGTGAGAACAAATTTTGGGCAGAAAAAACCTTGTATTTTCCTTTCTCTAATGGCAGCCTAAACTCTTTGCTAGGGCTAGGGGTTATGTTTCTTTTATACGGTATGAATATTCAATGTGATTCTTTCTAGGATTTTATCAACATCATATTTGATTGTTCAATTAGATTTCTTTTGATGTATTTGTTCTTCTGTGTTTTCAATAAGTTCAATCATGTTTTTCTTATTGTTTAGATGAATTTCTAATAGTTTCAAATAGAAATCAGGTTTTAAAGTGAATAGGTTTCTCTGAAAACTTTTCTAACCGCATTATTAATCGAGGTTATCATGCGTTCTTGAATTGTCTCAATTCAACCAAATCATAAGTTTTAAATTGTATAAAAACAATCAATTGTGAAATATATAATTTCTTATATCACAAAGAATTTCATATCGATATAGGGAAACATCCCGATACCCTAGTATTTACATTATTGATTTAAACCGGTTTTTATTATTATTCTTGTTAACAATCACAAGCAAAATTATTTTTCTTCTTCACCCAAATTGTTATTTAATTATATTGTCTTTGAATTTACCCTGCTTCTTGTGGTTCGACCTCGGTACTCCAAAAATTATATTGCTACGATCTCCTGCACTTGGGAGTGAGCAAGCACCTTGCAGGGTTTCCCGCCATTTTATTCGGCCATTTGAAGAATAATTCATGCTTAATCTTCTCCAGAACCTGTTGTACCAGTTCTTGGAACACAGCATTGACCGCCTGAGTATTAGCGAATCTTGACTGTCCCGAAAAATCTCTTCATGGCCGGTTGTTGTATTGGTCCGACCTGAAATCCCTTTTCTCCTAAGGGATAACATTTTCCTTTCCTTTCCCTTGCTATTGGTCTTCCTCAACCCTTTTATACTTATCAATCCGATCCATCAGTTGGCGCACACTGATAATGGGTTTGCTGGTCAAAGATTTCCTTAAACCATGCTCGGCTGGAAGGCCGAGCTTAAAAGTACTAATGGCCACATCGTCAAAGTCACCATTTATCTCGTTAAACATCTCCCAATATCTATTCGAGTACGTTTTTAGACTCTCTCCCTCTTGCATGCTCAAAGACAGGGGGGAAGCCAACGGACGAGGAACTCTTTTGCAAGTAACAAATCAAGAGCCAAATGCCTGGATGAGCTCTTTAAAAGAGCTTATGGACTCTACCTTTAGGCTGTCGAACCATCTCATCGCAACGGGTCCCAAACTGGATGGGAAAACCTTACACATCAAGGTTTCGTCCTTGGAATAGACAGTCATCTTCTGGTTGAAATGGCTCACGTGCTTCACACGGCCTGTTTAACCATTGTAGATGGTGAATGTTGGCTGATGAAAGTGCCAAGGAAGTCTTGCCTCTTCAATCTTTTGCGTGAATGGCGACTTGGAGATTTGGTTCAGGGCTTTGCTCATAGCGTCGTTTACCACGCCTCTACATGATAGGCTTCGAAATCGCCGCCCACGATGGTGCTCCTCTTCATTGGAAAAGGACCCACTAGGCGGGGTTCAAGACCTCTGCTTGTAATTAATGTCCCTTTTCGTCATCGGAAGAAACATCATAATTCAGGGAAGCTCGCTTCCTTCTTGTATGGTGCAACTCCCTCTTTAATTAGTCGATCTTCAATTGCATGCCCTTGTTCTCTTTTTACGGGAGATATGGCTTCCACCTCGAGGTTAACTCCTATCAGTATGTGTGGTATGCACACTTCCTTCACGATCACCTCTCTGCTCAAGGTGGACAAAAGAGTCACCGTGTTAGGATCCCCTCGACTCTGCTTGTTATGGACTTGGTTCTGCCATAGTTGAACATTGCCTTCACTATCACCCAAGCTCTTCCTACAGACGGTGCCAATTGTGGGGTTACGTTTTACAGCCCAAACCCAAAAGGCATGAGATATTGGCTTAATGAGCCCAATACAATAAATTTATAGAAAATGGGTTAAAGAACTAGGCACTTTGTGAATTTAACAACGGCTAGTATAGATTTAAAAGATGATCAAGCAGGAATAAAATATATAGGATTGAATGAATTTATTTTCTGAGGAGGCAAATCTTGATATAAATCAATAGAATTGATTGCAAATGCAACTTTGATTGCTACAGTATCATTTTTCTAGCTTTCAATCCCCCTCTCATAGAGGGTCTCTCATATTATATAGTTCCCTCTGAACCATCTTGATCTTATACTTGTTGATCATTTGAACCTTTACTTAAGTACCTATCCCATTAGACATTTGCTTTGGCTCTCTGTGAGTCATGGTAGTCAAAAATACACTGTTCAGGGGTCTTCTCCACATAAATTTGGAGTTCCCACCAATCTTATACATGTATGATGAACGTTCTTATCACTAGAGGCTCTTGGAAGATCACCTGGATTATTGGAATACAGATTTGAAGTGTATTCATCACATTCGAGGAAGATTTGTCTCCTCGGACCACCCTTCATTCCTTACTTATGAAACTTTAAAATTGGAACCCCTCACAATCATTTGCTCCTCCTCGGACACAACCATGTTTTTAGATTAGGCCCAAGGCCCAATATATAATTTCAAGCCCTTATCCCTACAACACTCAACAAGTCTTTTTTCTTTTTTTTTTTAAAGAATGGTTTACTTTGGAAATCACCCCCCCAAGGATATGGAGGAATTATGCAAGTTATTAAATACTTAATAAATGATACCTAATTTTTTTTTTTTTTTTACAAGAAAGACTTTGAGACTTTTATAAAGATAACCCAACTAGATCAGCCTGAAAAAATACAAAGGAATTGTGGTGGAACATACTACATCCACCCTGAGAGATTTAGGACATTTATAGACTATCTGGCCAGATTATAAGCTAATCTATTTCCATCCCGTCTAGTATGAGAAAAACTCAACCATCTAAAAGAATTAGAAAAATAAATTACATCCTTGATATAGTTGCCATAGCTTGCCAAGCACAAGGTTTCAATATCAAGAGCCTGAATAACAATCACAATGTCCCCTTCTAGAGTAGCTTGGTTAATTTGACTTCCAAGGCAAATTCTAAAGCTCTCAAAGCAATTGCAGCTTTAGCTTCAACAATAGTTAAGAGTTGAGGAATTTTTTGAGACACTGAAGCGATGACGAAGCCATGAGAATCCCAAATTACGACACCAATCCCAGTTCGATGAGCATCTTGGAAGACAGCACCATTGAAATTGAAAATGATATCTGATAAAAATCAGTAGGAATCATAACCGGCTGGATATTTCGGATCTTAATGATTTTTAAGACCTGAAAGATAAAAACAAGGAATCATAACCGGCCACAAACCCTCCGATGATGAAATTAGTTTCCCTCCTTCAGAATATAGATATCCAAACTTCTAGAAGTTATATAAAGGATTTTTTTTTTTTTTTTTTAATTTTGTCGGGGATGAGTGTATATATAATGCTATGGAGGCAGTTGACTAGTAAATTCCTCAACATTTGTGGAGATCAGAGGATAACTGCCATTGGGAGTTAAATATTCAATAAGAAGTTGTAATGATACATTAAGATCTCAACACGTGGTTCAATACATTGGTTCATGTAGACAGAACCTATACTAAGCTGGGTCTAGACGGCCTCACTATGTCTGGGTGGGTTCCTCTTAAGGATCTGTGCCTGAGGATGAGGAGACAACATAATTACCACGGTATTTCTCATCCCATGAACCACTATTCTAGGACAAGTTCACATTCTGTGGACGACTATGCAAGGATGAGCTAGACTTAAGTCTTACCCATCAATATCCAATTGGCACAAGGAAATGGTAGCCACTTGATGCAACAATAACTTATTGGACCAAACTTTTATTATCAATCATGTGATTTGCTATTTTTTTTAATAATTGTTTCTTTTAGTTTATATAAAATTATTAAGGAGAAAAATATAAAATTATTTAAATTATTTGGATAAATTACATTTACCCATATTACATGAGATTTAAATTAAAAATATCACATTTGAAAACTTTCAAATTAAATCATACACTGTTAAAATCATTTTAATTAAAACCCAAAACCCATTACATGTGATTTTTTTAAAAATAATTTTATTTATATAAAAAAAGACACTTTAACAAAATAATGTCATGTGACTTGATTGTGCGGGTCTCAATTGAGCTGGGATAGTCGAGTGAAATTTTCATTCACTCGACATCTAACCACAAACTACAAAAGAAAGAGATGCTATCTTGTGAGACAATGGGCGCATGCACCCATCTCACCCAAGATTTTTTCCAAAATAAAACCCTACCATGATACCACCCAATATTTGTCTGACCTACCTGTGAAAAACGTCTATATCCCTTTGGATTATAGTAAGCTAGTTGCGTGGGTAAGGCCCTAAGCACTATTAGTATTAATAGGTATGTCAATATATGATTATATGTTTTAAGGAGAACATTTGCAATTCTTTATTTATTTTTTAAACAGTTTTAAATTATATTTAAGTTAAATTGAACTTGGCCTTCATTAGTAACTCATTGGTTAAATGGGTGATCAACACACCAAAACTTACACCAAGTTAAGCTATAGTCTAAGTTTAATAACTATGCTATACAAATACTTTGTTTAGAAAAAAAAAGCTCTTAAAAAAAAAAAAAAAAAAACTTTGTTTAGCCCAATCACAAAGCTGCAAAAATAAAGTAAATTTCTCTTTTTGGCTCTCTCTCTTTCTTATCTATAATACATCTATAACTATAAGTAATTCCACTAAATACTCTGGAGGAGACTGTAAAATCTTATTCTATTCATAAAGGAGATTAAGTAATTCCACTAAATACTAAAAAAAAATCTTTTGACTTATATTTTCGCAGTTAGTTTGAATTATGTTTTCTCTCTCTCACACACATACACACATAAATTAATTGTTACAACTTATAACTGGGGGAGGAGACTTCAAACTTTGTTCATAAAGGAGATTAAGTAATTCCATTAAACTATAAACCTTTTGACTTATATTCTCACTGTTAGTTTGAATTATATTTTCTTATATTATGTTTGCCCTTTACATTGTATAAATCGGCTGCATTTGTTATTATATCCGGATAGTTCAAATATTGTATAGAAACACTATAAATGTTTAGACCCCAAACAACAAAATACCAAATCGAGTTTTATATCAAACAATGTATGTGCGGAAAATGATAACAAGATTATACCAGAAATGATAAACAATCTAAAACAATTAAAATCACATCCACAATTGAAATTAAATGGTAAATATTAAGGGAAGAGAGATGCAAATACAAAGACAACACAACGATGTGTTATCGAAGAGGAAACCGTAGCCCTCGACGTAAAACCTCACCGCCGCCCTCCAAGCGGTCAATAATCTACTAGAAAATGAAGTTGGGATACATGAACAGTAATAGACCCTTCAAGCCTAATCTACCCAATGTACCTAAGCCCTCCAAGCTTCTTGCTCCAATGGGGTTGCGCTGAACCTTTTTCTTCTCTAGTTTACCGGATTCCACTATAGCCTATAGTATCAACCAATAACTATTGGTCCCTTCCAAACTGTTTCCATTAGCACCAAAAGACCTTCTCACAAACGTGGGTATGGTGAGAAAAGGATTTGGTTAAGAACCTCTCAAGGATGTATCAATAGAGAGGGTGAGAGTAGAGAAATTTGAAAAGTCTCTATGTGAAGATTGTGGATGAATCAATCTTGTTTTTCTCTACGGTTTCTCTTTTAAAATTCTCTCTAGAAGCTCTCTACATTTCGTGAGTTTAAGGGGTATTTATACTAGGGTGAAATAGGAATGCGAAGAGTCAGGTTTTTCAAAACAGAGCTGGTTTGCGACTTGGTCTCACGACTTGGTTGAGTTGCGAGTTCAAGCCGCGAGATAACAGAACGGCCAGGCTAGACTTTTTGCCCTATAGTGCTTCAGCTAGCATGACTGTTCATCTTTTCGCACGCTTTACTTGTGTGCTGCATTTGGTGGCTTGCGAGTCACGAGTCACCCGCGAGTCCTAGCCGCGAAGCCCTGCATCCTTGCACAATCTTGGGCATTTCTTCACACTCTCTCACTCACTACCCTTACGTGAATCCTACCTAAATACGGGGGTTTTAAGTGCTAAAATACAAGCAAATTGGTACGGAATAAAGCCAACAAGATGGTTGATTAAATTCAACCTTACAATCTCCTCCTTTGTCTATTCCGTGACAAAACCCTACAACAAACTCTAGACTTAACATGTGAATCGGGAATAATTGGAAAACTCACTCGCACCTAACTCTAGAATCTGTAAAGCTCTTGAACCATAAGACCAAAAAATCTCCTGAAACACAATAACACAATAAGTTCATTGTATGCAGAAAACTTGTAATACATATGGAGCAAGCACAATGGGATTAAGCAAAATGGGATAAAACAATAAACTATGGCTTGACCAAAACTGCAATCACTCTATACTAGTGATCACAATGCTCATTCGCTCAAGGAATGAACATTTGGACATGCAAGCTAATAAGCTTATTTGCAAAGTATCATTTGCATGTTCAACACTCAACTAATGCACAAAACAAATATGCATCTAGGAACAAGATTCTACAAGGGCAAAGAAGTGGTGTACTTAAAGAAAATGCATGACATTTATCATCAAGTACAAAAGCTACATAGCATGGGTACAAAGACCTAAAAACCTTAAAAACTTACAAAAGCAACAGGTACAAAGATGATGTACTAAAGAAAATGCACAATATAAACTAAAAGTGCTTAAAGTTTCTCCCCTTTAAAATGATGAGAAGCTGTGATGCACTTGGAATATATACTTGTAACCTAAAACACTTGCACAAAATACATTAGACCCTCAAGGTAAAGTAAGTAATAAAAGGATAAGAATAATGTAACAAGTAAATTACGATCAAGTAAACATGATGTGAAACATGTGAGCAACTTGATCATACACCATACACCAAAACAAAGTTTTCTTATTAACAAAATCTCTTCTTCCCTTTGGTATATGCATCTCCCCTATGGAATATCTCTCCCCCTACAAATGTGTACGAGAAATAGAATTTCTCCCTCTAAGAATGTGCACAAAGGTTATGCCAAAAACTCTCCGATATGTATACTCTGCCTCTTTTTGTCAGGAATAAACAAAGGGTCAAGAAGAAACGAGGGTAAGAGATAAAAGTATGAACAAGAACAATGATGCATGAGGGGTGTGAAATGAAAGAGAAAATGAAGCTCAAACCTAAGACAAAACAAAATGCTACAAAATATAAGATAAACATGACATGCTAGGATGAAGAAATAAGGTATAGACCAATGCATGACAAGGGTAGCAAAGGTGTGTATAAGAGGTAGCTATGTGTAATGCATGACCAATGCATGGAAAATGTACATGTGAGGCAAGGTGTGTTAAATACAAAACCAATGAACCAAACATGTTCCTAATGAGGAAACATGAGAAACCCCAAAGTTTGGCACTCATCGGAGGCCTAAGAGGTATTTTATCAAATACCTAGCATGCACACTATGAACAACAATGTAAAACAATGCATGAATATTATGAAAACCACCTTAATACATGATCTTTTTGCCACAAAGGGCCAACATCTAGAGCAAATCAACAAAAAGAACCAATCTCATATAAAAATTTGACCAAAAAATAAGTTTTCCCAACCCCTATGATGAAAAACTCAACCAAGAGCACAAAACTTACCAAAACATAATCCAAGGATCTAAAACAAAGAAAAGATTTTAAAATTACCTTAGAGATGTTAATGGAAAGAAAAACCATTCAAATTGATTGGGTTTTGATGTAAAAATAGTGAGAGAGGGGTTTAAGAGAGGATGAGAGAGGTTTAAAACAAGTTTTCCGCAAAAAGCCCTTTAAAAAACTGTTTCTGGGCGTTTGGCGACTGAGCGAGTCGCAAACGAGTCGCCAATGAGCCATGAAACCATTCTGCTTGAACTCGTAACTGGGCTCACGGCTGGGCAAGTCGCCAAAACGAGTAGCCAAAATTGGCAGCTTGCTTGCTACTCGCGCAAGTAGCCAAAATAAGTAGCCAAAAATTCTGACACTTGCTTTTCAACACAGAACATGTTTAATCAATGAAAAACAAAGTAAACACTAAACATAAACACAAAGAGTGATAAAAATAACTTCCAAAAACATATAAAATGATCAAAAATATTTTTGGATTGATCCATATAAAGTTGAGCACACACACATCACATTTAAACAAGTACAATCGAACAAATGAATAAGGCATTCATTGAACATTACGCATGGGTGTTGTGTGTGTATCAAATGTGGAATAGTTCTTAGTCTAGAGTAAAGTTTTAATGATCAATTCAATCAAGTCATACACAACTAGTACTAAGACAAGTGGTCTATCTCAATTATAGAAATGAATATATATGACTTTTCACAAGAAAATGATTACACAACTTTGAAACTTTTCATTTGGCTTCTTTACAATTCATAACATTTAATCATTTTGAATCAATATATCTCATTTTGAGATCGATGCTTGAAATTTTTAATATTTCAATTTGATGAACAAGCCTTTGGCTTTTGGATACCATGCATTTTCATAAAAGCTGTTTTTTCTTTTTCATAGTCAAATACTAGTATGTCTGATGGCTTTTATAGCTCATTATCTCTTTTCATTTTGAGATTTACATTTGTTGAGCTCTTTAAGTAAAAAAAATATAAAAGTGTGGGAAGATATATAGGCATAAGTCTACGCATGTATCAAAACCAACATAACTATTGATTAATCATTCATGACAAGCTTGAAGATCGATTTACAACAATCACACAAAGATGTCAAGATCTTTTCCACAAAGATATAAGTGCATAAAGAACAATCTAAACTCATAAATGCATAAAGCCATTTGTACGAAGGTACAAGGCAAAATTCACATGTGATATGTGCTCAAACATATACGATTTAACTTTTTGAATTTTTCACTTTTTATATAATTTTGGATTTTTTACTCACACAAAACTGAAACATAAAAAAAAAAAAAAAGATAAAAAACAAAACAATGCATACAAATAAATGCAAGATGCACAAATGCATGAAGATATGACATCTAATGCATGAAAGATCCTACAAAGATTGAAAGAATTAGATCAAGGACTAAAAGAGCAAAAGCTCGACCATATGAACCATTCCTCATCCAAACAGAACTATTGTTTGGAATGAGTGTCTCAAGAGAAGTGAGACGAGGGTTGGAAGAATGAGAATCAGAGATGCACATAGTCAAGGAGTTAAGAGCATTAAATATTTTCTCTAACAAATGCTATTTTTACTCAAAACCGGTTTACTCTTTTTAGCACAACTTCCAAGAAGTTCAAGTTTCTCTTTTCTTTTAATTCATTTAAAAGTATGAAACTTAGAGCAATGAGGTCTTAGATGACCAAAAGTACCACAATTGTGACAAACAATGTGTTTAGGTTCACTAGGTTTTTTAGGAATGGATTTAGCAACATGGTTTTGTTCTCTCTTTAACTTATGATATTGAAGCCTTATATGACTAATCACACCACAGTGGTGGCAAATTGGAACAAATTTAGATCCATCCAAAGCCTTAGGTTGAGACCTAAACGGAGGCTTTGACTTAACAGTTTTTCTCTCCACCGTTTGATTTCTTTTATATGGAGGAATGTACACCGATTTGTCCTTTGAGGTAGAACACACAATAGACACAAAATCGGGTACCACAACATGATTGTAACAAATATTTTCATCATTTTTAATAATAAGTTCAGCAATCAAACATTTGGCATGCATCTTAAGAAATTCATTTTCACATTTTAGCTTATCAACAAGTTTGTTAGATAAAACAAGTTTAGCATTCAAGTCCATATTCAAACATTCAAACTCTTTCAGCTTTTCAACAGAATTTTCAGCAAGTTTCTTATATTTTTCAACCAATTTGTTGGATTCATTGAGCTTAGCAATCAAATCATCATTTTCACAAAAATAACTTGTTCAAATCCTTATTAAACTTCTTAGCATTTTTCTTCAAGAGTTTGATGTTAGGAATATCAACAATATCCAAAGATTCATGTAACATAACATCACAATTATGAGGATTATCACTCATTGAGGCATTTTCACAAACACGTGACATGCTACATTTATCATCAACCAAATCATACAAAAAGGTATACAAAGCACAATCCATGACAAATAAATACAAGGGGTCAAGGATCACACTTAGGTATTTAAACTACAACAAGTGTACCCACTCTGATACCAATTGATAGTTCAAATAGTGTATAGAACACTATGAACGTTTAGACCCCAAACAATAAAATACCAAATCAAGTTTTATATCAAACAATGTATATGCGGAAAATGATAACAAGCTTATACCAGAAATGATAAACAATTTAAACCAATTAAAATTACATTCACAATAGAAATTAAATGGTAAATATTAAGGGAAGAGAGGTGCAAACACAAAGACAACACAACGATGTGTGATCAAAGAGGAAACTGAAGCCCTCGGCGTAAAACCTCTCTGCGGCTCTCCAAACGGTCAATAATCTATTAGAAAATAAAGTTGTGATACATGAACAGTAATAGACCCTCCAAGCCTAATCTACCTAGTGTACCTAAGCTCTCTAAGCTTCTTGCTCCAACGAGGTTGCGCCGAACCTTTTTCTCCTCTAGCTTACCGGATTCCGTTATAGTTCATAGCATTAACCAATAACTATTGGTCTTTTCCAAACTGCTTCCCTTAGCACCAAAGGACCTTTTCACAAACGTGGGTATGGTGAGAAAATGATTTGGTCAAGAACCTTTTAAGGATGTATCAATGGAGAGGGTGAGAGTAGAGGAATTTGAAGAGTTTATATTTGAAGATTGTGGATGAATCAATCTTGTTTTTCTCTAGGGTTTCTCTCTCAAAATTTTCTCTGAAAGTTCTCTACATATCGTGGGTTTAAGGGGTATTTATACTAAAGTGAGATAGGAATGCGAAGAGTCAGGTTTTTCAAAACAAAGCTGGTTGGCGGCTTGGCCTCACGACTTGGCTGAGTCGTGAGTTCAAGCTGCGAGATAATAGAACGACCAGGCTGGACTTTTTGTCCTGTAGTGCTCTAGTTGGCGCGACTGTTCATCTTCTCACATGCTTCACTCGTGTGTTGCATTTAGCGGCTTGCTAGTCGCGAGTCACCCGCGAGTCCCAGCTGTGAAGCCCTGCATCCTTGCACAATCTTGAGCATTTCTTCACACTCTCTCACTTACTACCTTTACATGAATCCCACTTAAATACAGGGTTTCTAAGTGTTGAAATACAAGCAAATTGGCATGGAATAAAGCCAACAAAATGGTTGATTAAATTCAACCTTACATATCCTTTCCCCCAAATTCTTCTAAAAACATAATATCCTTTCCCCCAAATTATATCAATACAGTATATAATCAATTTTTTTTTTTTTTAAAGAAGTAATAATCACAATGTATATACATTATAATAATATCTCTATAAAATTATTAGTTTCGGTGTCATTTTACATGTTATATTTTCAATTTATTTATTTATTTTGTGTATGATTATATGCTCAAATTATATGCTCAAATTATTGGCCTTAATATAGTACAATAGGTTACATTTGTTGTTAATTGTATCCTTTTACCCCCCAACATATAATGGTTTTTCCAAT
The DNA here is from genome assembly GCF_002906115.3 of Quercus suber. Lineage (NCBI taxonomy): Eukaryota > Viridiplantae > Streptophyta > Magnoliopsida > Fagales > Fagaceae > Quercus > Quercus suber. The sequence goes on from NW_027069578.1 coordinate 1,266,113, forward strand.
ACTCATAATTACCGTAGCTATAAAGATCAAAATTGTCTTGAAAAAATAAAAAATCTGCTCAAATGGTAGTAAGAGCATAACGAAAATCAGATTATAATATGAGAGGTCCATGCTAATGCATAATTAAATGTTAGCACTCAATTGGTAAAATATTTTGTGATTCAGATTATATAAATCATATAATATGAATTATATGATTCAGATATCATATAGTCAAACGCAAGCATTGCAATAGGTATATGTACATTGGTTATGTTGGTTTGGCAGTCACTATTATATTATAGTTAAATTTCTTCACTCTATCATCTACTATTTTAAACAAACGAACTGCCAGTTTCAGCATCAGATCAGATTCCCAGCATCAATGCTAGCTACCAATAATCCCTTTTTCTAAAACCTACCACACATTAACCATGCACTTTTTTTTTTTTTTTTGCTGAGAACCATGCACTAGAATACTGTTCAATAAAAGCAATAATAACAGATAGATACATATATTATAGAATTGACCTATCACAAACCTGACACTTTACATCATACTTGCACTTTTTTTTTTTTTTTGGGGTAAAACATCATTCTTGCACTATTGACATATAATAATACTTAATTGGATCTAATCGTGCTACCTACTACCATAAAGAAAATTTTTAAAACTTCTTTAAAAAATGCTATTTTTTTTTTTAATTGTGTGTAGTTTTATGCATATGTGCAGGCATGAAACTTGAAGTCAGAAACGTTGAACTTGGTTAGCAATTTTCCATGCTGATGGTTGCAAACTGATTTAAAAGCTTAGGGTCTGTTTTGGTTGGAGTAAAAAAAGTTGGAGGATAGAAAATTGTGGGAGGATGGAAAAATGGAAGGATAGAAAATATTTTATTTTCTCTCATTTTTGTTTGGTTGGGAGTGAAAAAGTTGAGGGATGAAAAAAATGAGTTTAAAAAAATTTACTCATATACCATTGTTAAAAAATAATGCTCAATTAAAACAAAAAAGTGGCTAATAACCACAAAGAAAGAGCAATCACCAAAATTTATTAAAAAAATAAAAATCATATCAAAAAAAAAAAATATCATGCCTAGACCCTAGAAAATCAAATGAAAAAAAAATACGAAAAAAAGAAAAGAAAAAGAAGGGCAACGTTGTTGCCCAGAAGAGGGGAAAGAAAAAGGCGCCAGGCCAAGAAAATCAAAAGAAAAATAAAAAATAAAAAGACAACGTCGCCCAGGAAAAAAAAAGAAAAAGAAAAAGAAAAAGTAACAAGGCAACGTCAGGGGAGAAGAAAAAAATAAAATAAAGGCAACCCATGGGCATGTGCACATGGTTATTTTTGTCAATTAAGAAAAAATTCATCTCCACTTAATTTTCTTTCTATTTTGGGAGAGAAAATATTTTAGTGGGTTTGGGGATAAAACACCTAGGCTTTATTATTTATTTTTCTTCTTTCCTATTTAATCAAACACACTTCAAAAAAGTTTTCATTCTCATTTTTTTCTCCAAAGTTTTTCATCCATTCTATTTTACCTCCAAACAAACACACCCTTAAGTTTTTTATGAAATTTTTAGACTTTCAACTATACATGATGATACTTGAGGTCATCCTATTAGTATTCCTACCTTGATTATATATATTGGTCTAATAGAGTCAGAGGGACAGGCTAAAAGGGTACTTAATAAATGTTAAAACATTAATTGAAATGTTCAGAAAGAAAGAATGGAAGGTGTAGTAATGGAGCAAGACAGTAAGATGACTAAGATCCAATCTTGCTAGTCACTAATTAAAATACTATTCTAGATCTAAATTTTTATAAACCAAAATGATCTAATTAACCATAGCCCCCAGAAGAGGAGAAAAGAAAAGAAAAAGAAGAGAGGGAGTCAAACACGGACAACAGTGATGAGGTAAACTAAAAAGAGAGGGAATTCCAAAAATTAAAAAGAAAGAGAGAGGGATTGCCGTCGCCCGGGTTCGAACCGGAGACCTTCAGTGTGTTAGACTGACGTGATAACCAACTACACCACGACACCATGCTTGTACACGTTTTGAAATAATTTATATTACTATACTGTCTCGTGACAAGATACTTATATCACAAGTTGGGTAAATCTAGAGTCACAACTCACAATAACTTGGTCAACTCTAGCGTATCTTTGTTGGCACTTCTTTCGGCCCAAACAATATTTAGTGAGCAAGTGCCAATTTGTTAGCTATGGGCCTATGGCTATGTCGACGTCCTCCTCTCATTCTCTCTTTAATTAATTAATTTTTAATAATGATGAGACATAAAAGAGACTTTGAAATTTGGATAATAGTTGCTCAATATTAAGAAAGAGTTAAGGTGGATTCCAGTTAGTTCAATTTATTTAAAAAAAAATTTGTAAAAAAAAAAATTGTAATCTAATAAGAGATTTGTGATTCAAATTTCGACTACACCAAAAATTAATTTGTATTTTTTTTAATATGAGAAATCGATTAATATTTTAGTTTAATAATAAAAGCAATTATTATAAGAGTAACTATATATATAGGTTAAAATTCTACCATATCTATATATATATTTTGTTAAAGCTTGGCCTCCATCGAAAAAATATTCTTTACGTAGACTATACTTTGTTTTAGCATAAATTTTTACATTGAAAATGTTTTTTAGTATTGGCTATGTACCTGAAAATATTCTAGTAAGTTTTTTTTTTTTTTTTTTTTAAGAAGAATATTCTAGTAAGTATTGGTAGTCTTTTTGTATTATTTTTATATTCAAAAAATTGTACTAATCTCTATTGAGATTTGTCATAGCTGCACTTGTTACCCCCCTCTAGTTAGACTTCCCTTAATGTGTTAGAAAGTGGTTAACAAATGTGAAATTCATTTATATCCTCAAACTAAACAAGAAATCAATTACCCTATTCAGTAACACCCAGTGAATCCTAAAAGCTTTCAAAACAAACTTCACTAATCATATGCAACATCGCAATGAATCAATAAATAGTCCATCTAGTCAATCAACAAACATGAGGCTGCTAGCTAATCAAAGTATATGTGTATTAAAATATTTTCTTTAAGACTTTCTCTCTTCTCTCCATGTGTGTGTGTTAAAATACTTAGTATTCTAAAAAAAAAAAAAAAAAAAGTACATGTGAGACTTCTCATCAATTAAAAAAAAAAAAAGGTTGAAAAATATTTCCTTGGAGTTTTGCTTATACAAAAAAATAGAAATTTTCTAATATATTCATATAGATACTAAATAACAACTTTAATTCACTATTATAAAATATTAATAAAAAAATAATTAAAATCGACCTAAAAAAATGATAAGCACAATCAAAATAAAATTATTGAAAATTAAACTCATAAATACAATCAAAATAAGGATGCAACCCAAAAAAAAAAAAAAAGATGCAACAACAAAAAGAAAAAAAATAAAAATATATTCACTAAACTTGTAAAAAAAATCAAACAACAATACCCATTATCCCCTCAACCCATTTATTTTAGTGAAGACCAAATTCATCAATTTACTTGATTAAACATTGCAGGCATAATTACAAATACTTGAAACTTCCAAAAAAAAAAGACATTTGACTGTCTTTTTTTGTGTTCAAATTTTAAAGTGGGGACGTGATTTCTAAAGTTTTGATGCATATTATTCTTATTTTGAAGTTTTTGGGATGTATTTTTATTATTTAGATAGTTTTAAGTGGGAATTTTAGTCATATTTGAGGAAATAGTTTTCTATTGACTAGGAAAAATACCCTCTTCTGAGGTTAAAAGTGTTAAAACCTTTTCACCATCAAGAGAACATAGCTCTCTCTCTCTCTCTCTCTCTCTCTAAAGTGACAAAACTATAACAAAAAGCTCCAAAATAATTTTAAAAAAATATCACTTAAATCTCCAAAATGGCCAAAAATACATTCAAAAAATCCACACAAAAACCCTAAAATATATAAAATGAAAAAAAAAAAAAAAAACCCTCAAAACCTTTGAAATTACCCGCAAAAAATCTAAACACTTCCAAAATAATCAAAACTAATCGCTAGCCCGTGTTATGCATGGGAACCTACCTATTTGTGAGGTAGACTAAAATAATTTTATAAAATCTTAAATTGATTAAGAAACTACACCATTGCATGATTTACTCTTGTATGACTTCAATTTGTGTTACAATTTGATGAAGAAGCCATTGTTTGAACATGCAATGACTTATAAAAACTTTGTAAGATAGTTTAAGATAATGTAAAAAAAAAAAAAAAAAAAAACCTCAAAAATTCAGATATTAAAACTTCTGAAAGACCAAAAAATATTAAAGAATCATATGATTCACTGCTTAAAAATTATTGAAACAAAACAAAATATATATATGGGTATATGACTAAACAATAGAGAAATATAAGAGAAAGATGAGTTACATTCAAAAGAATAATCCATGACTATAACTATTGAAAGGAATCAAAAGAAGAAGCATAATGTGAGTCGTATATCAAGAATAGTAGCGAATCTCCAATCCTCACAAAAGTGAGGTGGGTCCCTTATTGTTCAAATAGGCTTTCCCACTTCTCTCATTGACCTTTTTGTCCAGAACCTTGACCGACTCAACAAAAACAAGAAAAAGAAGAAGAAAGAGAAATCTTCCTCCAACAAAAACGACATACCTAATGGTCCTATTGAGATCCAACAAGAAAAAAAAAAAAAAAAACCCTCAAAACCTTTGAAATTACCCGCAAAAAATCTAAACACTTCCAAAATAATCAAAACTAATCGCTAGCCCGTGTTATGCATGGGAACCTACCTATTTGTGAGGTAGACTAAAATAATTTTATAAAATCTTAAATTGATTAAGAAACTACACCATTGCATGATTTACTCTTGTATGACTTCAATTTGTGTTACAATTTGATGAAGAAGCCATTGTTTGAACATGCAATGACTTATAAAAACTTTGTAAGATAGTTTAAGATAATGTAAAAAAAAAAAAAAAAAAAAACCTCAAAAATTCAGATATTAAAACTTCTGAAAGACCAAAAAATATTAAAGAATCATATGATTCACTGCTTAAAAATTATTGAAACAAAACAAAATATATATATGGGTATATGACTAAACAATAGAGAAATATAAGAGAAAGATGAGTTACATTCAAAAGAATAATCCATGACTATAACTATTGAAAGGAATCAAAAGAAGAAGCATAATGTGAGTCGTATATCAAGAATAGTAGCGAATCTCCAATCCTCACAAAAGTGAGGTGGGTCCCTTATTGTTCAAATAGGCTTTCCCACTTCTCTCATTGACCTTTTTGTCCAGAACCTTGACCGACTCAACAAAAACAAGAAAAAGAAGAAGAAAGAGAAATCTTCCTCCAACAAAAACGACATACCTAATGGTCCTATTGAGATCCAACAAGAAATCCAAGCTGATTGGTATGAGGTGGTTTTACAAGTTTCAATCGATTTAGGTTTGGGTTTGGGTTTGCAGGTTTCGATTAGTTGTGTATTTTGTTGGTTATGGTTTTGCTAGTGAGATCGATGTTTGTGAGGGCTTGTGAGGAAGGTTTTACTTGAGATGGTTGTAGGAACTGAAGGTGAGTTTTGCTGGAGTTGGTTGTAGGTAGGAACTGAAGGTGAGGAACGAAAGGAAATCTGTAGGAACTGAAGGTTTTGCTGGTATGTTTGTGGGAACTGAAGATAAGGAAGAAAGGAAATCTGTAAGGAACTCGAGTCTCATAGGCTCTAGTTCCATGTGGATTAAAATTCCACATCAGCATGCCCAAAACATGGAACTCGAGTCTCTTATGCTCGAGTTTCTACAATGAACTCGAGTCTAAGAGACTTGAGATGTTAGTTTCCTAACATATTTGTTAGTTAGCAACGTTTCCAAATTGGCTAGAGAAGAGCAACCAATCACATTTGGTTAAACATTTTCATCATTTGTGCAAAAAGCAACCCATTATTTTACCCATGCAAACAAAAATATGAAGTTTTCTACTTATTTAACATGGGTGTTAATAGCTTCACTTCTTTTCTACAGACCAATCATTAAGAGCTCTCAAAGCTTGATATTAAGTCTTCTTATGAGATTTAAACAAACTAGTCACGATTTACCTAGTACAAAAGCCCTCACTTTTGAGTGAAAGCCTATACAACTACAACATAAGAGCCATATCATGAGGTCATGGGGTGAAAATAATGGCACGCACAAGTTTTTCCTCTCTCCCTCGCCACCTTTATCAAATTTCCTTTCCTGTTATATGCAAAGAAAAGTTCTAAACTTATGCATTTTATATATTGTTCCATTTTTCTATTTTTTAGCACCTTAAGCTTGCTATTATAGAGTGCCAATAGCCTATATTACAAAATATTTGAATTTCGAGCTTGATTTCCTCATTATTGCATATTCTAAGAACCCAAAGGGATTTTGAGCTCTTTTTCTTCATTTTTGCCCATTAAAAAATCGTCCATAACAACAATCGAATTGAGGGTTTCAATATACAAAAGAATTATAACTCAATTAACACACACACACACACACACATATATATATATTAGTCACTAACCCATGCTATGCACAGGAACTTACCTATTTGTGAGGTAGACTAAAATAATTTTATAAAATCTTAAATTGATAGAGAAACTACACCATTGCATGATTTGCACTTGTATAACTTCAATTTGTGTTACAAATTGATGAAGAAGCCATTACTTGAACGTGCAATGACTTACAAAAAAGATATTAAAACTTCTAAAATACCAAAAAATATTAAAAAAATTCAGATGATTCATTTCTTAAAAATTATAGAAAAAATATATATGACTAAATAATAGAAAAATATAAGAGAAAGATGAGTTACATTCAAAAGAATAATCCATGGCTATAACTATTGAAATGAATCAAAAGATTCAGAGCTTACAAATTATAGATAATATATATATATATATATAAATGTGTGTGTGTGAGAGAGAGAGAGAGACTACACAACAGAAAAATATAAGAGAAAGATGTGTTACTATCAAAAGAATAATCCAGATGTTAAAACTTTTGAATGACTAAAAAATATTAAAGAATCATAAAAATTACTTTCTATACATTTTTGAAACAAAACAAAATGTATATGAATACACAATAGAGAAATATAAAAGAAAAATTGATTACTTTCAAAAGAATAATACATGGTATAGTCATTGAAATCTGCTAAATATGTTCAAATATTGCAAAAACTAACACAAATTTAGATGTTAAAACTTCCAAAATGCCAAAAAAATATGTAATTAAATAATAAGTTATTGAAACAATTCAAAAAATATATGGCTATTCAAAAGGGCAATATAAGAAAAAGAAAAAAGTACACGAACCTATAAAGCAATAAGTTTTAAATTTTAACAGGTCTAAACTTTAAACGATGAAAAAAAAAAATCATATATGTAGTCACAAGCATAGGGTTTGGTAGTTCATATACGAAAATCACTTTTTTTAAAAATACATGAAAAACCATAAAATAATTTGTATTTTTTATTTTTAACAAAGTAGAGAAGAAGAAAATAACAGAAGAAGAACTCATACATCTACTCGATTTAAAAAAAAAAATTGGGGTTTGCACTATCAGAGCTATTTATAAAATTATTAGAGCTATTTAAATTTGCAAAGAAATTCCCAGAATCTAGTGTCAAGGCATAAACCCACCATAAATGAATCATAAGAAAATCATACCTATTTCTTAGTTTTCCCTAAACTTTCAAATACCCTTAAAATACCTAATGGAACCCAATAAAAAATTATTATCTAAAACTTCCTTTCGAATTTGGAATTTATCTATAAATCAAAGGCTCACAAATCAGTGCCTACACAAAAACCTTTAAAAAAAAAAAAAATCCAAATTTACAAAGAGAAGGAAACCACATTAAAATTGCAATAATATAACAACAAAAACCACTATAAAAAATTGAATAGGGAAATTTTAGGTCAACACTCACTTGGATGTTTGGAAATTGGAGAGGGACCTTCCGATTGATACAGGATGGTTTGTTCTTGAAGAGGTATTGTGAGGCAACGTAGAGAGAAGAAGGCTTTTAGAAGAGAGTGTGAGAGAGAAATGGAGAGAGGAGCATATATAGAGAAAAAGATATATGTAATTTGGAGATAAATTATTAATGTTAAAGTTTGAGTTTAAGTTGGACTCATTAGAGAGATAGAGTTTCACTCCTTATTAAGTTTGGACTTTGACTGTTGATGTCAAAGATTAGTCATCCTCAGGTTGAAGTTGATATTGTCCTGAAGTTGATATTGTTAATTAAAAAAAGTTAGATAATTTTGTTCTAAAAAAATGATAATGATGTGGCAAGCTCTAGAGAGGTCAATAAAAAGTCAAAAACTTCGGTTTTATGTATATATATAACCCAGGAACCTCTAAAACAATAGAAATGCTCCTAAAATATCCAATAAAACCAAAAATACCCTCAAAATAACAAAAATTATTAAAATATCCATAAACATACACAATTACCAAAATTATGTGTTCATGCTAGTTTGACTAGTTAAGTCTTTTGTTAAGAGTCTTGTAATTCAATTGGTTATCATCTTTTGGAATTTCTAATGGAAACATTCACGTTTCAAATCTTACTTTTTCCAGCTGCAGCTAGCAAATTATAAAAAATAAAATAAAAAGATCTTAACAACGTCTTTTATTGTTGTATCAAAGGATTGGAGACATTATAATAGGGATAATTGGGTTAAGGACTTCCTCACAAACATTGACAAGACCACTACCATGATGACATAGTTATGGGCCTGAAAGGATGGATTGACTCTATCAAAACAACTGGGCTTTGTAAACTTAATGCGGAAATGGATGCTAAATAAGGAGTAGATCTTCTCATCGAATAATGCAGTATTGATCATGAGTCATAAATCATGATCCTCAGAGCATTCACATCAGTATGTGTATTTTACACATCCATTTTTACACTAAAAATCTACTTTTTCTATTTACACATTCACTTTTACAAAACACCCACATCAATTCATCTATTTTACAAGATATTTCAATAAAATATACATTATACTCTATTTTTTTTTATTATTTCTCTCTACCTATCTCTCTTAAATATGCGCTCTCTCTCTCTCCCTACCCATTTTCTGATTTCTCACTCTTTCACACACTCTCTCTCTCTACAACCATCTCTCTGGCCTTCCTCTTCCAAATCACAAAACCCATCCGCCACAGCTTCGATCCACCAAACGCCACAGCTTCGCATCCGCATTCGATCCACAGCTCCGCATTCGATCCACAGCTCCACTCCGATCCACCAAATGCCATATCTCCGATCTACACTCCACTTCAATCCACCAAATGCCACATCTCCGATCTACGCTCCGCTCCGATCCACCAAACGCCACAGCTCCTAGCTGATCTATGCCACCAAACGCCGCAGCTCCGAACCACCGCTTCGATCCACCACCAAATCTCAGCCGATCTCCGATCCACCACGCTGAAACCGATCTCCGATCTACGCTCCGATCCAATCTCCTAGCTGATCTACGCCACCAAACGCCGCAGTTCTGAACCACCACTCCGATCCACCACCAAATCTCAGCCGATCTTCAATCTCCGTGTTTGTGTATCTTTGTGTTTTTTTTTTTTTTTTTTAAGCAAGTGTATCTTTGTTGATTTGTTTATGTGGACGTGTTTGTGTGTGGATGTGATTGTGTGCATCTTAGGAAAAAGAAGAAGATGAGAAGTTAGTTTATTGAGTTTGTTGAGTTAGAGAAGAGAGAAAAAAAAAAAACGAGCGAACGGAAATTAGTAAAATAATCTTTACACGAGCTACAGTAACCATGTATATTTACACGGTTATTGTAGCTCATGTAAAGAAATACACATTTTTATACAATTTTAGAAGAACTGATGGAGAGCATTTTTGAGCAAAAATGTGTAAAAACTGTGTTTTACATAATTTTACATGATTTTAAAGGCACTGATGCGAATGCTCTCACCCTTGTAGTACTGTAACGTACGACTACAAGATTGTCAAAAAAAAAAAAAAAAATGTACGAATCAAATTACTTTTAGTACAGTTTGAGGCTTACCAACTTGATCATGAATATCGTGAAGGGAACCTTAGCATAGATCTGTTGGGCTAGGGAAGGGTATAGTTGTATGATTGATTTTGTGTTTTATTTAGAATAGTGATGAATGCTAATTATTAGCAAATGTTTGGGGTGTTAACATCTTATCCTAGACTTATTTATACCTAATTTTTGTTTAATCCCATTCATAAAAAAAAAAAAAAAAAAATTAATTGGAGTTACTTGATATCGTAAATTTAATGTATATTAGGATAGTGTTAAAGGAATATATAATAAAACCAATGCATGCTTCCATTTGCAGCAAAGAGAAGAAGGAAATTAAGAAGAGCAGTCTCCAAATCTCTCTTTCAACAGTGGAGGTAATGATGCCAAAAATAATCAGTTGTGTTACTTATCCAAATCCAAAGCTTTGGAGGGTCTTCTAAGATCTGCAAGAAAAACAAAATTGATCAAAATGACCATCGGGGTGTGACCATTAGGGTGTGCCCTATTCCTCCGATGGTCTCGTAAGTGATTTGACTTTTGAGAATAGGAAGAGTATTTTTCTGTTGATATAGGTGACCATTATTAGAAATTGATTGTAGTGTCTTTATTGGGCTAATAATACTAGGTGCTTTCATAACCTTCATTACTGGAGGATAATGGTTAGTTGACCATTTTCCGGCTACCACACATTTAGAGCATGTATTGATTGTCGTCATTCATCATCTATTCAAAATGGACGACTGTTACTTACATATCCATCTTGCTAGCGGTACAAGGTTGTCTATTAAGGTGGATGACCTTATCAAAATTTCTGTACCCATCAGGAGGAATTTCTTCTAATCTATTAACTACATGGCAACTCAAGTGAATATCTATGTGTACTTTTAACTATATGTGTGAATGATCTTATAAATTGTCACATAATCTAATATGGATGCCTCCTCCAAACAAGAGGATTCATTTTTCCTTTCTTCTTTCTATTGAGAGTTGTGTTAAGTTCTCCCAAAAATTGTACTTGTATGATACTTGAATATATTTGACACTAATAAAAAGTGTTCTTTTGGTAGAGTTTTGTACTTATATGATACTTATGTATGAAGGGTTCATGCCATATAATGAACAATAACATAATGTAGTCTCCTTTACAAGGAGTTTCAAATCTCCCTCACCCCATTTATAGTAATATTTTGAATTATATAAAAGAACAACTGAGCTTTTGTATCTTAAAGAAAACAAGTTAAGAGAGAAGAGTTGGTGCACTTATTTGGTGGTGGATTCTTGGTGGAGATAAAGAAAAAATTAATTGAAATTTAAGTACTTCTAAAAAAATAATTATGTTAATAAAATGTTATCACGTAGTGAGCACACAAAAGCAAAAGTTAGGGACTTTTATTAATTAGTTTCAAAGGGATGAGTTTGAATGTGATCCGGTTCCAGTGTCTTTTACTCCTTTTGCAATTTTCTCTTAATAATAATTATTTTATATATAAAATTGGTAAAGAATTAAAAATTAATTTTAGACTTTTTTAATTGCATGAGGTTACCGTACAGCTAGTTATATAAAGGCTGTCAATCTCGTGGGTCTTGTTTGATTTCGTATTTTATTTCCCCTCTTTCTCTCAACCAAAATTCAAAGTCCTAAAGCATGTCTTGCCTACTAATATTTACAGGGGGACACGCCAAAAGTCTAACACGCACCTTCTTTTTATTTATTTATTTTAGAAACAAACAAACACACACGCACACCTAAATAGTATTGTAAATTTTATTACTGAGAGTCAAAGTTATTATAATTAAATCTATGTTTTTATAAATTTGAGAGAGGGAGGTTATTTTCTTTTGATAATTTTTTATTTTTATAATTGTTATGTACAAATAGAAAGTTCATATATGTAGAAATATATTAACTTTAGAATTTATTACTCTTACTAAGCAATAAATATTACATTTATTTTAGAGGGGAATAATTATTCCTTATTTTAGAGAATAATTTTTTTTAATTGAATTTTTTTAGAGAATAACTATTTATAACTTATAGAATAAGTTTTTTTTTTATAAGAAAATTTTTGATTATTTTTTGTAATAAAAAAAACCAAACTATAGAATAATTTTTTTTTTTAAAAAAGAACTACAAAATAACTAAATCACAAGTCTTCTAAAAAAAAATAATATAAGAATAACTATTATATTACAATGTCTTATATTATTTAGTATTATAGTCTACTAAACATGCTCTAAAAAATACTTATGAAGTTTGGGAATGTTTGATATATGTAATAGATCCGATAGTGGAATGTTTATTAATGTGTAATAGCTATGCATATGCATAATCTTTTACAAACTTTCCATATATAACAACTATGAATATTCCTATCAAAAAATAAAAAAAATGCTATGAATATGAATAATTATTCTATACAACATATTGTATTCTCATTTAAAAAAAAAAAAATACTATCCCTATTATAGTCTCCATTCAGTGTATCAAAAGTTTACTTTCTTTTCAGGTTTTATTTATTGTTCACCTTATCTGTATTTAGCCAAAAAAACATAAATAAATAACACCGGTTTTTGGTTAGCAACAAAAATAACAAGCTTTAATCTCAAAATTTTGAGGTAGATTATAAATCTAAACAAATTAATTAGTATCCGCCACATATCTTTTGGTCAGCACACAACTATATTGACAATACGTTATTATATAGTTACGCCAATGGAGTCCCAACCGCGAATTCGCTAGACATTCCGTCATTATTGACCACTGACCATTCCGTTTTACGTAAACGCAAGCAAAACACGCACGCACCAACTGAGTTGAGTTCTGGTCTGGCTGTCTATATTCTCGGAACTTTTTGAATTAAAAACCAAACTCCCAAAATAGCGTAAAGCTTAGCATATATAAATATAAATATAAATATATATATATATATATCTATAGCAGATATCTAGCTGGTGCAAATCATTTCCTTATTAGTTCTGCTTCCGTATTTGTTTCTCACTAATATTCTTTCTCTCCAAGTTTTCTTGGAGAAGGGTTCCTTTTTTCTTGGTTGGTTTCTTCTCTTATTTCTCCTACTACTTTTCATGGCATCCGCCACCGCCAACAGATGGTTAAGGCCTGAGGTACTTTAAAGTTTTTGTGAAAAAACAGAGTGTTTTGTTGTTAATATTTGATGTTGGTTTTGGTTTTTGTTAAAGAAAACTCACATGGTTTATCATCATGTTGTTATGCATGTTTATTGGTATATGGTAATATAAATCTTTGGATCTGTAAGTATGTTACTCTTTGTTCAGAGATCTGGGCTGATTGGTTATTGGTCCACTTCTTTGATGCATGTTTAACAAGAAAAATTAAAGGACTTTTTTTTTTTGATTTTCTTATTGGGGTGACTAGAAAACAAGGCTTTTGTTTAACTAATGATCTTAATTTATTTATTTTATTGAGGCTTTGAAGCTGCTGAAATTGACAATTGTATTTGTACAAGGCTAGTAAATATTGATGGAAGCTACTACTGTTTTTGACTAAACTTTGTTATGAAGCATGTTTGGGCCAAGATGAATTCTCTGATTAATTTGATTTGTTTGATTGGGGTTAATGCTAATACATTGTCATGAAAAACATAATATTTTGTCACCAAAAAATGATTGTTATATAATTAATCATAATATATTTATAGCTTGATTCTTTTACACAAACCTTATTTGGTTGGTAACACAAATAAATAGAATGACAGGACTGAGGGGATAACTAATTGGTTAATTCAAATCGTAACCAGGGCAGTAGAAAAAATCACAAACAAATGAAATTGATTAAACCAAAAAAGGTTCGATTTTCAAGTATATAATCAAGTGGGCAGAGCCTTTTGTGTCTTATATTGCAGAAATCATATGATTAAGGTACATATATTTTGGTTAATTGGAGGGATTAAATTAGAAAAAATGATACAGATCCTTTCATGATGGATGTGTTGTCATTAATTTACTCATTCATCTTTTATTTTTTGGGTCCTTTGATGTGGTTTAGGCAACATAAGGCTTCAACTTGATTGTTAACCTGTCCTTTTTGAAGAAACACAAAAGACATTGATATAATGCCAAAGCATTTTGTTAATGGAAGAATGTGTTACTATGATATAAAGTTGAAGGATTTACTGCTTGTCTTGGCTAATAATTTTAGTCTTGTATGTGCATTCAAAATAGAGGACATACGTGATTATGTCATCTCTCTCTCTTTTTGGTTTTGTTTTTCATGTTCTGTTTTTCCTCACCTTTTTGTGATGAAATTTTGAATCATACTATTCAACACCACAACATGGTATGGCATGCCATTTATTATACAGTATAGTATAGAAAATAAGCAACAACATCACTGATTTGCTAGACTCAGACATACATATGTATCCAATGTGCACAATCATCCAGACTTTGAAAGCAATATGCTATCAACCTCACAGTTTTACCTATTGTAATCTTTGTGTGATATGAGATAATTCAGCGAGAAATTTTATTCTATCTTTCTATTAGTCTTGGGATATATACTGTGTTTGATACAAATTCCTAGCTTCCTAGAACCTAGTCCTAGGTTTCAGTTCAGGGAGTATAAGTCTTATAGTAAGTTAATTAGGCCATTTTTCTGTCTAAACTTCTTATGCTATAAGATTGCCCATTGAACATTTTGCTGAGTTTTTTCACTACCAGTCAAGCCCAGGCTTTTCAGTATAAGCTTCTCTCATTTTTTTTTCCCAATTTTATAGGTGTACCCGCTTTTTGCAACAGTTGGTGTTGCTGTTGGCATTTGTGCCATGCAGCTTGTAAGGAACATCTGCACCAACCCTGAAGTGAGGTAACTCTATTTTATGCTATCCTTGATTCCAAATCTGTTATGATGTTTTCTGGTATTTACACTTAAAAAGTGAACTGCCAATCTGAGTACGAGTCCTGTGAATTTTTGGTAATTGATTGGAAACCCTCACTTCAGCATCTTATAGTGTTATAATTATTCAAGTCTTCTATTTCTGTCCATGTGAATCAATCATTTTATAAGATCTATGCTGATATTAAAACCAAAAATAAGCTTCTGTCTTAATACACAAGTCCTTGTGAATTGCTTGTATCTGATTAGAGGCCCCCCGTAGAACTGTCTTTTATGGTTTTTTTTTTTTTTTGATAATTTAGTTGTCACAACAAGTGGGGAAGGGATTGAACCCTAGTTCTCCTTATAAAGGAGATCAAGCAATGACACTGAGTTACAAGACTTTTGTCAAGTGTCTTATAGTTCTTTGCATCTGCTATTCATCTTGGAAGATAAATTGCACTGCACAAAAAAAATTTCCACAGGAAAGAAAAAAAGAAAAAAGTGTCCACAATAGATTAACATATCCAAATTTGATTATGCTATCAGGGTTACCAAAGAGAACAGAGCTGCAGGAGTGCTTGACAACTTTGAAGAGGGTGAGAAATATTCACAACATGCTGTCAGGAAGTTTGTACGCAATAGATCCCCTCAGGTCATGCCATCCATCAACAAGTTCTTCTCGGATCCAAATATTCCAAACTGAATCAAATGTTGTGATTTGAAGATTGCTAGATATTTGAATTTTGAAAATGGAGGTTGTCTGCTTAAATGATTAATTTGGAGAAAAAGAGATATTATTTATTTTTTTAGAAGAGGCATGAGATAATTGTGTTATACTGGATTCCATCATGTTGATGCATAAGCTCAACCCTTCAGTAATAAAGTCAATATTTACAAATTGGACATCATCTTTCTTGTTCTCCCCCACCCCCCTTTTTCTCTCTGTGTTGCATGTGTTGTGCGGATTAAAAAGAGAGAGAAAAAGAAGAAGATCAAAACAGAAGAAGAGAATTTACAACACGACTCAGACTTAGTTATTTTTGTTCTCTAATAGCAGGCAAAAGTTTGTGAATCTTTTGCAGTCGCTTAATAGTTTTTATGATTGAATAGTTTGTGCATAAAGCATTTTTTATATATTTCGAATCAGTACTTACTGTGCAAAACCATGTTTTATTGTCATTGACAAATAAATATATTTTTTCCAGAATTGGCAGAGATTAAACTTTTGCAATTAAAAAAAAAAAAAGTGAAAATCACATAATTTTTAACAACTACAATTTGACCAGATGAATTTCCAAATATACAAAGAATTTTAAGTTTAACCCTGAACTAAATTTTGCGGTATCAATGCAAAGAGAACTCCAACTGATTCATTAGGATTTGAAATTTGAAAACACACACAGGAGAAAAATTTCTAGCTGAGAACCCCTTTAGGTATTTCTAACCTGTTACTACCTCACCTATGGCTAAGCATTATAGATTGCTCCTAACTTGAGTTTGAGATTATTAACTTGCTGAATTTAATGCCTCAATTCTATAAATCCTTTAGTTCAGAGTTAAGATTGGTCAACATGTCTTCACTAAAAAAAAAAATAGAGGTTAACATGTCACAACTCAAGAGCTTCCATTTCTTACAAACTTAGCACAGTGACTTTTGGATGATTTCCTCAAGAATCTAAGCACCAAATTTGAGAAGGGAGAATCCTTGAGTGACTGAACTGGGGAGTCCTACTTTACAGAACTCCAAAAAAATCAAAAAGTGGACATTAATCTTTTCACTGCATTTTTGATTCAGTTTCTCTATCCACCTACAATAATCTCGCATTTGAAATTCATATATTTGATAATTCTTTACGAGAGCCTAACATATTTGATTTTCCTTACTTTCCTTTGGCTATGGTTGTTTCAATGCTTTACCTACCAGTTCTACTAAGAAACACAATGACCTAGTACAACCTTTACCGCAAGAGGTAATTACAAGTTCATAGGTGATGATTGTGCATTCACCAATGCTGGAATTTTGAGACAGTGGATTTACTAACTCAAAGACATTGGTATTATGGTGCATCACATAGGTATATGTGCAGCTCTTATGGTTTTAATTTACAAAAATTCTCTATCCATTAACAACATGTTTTTTTTTAAACAATAGTGAAATCATTGGTGTCATCAATATGGATTCTGAAAGAATTGGAGACTTGTGCTGATAAATCCATGGAGTTTTGTTGCTTCCTGGCCCTGATCATCTTTCACAGCAAAATCAAGCCTCTCTCAAGTGATATAGATCCTTTGCGTGGCATGTCCTCCTTCTCTTCATTGCCATGCTTGCAATCTCCATGCGGTATCAAGCAAGGACAAATTTATATATTTATATGCTTTTTAACTGCTTCTGTATGATTATGCCTATGTATTTAGCATCACACTATACTCAATGAATAAAATTTTATATGTATTATCTCACTATAATGATAATTCACAAACATCTATGCTTCATGCATCATTTTCTTTTATATGTAGTTGGTGCTTATTTCAACTTTTCTGCAGGCCTATTGCATTACTGCTGCCAGAGAACTAGCTCAAATGGTTGGAGTTCGTAAGACTCATATCACTAGCGCAGCCACTGTTTCAATCAGGAAGAACACTCTTTGACAAATAATTTGAGTATATGCATCAATAGCAGTAAAAGGGTTGTCCTGGAAATATTCATTGTCCTTTGTTCTAAGCACCCTCTCTAACTACACTCAAATCTCTACTTAGCTAAATCTTGATATCCTGATTCAAAGCACAGTCTTCCCTTACGTCCTCATAAAAGTCCTTGTTCATCTCCTTTCCAAACCATAATTTAAGGTCAATGGCAACAAAAAAAATGTATATGTATTTTTTAATTTCGAGAATTATTAGAGATTGCATATCATTTACATAGCTTCTACAATGTGAAAATGTGCAGATCACGGAATTTTTAACAATAATAATTTGCTCAGATAAGTTTCCAAATATGCAAAGCATTCTGATTTCAATCATGAACTAGTTTTTCGGTATCAATGCAAAAGCTCTACCTACAATTACTTAAGGAAAAAAAAAAAAAGGAAAAAAAGAAGAAGAAACACATATGGGAAAAATCTCTATCTGAGATTGCCTCAAAATAGAGTTTGAGATTGTCAAGTTGGCTGATTTAATTGCCTGAATGCTATGGATCCTTTGGTTAAGAATTAAGATTGGCTAACATACCACAGGCAGGAACTTCCATATCTTATATCCTTAACACAGTGACATTGTATCGATAGCATAGCACCTCACTTATCTACTACCAGAATTGTGTTGCTGCACTGAGTATAGTGCAATTACAGGGTTCATGCTTTGTGTTCATAACTTCAGCCCTGCTTTTCACCAATATGTAAGGATCTAGGATGCTGATACCTTGACTTTCTTTCATGTTAGAACTTAGAACTTAGGAGGTTGATTGATAACTTCAGCCCCTCTTTTCGCCAATATGTCAGGATCTTGATGCTGATACGTTGATTTTTTTTTCATGTCAGAACTTAGAAAGTTGAATAAAAAATTTTCCGTTGATAGCTTTGAAAACAATGATTTTCTCTTTTTTGAGGCATTCACAAAAGGCTTGGATCAACAATTATTTAAAGCTTTTGAGCATGGATTTTGAGAATTTTCTCTTTGGGATTGGACTCTCTTAAGATCACAGCGTTGACACATTCATACGTTTGTAGTGGGAGAGTTGTAATATCCTTTTCCCCATCTCTCAACTGAAACAGTGGTAATTTACCAACAATTTTCTTGCTCTAGCACACATTGCCATGCCACATTACAAAGGCAGTATCTGGTAGTCCATAGATTTTTGCCATACCAATTAATTTCTTGTAAACAAGAAAAAATTAGCTTCTCCAATCCAAATGGTAGTACACCAAATTTCATGAGAGAGAAAAAGTTCATTGCAGTTATAGGTTTTGTCAAATTTGCAATTGCATTAACTGTAACTCTCTGGTTAAAATATTAAATTACTTGATGGTGTTGCCAAAGCATACACAGTATCATTCTCTGGAAACAATGCTGTTAGAAACTATATCAATGGTCTCATCGATGATCTACAATTTCTTCAGAATAATGGTTTTGCTTTCATGAATCCCAACGTGTCAATTCACTGTATGACTTTCAAGGGGGCTGCTATTATTTGTTTGCATCATAATCTTGTCCTTCGTTCAAGAAATATCCCAATGGCAGTTACTCTTGGATGATCTCCTCAAGAATTCAGCCACCAACTTTGAGAATGAAGAGGACTTATCCTTGAGCAACTGAGCTGGGGAGTCATACTCTACAATATTGCCTGTAATAAGCAAAATATCAGCACTAACAAGATCAAATCATTCACGGTTGAATCTAATATTAAGTAGTTCTATAGTGCTAATTTATGTTTTTTCGGATTTTAATTCATCTCTGAATATTTTGTACTTAGTGAAATTAAATAGATAGTGGTACTAGCTTCTGCTCTTGTTAGCAATATGCTTATGTTTCAAACAAGGTCAATTTGCGCGTGTGTAATTCTCATCTACTTGTATGCTTGATATCAATAGAGTAACAAACTAAATATTACGTCTTTATCGCCCAGGAAGTAAGTTCTATGAATTTTTAATATGGAGTGTACTTTAAAATTTCTTGGATTTCCTAGATTTACCTTCATCAAGAACTAGAACCAATTCATTGTCAATAACAGTGGGTATACGATGAGCTACAGTAATGACAGTGCATCCCTTTGTCTCTTCTCTTATTGTTTCTTGAATTAGATTATCTGTTGCAGTATCTATAGAAGCAGTAGCCTCATCCAACACTAGAATTGTTTTCTTCTTGAGTAGAACCCTGGCCAGGCAAACAAGCTGCCTCTGTCCAACACTCCAATTTTCTCCATCTTCTGCAACTGCATCATTGCCCACATTCCAAAATGAAAATCCAAGCAATAAAAGAAAAATGAGTTTGTGAAAGAGTGGGAAAAGGAAACAATAAGTTTACTAAAACTTATTTACTAATTTCTATACCTGGTGCACCAAGAAGCCTTTGATCCTGTTTCACTACCTCTGCAAGACGACACTTTCTGATAACCTGACATATCAAGTTTACTAAGTTAGTGAAGGAAACCAAAAAAAAAAAAAAAAAAAAAAAACTTAGCTGACATAAATTTTTAAGGAAATGTAAAAGACCACAAGTGTCAAACCCAAAATCTTGGAAAAACTGAAGTGGGCTTATGCTCAAGCGGGCACGTGTTGATGAGGGTAGGAGTGTGAAGAGTAAAAGCCATTCAACTGTAAAAGAAAAGTTTTCCTAAAAAAAAAATATTGTAAAAGAAAAGTGTGCATTTCTTGTAATAGGCATGGCACGTAATGCCTGAAAACTATTATTATTATTATTGTTATTATTATTACTGTAATGCCTGAAAACTCATACTAAGAATGTTATTTTAAATATGAATCATGTTTATCTAAAAAAAAAAAAAAATTGAATCATGTTAATAGTACTTTTAGGGCAATTGTTAATAATCTATTTTAGGAAAATTTTGACACCACTTTCATGTGAAATTATTTTTTTTCTTTTCTCATAAAAATTTCTAAAAAAATTTCATAAATCAATGTTCTTAGAACATTCGTTAACTTTTTCCTTTAAATACTGGGTAGATGTAAAAATTTAACAAAAACATGATCATAACCAACCCTATAGGAAATTCCACCATTAGAATAAAAAATGTTTTTATTCTCAAAAAAAAAAAAAAAATGTTTGCAGTTGAAACGTATCAATTTTAATTGCAAGAATATGGCTTGTCATGCCCAGAGTACATTACACAAGATTAATCTAGATCAAACTTCACTTATAACACATCCTCTAAACAGAAAGCAACCCTATGAACATACTTATAAATAGCTATTGGACACGAGCCAATGTTCACTTCGCGATATTAGTCTTGATTACTGTGGAATTATTTACCAATCAACCAAATGATATAAAAAAAATATAAAAGATAAAAATTTGCTTAATTAGTATGCAAATATTTCTACACATACGCTGAATAAAAATTTGTGCATAAAATCTGCAAATATATTATTTGGTAAAAGAAAAAAAAAAATTGTAAAAGTATTTCATGGTTTCCTTTTCTAACCGGCAAGATATGAGAGAGCTTAATAGTTAATACGTATAACTTATCAAAAAAAAAAAATGTAATACATATAAAATTTTGCAAGGTCAATTAGAATGAAGGATTCATGAAGCTAAATTATGAATAAAATTATAAAAACCTTCAATTTAATCGGTATGAAATATATGTTATTAGTCAAGAATTCCTTGCCTTGATCATGAGTATAGCAGCAGGCATGAAACACGAAGGTAGAGAGATCAAGACTGTCAAAAGTTGGAAGATAGAAGATGCTATAGTGAACAGTGTGAGTCAAGCCTTACCATTAATTCCAAAGTCTCCGTCACCAACGTTCACGTGGAAGTCCTTCTTGTGGTCAGGTATATGGATGAGCCTTTGCAATCTCCACAATGTGTATGAGGATTTTAAATGTGTCGCATTAGATAAGTGGTAAGGACATACATTTTATGATGAAAAATACAAGCTATAATTGTAAAGATTAACAGATATACCATACCGAATTACATGATTTTTTTACAGCTTATTTTAGTACACAACATTTTCTTTTCATATAAGTTCTTCAAGCAATTTGATACTAAACTTAGCAATAAGCACTTCATGATTGAGTTTCAATATCTCCAACCATATAATTTTCGTGGTTCTTCAACTGCCATAGTGAAACTGCATGTAAGGGCTTGGCTATTGGTTTCTTACAAGAAAGAAATTCTTGGGACACCCAATTCATTGTTGGCCTAGACTAAATATGAATAAACATTTGTATTATAATTGGACAAAAGTTATACGAAATAACAAAGCTGAATATCACCCACTAATTTTTTTTTCTCCAAACCAAAAAAAAAAAAAAAAAAGAAAAAAGAAACACCTACTAATCAAAACGCCAAAAGTAAAAAAATATTCAAATTAACATCAAAATAATAACAACAATTTTTGAACAATAAAAATATGTAAATCAATCATTCTTCTCAATTATCATTTAATCTTGAATCCTATATACGAAGAGAAATTTATAAAACGAAAAGAAGTATTAAAACAAATAAAGTAATAAGGTTAGAAATTAATAGAAAAATTAATATGTGTGTGGTCAAGAGAGAGAGAGAGAGAGAGAGAGAGAGAGATAGGTACCTCTAGTATTGAAGAGCAAAAATAAAAAATGTAATGGTGAAAAGTATAAGAGGGACAAAGAGAACATATTTATATCTAAAAATATGAAATAAGGGAAAAAATAAAAAGTAGTCCTTTTTGTACGCAAGAAACATTAGTGTTTTTTTTTTTTTTTTTTTTTTGAGAAGGACGTAACATTATTGTTATTTCATTTATTATGTGCATTTATGGACCTAGGGGCCTTAGGTTATCATTTCTGCAATATCTGAACTTACTAATTTTTTGGATTTTTTTTATGTTACTAGCGTGTTTAAATGGTTTAATACACGTGAAAGATCTTGTATATTGTCATGTAATGTGATAAGGGTGATTCCTGCAAACAAGAGAAGTCATTTTTCATTTTTTCTTCCCACTGAGAGTTGTGTGTTAAGTTCACCAATAACTTGTACTAATACGATACTCGAATATATTTCACGCTAACAAAAAGTTTTCTTTGGTGGAGTTTTGGGCTAAATCACTACTTATGTGTGGTTGGTTTGTGCCATATAATGAACAATAATTGAGTTTTTGATAAAACATTTGTAGCTCAGTGGCATAATGTAGTCTCCTTTATGAGAAGAATTAAGCTTCGAATCTCCCTCACCTCATTTATAGTAACAATTGAATTATAAAAAAGAACAATTGAGCTTTTTTTTTTTTTGAGGGAGTAGAACAATTGAGCTTTTGTATTTTAGAGAAGACAAGTTATATATATATATATATAAAAGATAGAAATTTTACTCTAACCTAATCTAAGTGTATATGTGTATGATACTCCTTCCTGAAACCTTGACCTTTGCCCTCACACCTCACAAGCACCTATACTTATGGAGTGATCATTGCACTAAGGGTATGCGGTGGTTAAAGAAGACAAGTTAAAAGAGAAGAATTGGTGCACTTATTTGGTGGTGGTTTCTTGGTGGACAGTTGACAAGGAACAAAAAGAAAAAATTAATTGAAATTTAAAATAAAATTTTAATTAATTTAAAAACTAATAATTATGTTAATATTATGTTATCGCGTGTCTAGTGAGCACACAAAAGTAAAAGTTAGGGACTTTTATTAGTTTCAAAGGGATGAGTTTGAATTTGATCCAGTTATAGTGTATTCTTCACAATTTTCTAGCAATAATTATTTTATACTCTTATAAATTTGGCAAATAATTAAAAATTAATTGAGACTTTTTAATTTCATTGGTTAAATGGGTGATCAACACACCAAAACTTACACCAAGTTAAGCTATGTTCTAAGTTTAATAACTATGCTATACAAATACTTTGTTTAGAAAAAACAAAAAAGCTCTTTAAAAAAAAAAAAAAAAAACTTTGTTTAGCCCAATCACGAGGCTGCAAAAATAAAGTAAATTTCTCTTTTGTCTCTCTCTCTTTCTTATATATAATACATCTATAACTATAAGTAATTCCACTAAATACTCTGGAGGAGACTTTAAACTCTCATTCTATTCATAAAGGATATTAAGTAATTCCACTAAATACTAAAATAACCTTTTGACTTATATTTTCGCGGTTAGTTTGAATTATGTTTTCTATCTCACACACACATACACACATAAATTAATTGTTACAACTTATAACTGGGGGAGGAGACTTCAAACTCTGTTCGTAAAGGAGATTGAGTAATTCCATTAAACTATAAACCTTTTGACTTATATTCTCACTGTTAGTTTGAATTATATTTTCTTATATTATGTTTGCCCTTTGCATGGTATAAATCGGCTGCATTTGTTATTATATCCTTTCCCCCAAATTCTTCTAAAAAAATAATATCCTTTCCCCCAAATTATATCAATACAGTATATAATCAATTTTTTTTTTTTTAAAGAAGTAATAATCACAATGGTATCTTCAATACAATGCAGACACCAAAAGTGACAACTGAAACAAAAGTTGGTGAAGCCCAATAGAGAAAGGCCACTGCTGAGCTAGAATACAGGTATTTTTTCAGCCAGCTTCTCTCAGTTTCCCTGAGATGTAGGAGCTTCTTTAAGAATGAGGGTTCCCATGAATGCAGTTTCAAAATTCTCATGCTCTTCAAAGTCTCTACAGTCACTTTGATTCTTGAATCCTTTGCTTCCATGATCTTGGAGTGAAGTCTTTTTTGCATCTTAACCAAAGGCGTGTTGCATAGCAACACCAAAAGTGTGGCAAAAAGAGCAGCAAAGGAGGGGGCAGCACCTAGATTCCTGTAGAGGACGATCAAGGCCAGAATGACCTGGACTGGAAGCAGCCAAACTCCATGAATGTGCCAGCAGAAGTCTCCAATTCTTTCAGCATCCACATTGATTAAATTTATAATTTTACCATTGCTTAAACCAACATACTTAGTGGATATAGATTTCCTGTAAATTAATACCATTAGAGCTGCCCTTAATTGTATGCCAATTCGCTGAGCACCAAAATACCATTGTCTTTGAGTTAGTGACTCCACTGTCTTTGCAAAGAAGAAAATGAGTGCAAGAATCAGACCATAGTGGGTGCCTGAATCATCTTCCTTTCCCAGCAGGAAATTCACAAAGTTTGTGATTAGGAGGGGACCGGTATTGGATGCAATTGTGTTAACTCCTACAGGGAAGAAAAAGAACAAAAGTATATTAAATAGGGGGAGGAGAAAATAAAACAATTATTAGACTACAAGGACAGAGTGGTACCTGCCAAAGCTGCATTCATGAACAAGGGTTTCCATATGGCACAGGCTATGGCCTTTGGCAATGACGATGCTTTTCTGAGCGATTCTTCCAGCAACAAGGAAGCATTTTCTGCTGTTTCTGATTGAGGAATTGGAGGAATATGAGGTAATTCAAGCTTTTGAACTCGACCTCTTTTAAAAATAGGGTCTAACCATTGGAAGGTAAGTTGGCTCCAAATTCCAGCATTTGTGAATGCACCATCATCACCAAGGGAAGTTTCATTTTCCTTTTGCAGTAAAGGCTCTACTATGTCACTGTGTTTCCTAGTACAACTAGTAGGAAAAGCATTGAAACAAAGAAGTATTGCAAAAGGAAAGGAAGCAAAATCAACTATATTAGGTTCTGGAAAAGGACTTGGAAAATCTATGGATTTCAAATGTGTGATAGTGTAAATGGTGAGAGATACTAAATCAACGATGAAGGAAAAGACCCACCAGAGGATAAGGATCAATGGCCACCTTTTGTTTCCATTAAGAGTTCTATTCTTTGATAAGACTGCTACTAAAGTTGCTAAAGCCCAAGTCATGAACAAGAGGACAGATTTAATAGTGATAATCCTATGATTCCAATATTCATACAAACCAAAATCAAGGTACACTATTGAGATGATGACATTGGATAGAACAGTGATCATTGTAAAAACTCGACACCCTCTAACTGGTCCATGCTCATTTATATCACCCTCTCTCCTTTGTCTCCAAAAGTTTTGCAAAACCCATTTCAGAAACGCTATGGCAAATGTTAAGATGAGAATCTCCAATGAGATATCAATGATGACTGACTCCATATTCTACAAGAGTCCCAGTTCAAGTTAGTCTTCACTAATCACATACCAAAGACCAAAAGGTGAAATACATAGCGAAGAACTAAGAACAAAAAGTGAGTCTGCAATCAGCAAGACCTGCATATATAAACACCTGCATATCAATGCCATGATAATGTAATACAATGTCAAGAAAAGCAACCGAATTGAAATTGAAATATTTGTAAGTAAAACAGTAGCACATTCAGAGGATATGGATTTAAAGAACAAGTAGCAGTAGGGACGTTTATAAGAGGAGCAACCTTCGAAAATGTGAAAGGACACAAGTGGCTCTTTTATGGGTAGGGACAAGGAGTGTTGAAAGTGTTGTACACAACACTGCTACTGGTCTGAGATTCTTATAAATAAATAAACAACAATCACTAAACAGATAAACTATCTCTGTCACTTCTTCTTTCTCAAAAAAAAAAAAAAAAAAAAAAATCTGTCACTTTTGCACACTAAGAATCACTATGAGTAAAGGTCAAATGGAGACCAGAATCTTAATAACAGTCATATCTATTTTCCTAAATTCAAGCTGTCACTTTTGCACACTAAGAAAGTAAGAATGTTCATGTATGTCCTCATTCCAACCTCATGCAACTCCTTTTATTTATTTATTTTTCAGTTTTGTAAGATTTCACTATGACAATATAGAGCAAATATATGTATATAATAAACTATATATTTCAAATACTCTTTTACAGCTTATAAATGGAAAAATAATAGTGACATGAATCATGTTTACTCACCAATTACAACATATTGCCTCAATAAATTGTGAAATTTACTGTATTCCTAACATTGTTCTTTATTTCTTTCCTACGTTATTACTTATTTTTTCCTTTCTTAGCTGACATAAATTTTTAAGGAAATGTAAAAGACCACAAGTGTCAAACCCAAAATCTTGGAAAAACTGAAGTGGGCTTATGCTCAAGCGGGCACGTGTTGATGAGGGTAGGAGTGTGAAGAGTAAAAGCCATTCAACTGTAAAAGAAAAGTTTTCCTAAAAAAAAAATATTGTAAAAGAAAAGTGTGCATTTCTTGTAATAGGCATGGCACGTAATGCCTGAAAACTATTATTATTATTATTGTTATTATTATTACTGTAATGCCTGAAAACTCATACTAAGAATGTTATTTTAAATATGAATCATGTTTATCTAAAAAAAAAAAAAAAATTGAATCATGTTAATAGTACTTTTAGGGCAATTGTTAATAATCTATTTTAGGAAAATTTTGACACCACTTTCATGTGAAATTATTTTTTTTCTTTTCTCATAAAAATTTCTAAAAAAATTTCATAAATCAATGTTCTTAGAACATTCGTTAACTTTTTCCTTTAAATACTGGGTAGATGTAAAAATTTAACAAAAACATGATCATAACCAACCCTATAGGAAATTCCACCATTAGAATAAAAAATGTTTTTATTCTAAAAAAAAAAAAAAAAAATGTTTGCAGTTGAAACGTATCAATTTTAATTGCAAGAATATGGCTTGTCATGCCCAGAGTACATTACACAAGATTAATCTAGATCAAACTTCACTTATAACACATCCTCTAAACAGAAAGCAACCCTATGAACATACTTATAAATAGCTATTGGACACGAGCCAATGTTCACTTCGCGATATTAGTCTTGATTACTGTGGAATTATTTACCAATCAACCAAATGATATAAAAAAAATATAAAAGATAAAAATTTGCTTAATTAGTATGCAAATATTTCTACACATACGCTGAATAAAAATTTGTGCATAAAATCTGCAAATATATTATTTGGTAAAAGAAAAAAAAAAATTGTAAAAGTATTTCATGGTTTCCTTTTCTAACCGGCAAGATATGAGAGAGCTTAATAGTTAATACGTATAACTTATCAAAAAAAAAAAAATGTAATACATATAAAATTTTGCAAGGTCAATTAGAATGAAGGATTCATGAAGCTAAATTATGAATAAAATTATAAAAACCTTCAATTTAATCGGTATGAAATATATGTTATTAGTCAAGAATTCCTTGCCTTGATCATGAGTATAGCAGCAGGCATGAAACACGAAGGTAGAGAGATCAAGACTGTCAAAAGTTGGAAGATAGAAGATGCTATAGTGAACAGTGTGAGTCAAGCCTTACCATTAATTCCAAAGTCTCCGTCACCAACGTTCACGTGGAAGTCCTTCTTGTGGTCAGGTATATGGATGAGCCTTTGCAATCTCCACAATGTGTATGAGGATTTTAAATGTGTCGCATTAGATAAGTGGTAAGGACATACATTTTATGATGAAAAATACAAGCTATAATTGTAAAGATTAACAGATATACCATACCGAATTACATGATTTTTTTACAGCTTATTTTAGTACACAACATTTTCTTTTCATATAAGTTCTTCAAGCAATTTGATACTAAACTTAGCAATAAGCACTTCATGATTGAGTTTCAATATCTCCAACCATATAATTTTCGTGGTTCTTCAACTGCCATAGTGAAACTGCATGTAAGGGCTTGGCTATTGGTTTCTTACAAGAAAGAAATTCTTGGGACACCCAATTCATTGTTGGCCTAGACTAAATATGAATAAACATTTGTATTATAATTGGACAAAAGTTATACGAAATAACAAAGCTGAATATCACCCACTAATTTTTTTTTCTCCAAACCAAAAAAAAAGAAAAAAAAAAGAAAAAAGAAACACCTACTAATCAAAACGCCAAAAGTAAAAAAATATTCAAATTAACATCAAAATAATAACAACAATTTTTGAACAATAAAAATATGTAAATCAATCATTCTTCTCAATTATCATTTAATCTTGAATCCTATATACGAAGAGAAATTTATAAAACGAAAAGAAGTATTAAAACAAATAAAGTAATAAGGTTAGAAATTAATAGAAAAATTAATATGTGTGTGGTCAAGAGAGAGAGAGAGAGAGAGAGAGAGAGAGATAGGTACCTCTAGTATTGAAGAGCAAAAATAAAAAATGTAATGGTGAAAAGTATAAGAGGGACAAAGAGAACATATTTATATCTAAAAATATGAAATAAGGGAAAAAAATAAAAAGTAGTCCTTTTTGTACGCAAGAAACATTAGTGTTTTTTTTTTTTTTTTTTTTTTTTAGTAGTCCTTTTTGTACGCAAGAAACATTAGTGTTTTTTTTTTTTTTTTTTTTTTTGAGAAGGACGTAACATTATTGTTATTTCATTTATTATGTGCATTTATGGACCTAGGGGCCTTAGGTTATCATTTCTGCAATATCTGAACTTACTAATTTTTTGGATTTTTTTTATGTTACTAGCGTGTTTAAATGGTTTAATACACGTGAAAGATCTTGTATATTGTCATGTAATGTGATAAGGGTGATTCCTGCAAACAAGAGAAGTCATTTTTCATTTTTTCTTCCCACTGAGAGTTGTGTGTTAAGTTCACCAATAACTTGTACTAATACGATACTCGAATATATTTCACGCTAACAAAAAGTTTTCTTTGGTGGAGTTTTGGGCTAAATCACTACTTATGTGTGGTTGGTTTGTGCCATATAATGAACAATAATTGAGTTTTTGATAAAACATTTGTAGCTCAGTGGCATAATGTAGTCTCCTTTATGAGAAGAATTAAGCTTCGAATCTCCCTCACCTCATTTATAGTAACAATTGAATTATAAAAAAGAACAATTGAGCTTTTTTTTTTTTTGAGGGAGTAGAACAATTGAGCTTTTGTATTTTAGAGAAGACAAGTTATATATATATATATATATAAAAGATAGAAATTTTACTCTAACCTAATCTAAGTGTATATGTGTATGATACTCCTTCCTGAAACCTTGACCTTTGCCCTCACACCTCACAAGCACCTATACTTATGGAGTGATCATTGCACTAAGGGTATGCGGTGGTTAAAGAAGACAAGTTAAAAGAGAAGAATTGGTGCACTTATTTGGTGGTGGTTTCTTGGTGGACAGTTGACAAGGAACAAAAAGAAAAAATTAATTGAAATTTAAAATAAAATTTTAATTAATTTAAAAACTAATAATTATGTTAATATTATGTTATCGCGTGTCTAGTGAGCACACAAAAGTAAAAGTTAGGGACTTTTATTAGTTTCAAAGGGATGAGTTTGAATTTGATCCAGTTATAGTGTATTCTTCACAATTTTCTAGCAATAATTATTTTATACTCTTATAAATTTGGCAAATAATTAAAAATTAATTGAGACTTTTTAATTTCATTGGTTAAATGGGTGATCAACACACCAAAACTTACACCAAGTTAAGCTATGTTCTAAGTTTAATAACTATGCTATACAAATACTTTGTTTAGAAAAAACAAAAAAGCTCTTTAAAAAAAAAAAAAAAAAACTTTGTTTAGCCCAATCACGAGGCTGCAAAAATAAAGTAAATTTCTCTTTTTGTCTCTCTCTCTTTCTTATATATAATACATCTATAACTATAAGTAATTCCACTAAATACTCTGGAGGAGACTTTAAACTCTCATTCTATTCATAAAGGATATTAAGTAATTCCACTAAATACTAAAATAACCTTTTGACTTATATTTTCGCGGTTAGTTTGAATTATGTTTTCTATCTCACACACACATACACACATAAATTAATTGTTACAACTTATAACTGGGGGAGGAGACTTCAAACTCTGTTCGTAAAGGAGATTGAGTAATTCCATTAAACTATAAACCTTTTGACTTATATTCTCACTGTTAGTTTGAATTATATTTTCTTATATTATGTTTGCCCTTTGCATGGTATAAATCGGCTGCATTTGTTATTATATCCTTTCCCCCAAATTCTTCTAAAAAAATAATATCCTTTCCCCCAAATTATATCAATACAGTATATAATCAATTTTTTTTTTTTTTAAAGAAGTAATAATCACAATGTAACTCTCTGGTTAAAATATTAAATTACTTGATGGTGTTGCCAAAGCATACACAGTATCATTCTCTGGAAACAATGCTGTTAGAAACTATATCAATGGTCTCATCGGTGATCTACAATTTCTTCAGAATAATGGTTTTGCTTTCATGAATCCCAACGTGTCAATTCACTGTATGACTTTCAAGGGGGCTGCTATTATTGGTTTGCATCATAATCTTGTCCTTCGTTCAAGATATATCCCAATGGCAGTTACTCTTGGATGATCTCCTCAAGAATTCAGCCACCAACTTTGAGAATGAAGAGGACTTATCCTTGAGCAACTGAGCTGGGGAGTCATACTCTACAATATTGCCTGTATTAAGCAAAATATCAGCACTAACAAGATCAAATCATTCACGGTTGAATCTAATATTAAGTAGTTCTATAGTGCTAATTTATGTTTTTTCGGATTTTAATTCATCTCTGAATATTTTGTACTTAGTGAAATTAAATAGATAGTGGTACTAGCTTCTGCTCTTGTTAGCAATATGCTTATGTTTCAAACAAGGTCAATTTGCGCGTGTGTAATTCTCATCTACTTGTATGCTTGATATCAATAAGTAACAAACTAAATATTACGTCTTTATCGCCCAGGAAGTAAGTTCTATGAATTTTTAATATGGAGTGTACTTTAAAATTTCTTGGATTTCCTAGATTTACCTTCATCAAGAACTAGAACCAATTCATTGTCAATAACAGTGGGTATACGATGAGCTACAGTAATGACAGTGCATCCCTTTGTCTCTTCTCTTATTGTTTCTTGAATTAGATTATCTGTTGCAGTATCTATAGAAGCAGTAGCCTCATCCAACACTAGAATTGTTTTCTTCTTGAGTAGAACCCTGGCCAGGCAAACAAGCTGCCTCTGTCCAACACTCCAATTTTCTCCATCTTCTGCAACTGCATCATTGCCCACATTCCAAAATGAAAATCCAAGCAATAAAAGAAAAATGAGTTTGTGAAAGAGTGGGAAAAGGAAACAGTAAGTTTACCAAAACTTATTTACTAATTTCTATACCTGGTGCATCAAGAAGCCTTTGATCCTGTTTCACTACCTCTGCAAGACGACACTTTCTGATAACCTGACATATCAAGCTAAGTTAGTGAAGGAAACCAAAAAAAAAAAAAAAAAAAAAAAAAATGAAAGGGGGAAGCTTCAGTGATTCTTTCAAAAAAGTATTTTTGAATTTGAGCACCAACCTCCCAAATTTCTTGATCCGAATGCTGTTGCAAAGGATCCAGATTACTTCTCACAGTTCCCTGAAACAATGTTGGGTCTTGTGGTATTATACCCAACCTAGACCTTAAATCCTGTAAACCTATTTTACAAATATCAACTCCATCGATCAGAATCCTTCCTCCTGAAGGCTCCACCACCCTAAAGAGCGCTTGAATTAATGTTGACTTTCCACTTCCTGTCCTCCCCACAACTCCAATTTTCTTCTCTCCCGGGAAGGTGCAAGTGATCCCTTTTAGAACCATTGGAAGTGCAGGATTATACTGGACATGAAGGTTTTCAAGCTCTATCCTTCCATCTGTTGGCCATTCAGGCTTTGGCCTATGATCTTCAATCACTAGGGGTGCTTCACTTGGTATATTTGTAAATTGGAGAATTCTCTCAACTGATATCATTTTGTTCTCAACATTGCACAGATTCCATATCACCCATGCTTGAAGAACATTTAGGTTCAAGCCATAGGTAGCTGCCAGTCCTGCTAAGCCTGAGATGGTTCAACCAGTGCATTAGTAAAGCATTGAAATTTAATGGATTTAGCAAAGAACTATAAAGATAACTTGATCATTGACAAAAGGATAAGAACAGGATATGTTGGGCACTTTAGAATGGATGGTATCAGGTATCAATAGTAGGCAGAAGCATACTTAATATATGTACATTTCCACACATTATCATTCAAGGGTTTTAATCTCGAGTAGAAATAAATGTTTGTCTTTCTTTGTTTGACATGTATTTAGTTGCCAATTGCTACACTTGTTCTGTTAGTTTATAAATAAGAAGAGGGGCAGGGAAACTTACTGGGGTCAATAGCTGATCTAGCCAGGCTCACCAAGATTATCAGAACAAGGAAGAAGACAAGATTAAAAAGAAAGTTGATCCGAACACACAACCATTCCATTGTGGCAGAATTGTGAAAGGTTATACGAGAATAATCATCAATCAGGCTCAGAGTTCTTGTCACAAAGCGCTCTTCCTGATTGAAACAATGAATAGTTGCTGCCCCAGAAACTGATTCTGAAAAGTGGTGCAAGATTGGAGCCTTTCGAATCCCAACCATTCGGGCTAGTTCTCTAGCAGTGGTAATGTAATAATCCTACAGAAAGGTTAAATGAACATCACAGTTTAGTGATGCACCATTGTAAGAAACATGAAATTTTTTTAAAGATTAAAAGAAAATGATGCATGCAGCATATATGTTTAAGAGTATAGTTAGATAAAACATGTTTAACCTTTTTTAATTAAGAATTACGTGAAGTGTGATACTGCTGTACATTTTCTTTTGAAACATATATAGCTTATATTGTAGTGAAGCTGTCAAAATTTCAAATTAAAATTTAAAACAGGATTTGTTTTGCCTGATACCACATAGAGATGGCTATAATTGCAAGGAAGAGAACGAAGACTAGCCAAGAGACCTGGGACATTAGGATGATGATACTAAACAGCTGAATAAGGGCAAAAGCCAATCCAGCTAATCTGTAGGGAATGTCTGTGTCTACGGTGCTTTGATCTGTAGAAGACTGCAATAGTGAAAAGAAAAAAGGGGAAGTTATTCTGGAGTTTTCATACAAACTTCAAACAAAACAATATATTTTTTACTTTGAAATAAACAAAAACATACCCTACTAAGGATTCGACTTGAAGGTGTGGAGTCTAAAAAAGAAATGGGTGCTCGGAAAACTGATGTGATCATTCCACAGAAGAGATGCTGAGCAGTCTCAACAGCAATAGTAGATAGCAAAACTGCCCTTCCCAATACGAAGATTGAGCTCCCACCAGACATCAAAATGAATATCCCTATCATATGCTTTCTACTGACTCTTCCTTCTACCTCTGTTGCCCACGCAATCCAGTAATTGCTGCCCATTTGTAGTCCTTGGAAGAGAACTTGACAGAGAAGGGTAACTGGAACTAGAGCTCCTTTATATGCAGAAGTAACAAAGGTCGAGTAAACACTCCATTTTACTCTACCAGTTTCTGTTTCTTCTTCTTCTTCTTCTTCAGTTCTTGCTTTAAGTTTTCCATTGTTGATGGGACCTTCAAAATTTTCTTCTGCGACTTCTATATGATTTATCTCATGGGGTCTAGTAGTTAAAGTATTATCATCTTGGAGAAGGTTAACTTGGTTTAGTGATTTTCTATGAGCAGCCATTTGTCTAACAAGTTCACCATTCGAATCTGCCATCAGATCTTCATACCTTCCTGACTGAACTATCCTTCCAGCTTTCATCACCTATCAAAATATGCATTTAAAACCAAGTGATCAGAAGCTTGAGAGGACAATGATCGTAGTTTCATAGAGGGGTTGGACAAGGATTTCAATAACTTACCAAAACAAGGTCGGAAGCATCTAAAAATTCCACTTGATGAGTAGCATAGATGACAGTCTTTTGTGACAATAGTTGCATGAGACACTTCTGAAAAAAAGCTTCTATATTTAATTGAAATCCACGAATGGTGCATGCATAACAAACAAGAAGTTAAGACACAACGAAAAAAATGTAACTTGCCTTGAACAAATAGGTTCCAGTATGTGCATCAACAGCACTGAAAGGGTCGTCCAAGAAATAAACATCGGCATCACTGTAGACAGCTCTTGCCAGTTGGATTCTTTGCTTTTGTCCTCCACTCAAGTTCACCCCCTCTCTCCAACTACACTCAAATCTCTGTCTTGCCAAATCTTGATATCCTGATTCAAAGCACAGGCTTCTAGTACATCCTCATAATATGCCTTGTTCATTTCCTTGCCAAACAACACATTCTCTCTAATCGTACCTGTTTAAATCCAAGCAGTTTGGGGCACGTAGGCCTTCCTTCCATAAACTGTTATTCCTCCCCAGAAATCCTGGGAATTTCACCAAGTATACTAGAGAGAAGACTTGATTTTCCTGACCCAACTGGACCACAAACTGCAACCTTGTAACCTTTCATTATCTTCATCTTCTCCAAAATTTTGATTGTAGGTCTCCTTAATTTTTCTTCACTTGTTTCCCAAGCATATTCCCCTATATCAATCTCAATTGCGATATTCAAAGCATTTGAAGTATGATCATGTATTAGCTTCTTTTGATCTTCTTCACCAATGAAATCTTGGATACGCTCAACTGAGACCTTTGTTTGAGCAATCATTGAAATGAGCTCTGGTAGGTTGTAGATAGGTTCTTGTAAAATTCGAAAAGTGGCCAAGGCTGAGAGGACTGTACCTGCTGTTAATGGTATCTTCAATACAATGCAGACACCAAAAGTGACAACTGAAACAAAAGTTGGTGAAGCCCAATAGAGAAAGGCCACTGCTGAGCTAGAATACAGGTATTTTTTCAGCCAGCTTCTCTCAGTTTCCCTGAGATGTAGGAGCTTCTTTAAGAATGAGGGTTCCCAGAATGCAGTTTCAAAATTCTCATGCTCTTCAAAGTCTCTACAGTCACTTTGATTCTTGAATCCTTTGCTTCCATGATCTTGGAGTGAAGTCTTTTTTGCATCTTAACCAAAGGCGTGTTGCATAGCAACACCAAAAGTGTGGCAAAAAGAGCAGCAAAGGAGGGGGCAGCACCTAGATTCCTGTAGAGGAGATCAAGGCCAGAATGACCTGGACTGGAAGCAGCCAAACTCCATGAATGTGCCAGCAGAAGTCTCCAATTCTTTCAGCATCCACATTGATTAAATTTATAATTTTACCATTGCTTAAACCAACATACTTAGTGGATATAGATTTCTTGTAAATTAATACCATTAGAGCTGCCCTTAATTGTATGCCAATTCGCTGAGCACCAAAATACCATTGTCTTTGAGTTAGTGACTCCACTGTCTTTGCAAAGAAGAAAATGAGTGCAAGAATCAGACCATAGTGGGTGCCTGAATCATCTTCCTTTCCCAGCAGGAAATTCACAAAGTTTGTGATTAGGAGGGGACCGGTATGGATGCAATTGTGTTAACTCCTACAGGAGAAGAAAAAAGAAAAAGAACAAAAGTATATTAAATAGGGGGAGGAGAAAATAAAACAATTATTAGACTACAAGGACAGAGTGGTACCTGCCAAAGCTGCATTCATGAACAAGGGTTTCCATATGGCACAGGCTATGGCCTTTGGCAATGACGATGCTTTTCTGAGCGATTCTTCCAGCAACAAGGAAGCATTTTCTGCTGTTTCTGATTGAGGAATTGGAGGAATATGAGGTAATTCAAGCTTTTGAACTCGACCTCTTTTAAAAATAGGGTTTAACCATTGGAAGGTAAGTTGGCTCCAAATTCCAGCATTTGTGAATGCACCATCATCACCAAGGGAAGTTTCATTTTCCTTTTGCAGTAAAGGCTCTACTATGTCACTGTGTTTCCTAGTACAACTAGTAGGAAAAGCATTGAAACAAAGAAGTATTGCAAAGGAAAGGAAGCAAAATCAACTATATTAGGTTCTGGAAAAGGACTTGGAAAATCTATGGATTTCAAATGTGTGATAGTGTAAATGGTGAGAGATACTAATCAACGATGAAGGAAAAGACCCACCAGAGGGTAAGGATCAATGGCCACCTTTTGTTTCCACAAGAGTTCTATTCTTTGATAAGACTGCTACTAAAGTTGCTAAAGCCCAAGTCATGAACAAGAGGACAGATTTAATAGTGATAATCCTATGATTCCAATATTCATACAAACCAAAATCAAGGTACACTATTGAGATGATGACATTGGATAGAACAGTGATCATTGTAAAAACTCACACCCTCTAACTGGTCCATGCTCATTTATATCACCCTCTCTCCTTTGTCTCCAAAGTTTTGCAAAACCCATTCAGAAACGCTATGGCAAATGTTAAGATGAGAATCTCCAAGGAGATATCAATGATGACTGACTCCATATTCTACAAGAGTCCCAGTTCATTTAGTCTTCACTAATCACAACCAAGACCAAAAGTGAAATACTGGCAAGAACTAAGAACAAAAAGTGAGTCTCAATCAGCAAGACCTGCATATATAAACACCTGCATATCAATGCCATGATAATGTATACAATGTCAAGAAAAGCAACCGAATTGAAATTGAAATATTTGTAAGTAAAACAGTAGCACATTCAGAGGATATGGATTTAAAGAACAAGTAGCAGTAGGGACGTTTATAAGAGGAGCAACCTTCGAAAATGTGAAAGGACACAAGTGGCTCTTTTAAGGAAGGGAAAGGAGTGTTGTACACAAACTGCTACGGTCTGAGATTCTTATAAATAAATAAACAACAATCACTAAACAGATAAACTATCTCAGTCACTTCTTCTTTCTCAAAAAAAAAAAAAAAAAAAAAAATCTGTCACTTTAATCCTAAGAATCACTATGATAAAGGTCAAATGGAGACCAGAATCTTAATAACAGTCATATCTATTTTCTAAATTCAAGCTGTCACTTTTGCACCTAAGAAAGTAAGAATGTTCATGTATGTCCTCATTCCAACCTCATGCAACTCCTTTTATTTATTTATTTTTCAGTTTTGTAAGATTTCACTATGACACTATAGAGCAAATATATGTATATAATAACCTATATATTTCAAATACTCTTTTACTACTTATAAATGGAAAAATAATATTGACATGAATCATGTTTACTCACCAATTACCACATATTGCCTCAATAAATTGTGAAATTTACTGTATTCCTGACATTGTTCTTTATTTCTTTCCTACGTTATTACTTATTTTTTCCTTTCTTAGCTGAAGTAAATTTTTAAGGAATGTAAAGACCACAAGTGTCAAACCCAAAATCTAGGAAAACCTGAAGTGTGCTCATGCTCAAGCGGACACGTGTTGAATGAGGGTAGGAGTGTGGAGAGTAAAAGCCATTCAACTCTAAAAGAAAAGTTTTTCTTAAAAAAAAAAATTGTAAAAGAAAAGTGTGCATTTCTTGTAATAGGCATAGCACGGTTTTTTTTTTTTTTGGTGTGTGTGTGTAAATTATTATTATTATTATTGTAATGCATGAAAACTCATACTAAGAATGTTATTTTAAATATGAATCATGTTTATCTAAAAAAAAAAAAAAGAATCATGTTAATAGTGCTCTTAGGGTAATTGTTAATAATCTATTTTAGGAAAATTTTGACACCACTTTCATGTGAAATTATTTTTTTTCTTTTCTCATAAAAATTTCTAAAAAAATTTCATAAATCAATGTTCTTAGGACATTTGTTAACTTTTCCCTTTAAATGCTGGGTAGAAGTAAAAATTTAACAAAAACATGATCATAACCAACCCTATGGGAAATTCCACCATTAGAATAAAAAATGTTTTTATTCTCAAAAAAAAAAAAAAAAAATGTTTACAGTTGAAACATATCAATTTTAATTGCAAGAATATGGCTTGTCATGCCCAAAGTACATTACACAAGATTAATCTAGATCAAACTTCACTTATAAGAGCATTTACATCCCAAAATTCTATCTCATCCTATTTTACCATCTCAAAAATCTACTTTATTAATTATATCATATTACAATACTCTCAGCATCCTAACTTTTATTTTACAATATAACATATTAAAATAATATTTCTACATAATAAAATAATATATCCCAAAATCCAAATAAAAACAAAAACCCAAAACCCAAAAACCTGGTGAGAGAGAGAGTGAGAAAGAGAGAGAGAGAGAGAGAGAGCGAGAGAGGAATTGATAAAGTAAGTGAATAAAATATTAGTTTTTATTTATTTTTATTTATTTTTTATTGAGCTATGCAATTCTACATTTAGAATTGTACTGTAGTACTATTGCAAATTTTTTTAGCAATAGTTGGTTTTTACAAGTCCAGATGTGTGGGGGGTTTTGGGCTTTTATGCTAAATTTTCCCTACATATGGCATATGCCATTCCCAATGTGAATGCTCTAAGGCCACATCCTCTAAATAGAAAGCAACCCTATGAAGACATACTAATATATAGCTATTGGACACGAGCTAATGTTCACTTCGTGATAGTAGTCTTGATTACTGCTGAAATTATTTACCAATCAACCAAATGATATAAAAAAAAAATATAAAAGATAAAAATTTGCTTAATTAGTGATGGGACTAACGAACACACCTTCCTTGGATCATCTCATCAAATATACTCGTCCACCTTGGCAGGACATGGACGAACACGGGATAACCATTAATAAGAGCATTCAATGCTGCGGACAGTTACCAATCAGTGGGCAGACCATTGGAACCTCATCAAAACCTATATTCATGAGCCCTGAGACGTTACAAAAGGGCACTAAAGCCATAATTAAGGCCCCAACGGCTAGGAACCGTGAAACCATATATATATATATATATATACACACTGATCAGAGACAAACCAGGTACAAAAAAAACTCATCTAAAATATTCATTGGTACTCTGATATTCTGAACTCTTTTATTATTCTTTAAAAACTCTTATATACTAACTTTGACATTGAAGACGTGGTGGCAGGCACCACACCGGTGACCACCTTAAGGTAGCCATTGTTCTACATTTGCAGAGATAGCTGATGAGGACCCGGTTCCATTTGGATGAACTTACAAGACTGACGATTTGCACTTCATCAGTATGGCGCTGTTTGTGGGAAATACATTTTCGCACTTAGGTTCGAAAGCGTAGTTTCCAATCAATTCCTAAGCTCAGATGGAGTCTAACCAGGATTTTGTAGCATTAGCCCTACAAATCCAGGCACTTATAGCTAGCGTCGAAGAGCTAACTAGACAAAACCAGGAGATGAGGCTATGATTTCAACAAGAGAAGAACCGGTCTAGGATTAATTAAGAAGACGAGGAAGATAGTCAAAGAAGGAGTGATCGTCGAAGGCCAGCCACCCCAGATGAACCAAGCTTAGATCTTATTTGGGAAATGAAAAAAGAGATGGACGAGTTAAGGAACGCCATTGATGTGCATGAAATATATACAATAAAGTACTCACATATCTACATATTTGGCCTTACTTTTATGTTATTTTGTGACTGATTATATAATATCTTTGTGTTGCAGGTAACAAGGGCTTTACATGCAGAGTGGGACTAGGCCAATTGAATCAAGCCAATTTATATCCAGCCAGGCATGAATATTAAATTTAAGTCCAATTGGAGTAAAGAATCAAAGGAAATTTGCACCAAATCCAAGTCCAATTCGGATTAGGATTCCAGCCTGCACATCAGTTAGTATTTTCAGCATAAATTTCGGCTCAGATGTCCAATTGAGATGATTCAAGTTGGGCTGGAAAGTTAACTTAAAGGGCTACAACTTTGTAGTTTACCAGAAGCCCTAATTCTGACGTTAAGTGGGCCTAAATAGTCGGTTAAGTAAAGCCTAAAAGTCTGGGATTTTCTTCAAACGGGAATTCAACTTGTAATAGGATTCCTTGACCTATTTAAAGGTTTTTTAGGGCAAAATTCGGGGAGGCTAGTGCTAGGGCTGTGATGCAAAACAGAAAATTGGAGCAAGAGGCAGTGCCGCATGTGGCTTCTCTGTAGCTTTTCTCCATGATAGCATTGTGACTATTTCTTTCTCTATTTTATTTGTCTAGTTTAATGTTTAATATTTTATTCTTTTGTTTATTTCAATTACCATGAGTAGCTAAATTTATAATTAGGGTTGAGGATGAAACCTTGTTAAGGATTACTAGTAATATTTATGTGATTTAATTTTTCCCACAATAGTTGTTATTTAATGATTTAAATTGTTCTTGCTTCATATCAATTGACTAAGATGGAATTCTAGATATGAGTTCAATCATGTTTTTCTCATGATTTAGGATTTGTCTTAATTAATTGAATGCTTGGTTTATTAATTCTTGATTATAAAATTGGATATCGTTTGTGATTTGTCTGTCAATGGATACAAGTTATGATTTGATTTTTAGAATTGGATATATCTTGTGATTTGTTTGGCTACGGATACAATTGATGATTTGGTTTTATACTTAAGAAGCGAAGAAGAACATGCCTTTGATTTTTAAAATAAGGATTTTAATGAGGATATTTTCCATGATAACAAGATTGATTTCTAGATTATCATGTAGTGAGTTGGGAAAAATTAATGATCATAAATATATACTGATATGACTTACAAGGTGGATTCCAAAACCTTAATTCCTTTTCCTTGATTGTTTACATTTTTTTATTGCTTTATATCTTTTGCTTAGTTTAACTATTTGCTTAATTTTATTATTTGCTTAGTTTATTTAATTTCAAAACAACCAATTTTTATTAAACTAGATTAGGATTAATTTGGTTAAGGTTTAATTAATTTTCCTACGTTCATTCAAGTCCCTGTGGGTTCGACCTCGTTCTTGTCAAACTATACTTCGGTACGGTTCGTACACTTGCGAGTATTTTAAAATTTCACAACAGCCATCAAAGGGAAAATCGATTGAAACTTGAATAGAATGGTCAGGATGACGGATTCACCCTTTACAGTGGCAGTTCTAGAATGCCTAATGCTGTCAAAATTTCACCTGCCTCAACTTGAACCGTTTGATGGACTTAAAGGTCCCCTAGACCACCTCCACACATTCAAGATGACACGGGTCTCCAACAACCCCTTGATGAAATATTGTGTCGCTCTTTCCCCACCACTCTTAAAGGAGCTGTGAGAGAATGGTTCACAAAGTTACCAACATTGTCCATCGATAGCTTCGAGCAGCTAAGCAGTTCTTTTCTACATCACTTCGTTGGAGGACAGCACCCGAAGAGGCCAGTAAACCATTTACTCACCATCAAGCAAGGAAAGAAGGAAACCTTGAGGTT
Source organism: Quercus suber (assembly GCF_002906115.3). Lineage (NCBI taxonomy): Eukaryota > Viridiplantae > Streptophyta > Magnoliopsida > Fagales > Fagaceae > Quercus > Quercus suber. The sequence goes on from NW_027069578.1 coordinate 1,307,731, forward strand.
GTACGTGAAGCGTTTCACTTGGGAAACTTTAGAGGTAGACGAAGTTGATGACAAGGTGTATCTAACAACCTTTAAAGCTGGATTGAAGTCCAGGGAGTTCGTGCTCTCACTCACGAAAAATCCTCCAAAAACAATGGTGGAAATGCTCTTGAAGGCACATAAACACATGAATACTGAGGACGCCTTAGCTACGATAAGAGGTGTTGTGAAATTTTAAAATACTCGCAAGTGTACGAACCGTACCGAAGTATAGTTTGACAAGAACGAGGTTGAACCCACAGGGACTTGAATGAACGTAGGAAAATTAATTAAATCTTAATCAAATTAATCCTAATCTAGTTTAATAAAAATTGGTTGTTTTGAAATTAAATAAACTAAGCAAATAATAAAATTAAGCAAATAGTTAAACTAAGCAAGATATATAAAACAATAAAAAGATGTAAACAATCAATGGAAAGGAATTAAGGTTTTGGAATCCGCCTTGCAAGTCATATCAACATATATTTATGATCATTAATTTTTTCCACCTCACTACATGATAATCTAGAAATCAATCTTGCTATCATGGAAAATATTCTCGTTAAAATCCTTATTTTAAAAATCAAAGGCATGTTCTTCTTCGCTTCTTAAGTATAAAACCAAATCATCAATTGTATCTGTAGCCAAACAAATCACAAGATATATCCAATTCTAAAAATCAAATCATAACTTGTATCCATTGACAGACAAATCACAAACGATATCCAATTTTATAATCAAGAATTAATAAACCAAGCATTCAATTAATTAAGACAAATCCTAAATCATGAGAAAAAACATGATTGACCTCATATCTAGAATCCCATCTTAGTCAATTGATATGAAGCAAGAACAATTTAAATCATTAAAGAACAACTATTGTGGGAAAAATCAAATCACATAAATATTATTGATAATCCTTAACAAGGTTTCATCCTCAACCCTAATTATAAATTTAGCTACTCATGGTAATTGAAATAAAACAAAAGAATAAAATACTAAACATTAAACTAGACAAATAAAATAGAGAAAGAAATAGTTACAATGCTATCATGGAGAAAAGCTACAGAGAAGCCACATGCGGCACTGCCTCTTGCTCCAATTTTCTGTTTTGCATCTCAGCCCTAGCACTAGCCTCCCTGAATTTTGCCCTAAAAAGCCTTTAAATAGGTGAAGGAATCCTATTACAAGTTGAATTCCCGTTTGGAGAAAATCCCAGATTTTTAGGCTTCACTTAACCGACTATTTTGGCCCATTTAACTTCAGAATTCGGGCTCCTGTTAAACTACAAAGTTGTAGCCCTTTAAGTTAACTTTCCAACCCAACTTGAATCATCTCGATTGGACACCTGAGCCGAAAGTTATACCAAAAATACTAACTGATGTGCAGGCTGGAATCCTAATCCGAATTGGACTTGGATTTGGTGCAAATTTCCTTTGATTCCTTACTCCAATTGGACTTAAATTTAATATTCATGCCTGGCTGGATGTAATTTGGCTTGATTCAATTAGCCTAGCCCCACTTTGCATGTAAAGCCCTTGTTATCTGCAACACAAATATATTATATAATCAGTTACAAAATAACATAAAAGTAAGGCCAAATATGTAGATATTTGAGTACTTTATCGTATATATTTCATGCACATCAAGAGACGAAGAGAAAACCAGCGAGAAGGGAAGGAAAGAAGACGACCGTAGAGGACGAAAAAGGGAGCACTCGGATCGTTAGACTAATGACGAGGGTAAAAAGAAAGACGAAAAAGCCTCTTGGATGGTAAAATTCACTCCCTTAGTTATGCCTGTTGACAATATTTTAGCGTAGATTAAAGATGAGCATTACCTCAAATGGCCCAGGCCATTACATTCGTCACCTAATGTGTGTTATAAGAAGAAGTATTGCCGTTTCCACAAGGATCACGACCATCACACAGAGGATTGTAGAGACCTGAAGGAGCAGATAGAGGAGCTCATACAAAAAGGAAAATTGCAGAAATTTATGAAGTAGGCCTAGGGCTGATGACAAGGACAAGCATGAAGCCTTACCAAGGGACGAGGACTATACGTCCCAACATCCACCAAGCGTGATTGGGGAGATAAAGACGATCATGGGCAGGCCATCCACAGAAGGGTCGTTTAAGTCCCTTAAGAAGTCATATCAGAGGTAGGTGAACAGCGTCCACAAGAAGCCCCCGATGCAACAAAGACGAACGGACAGGGACATGTTTTTCTCTGAAGAAGATGCCAGAAGGGTGAAGTAACCTCATGATGACCCCTTGGTCATAATGTTAACGATAGAAGGGTTCAACACCCAGAGAATCCTCGTGGATAATGGCAGCTCCATGGACATCATCTACCTCTCTGCTTTTCAGATGTTAAAGTTAGATCCAGGAAGGCTGCACCCATTTGACTCTCCTCTCGTTAGCTTCAATGGAGACAGAGTGTATCTTAAAGGCATAATGACTCTGACGGTCATAGTGGGAACTTACCCAAGGCAATTGACTCGTCAATTGGACTTCTTAGTAGTAGATTATCCCTCATCTTATAATGTGATTATTGGGAGGCCCACACTCAACCGCTGGAAGGCAGCTACATCCACCTATTGCCTGAAGGTAAAATTCCTAACAGAAAATGGTGTAGGCGAGGTAAAAGGAGATCAAGTACTGGCCAGAGAATGTTATCAAGTCGTATTAGTTGCAAAAGAAAATTATACATGGATGATTGAGGAGAAGGAATAAGATAAAGTAGAACCCCTGGAGACAGTGGAGTTGGTTAAAGGAGAACTAGCAAGAATAACCAAAATAGGGATGACATTGAGCTTAGAGATGAAGACAAGACTCGTCCAGTTCCTTAAAGAGAACCTGGATGTCTTCGCATGGAGTCATGAGGACATGCCAGGTATATGCCCAAAGGTCATCTAACATAGGGTGAATGTGGACCTCGAGAAGAAGCCCGTCCAGCAGAGACGACGAGTCTTTGCTCCAAAACAGAATCAAGCAATTACAGACGAGGTCAACAAGCTATTATCAGCAGGCTTTATTCAAGAGGTCTACTACCTAGATTGGCTCGCGAATGTCGTCCTAGTGAAAAAAGGGAATGAAAAATGGAGAATGTGCGTGGACTTCACGAACCTCAACAAAGCTTGTCTAAAGGACAGTTTCCCTCTACTAAGGATAGATCAATTGGTTGATTTCATGGATGCATTCTCGGGTACAATCAAATAAAGATGGCCAAAGAACTGCTTTCATCACGAGCCAAGGGCTCTATTGTTATAAGGTAATGCCCTTCGGGCTGAAAAATGCAGGAGCAACCTACCAGAGGTTAGTAAATAAAATGTTCAGCAAGTAGATCGGGAGAAACATGGAAGTATATATGGATGACATGCTCGTCAAGAGTAAAGTAGAGCTTGCTCATCTGGACGATCTCAGAGAGACGTTCACCACACTCAGGCAGTACCAGATGAAGTTGAACCCCAGTAAATGTGCCTTTGGAGTAGCCTCGGGGAAGTTCTTGGAGTTCATGGTGTCCTAAAGGGGAATAGAAGCAAACCCAGAGAAGGTGCGAGCCATACTCAACATGACGTCGCCAAAGACTATCAAAGAAGTCTAAAAGCTCACAGGAAGGATAGTGGCATTCAACAAGTTTGTCTCTAGAGAGACAAACAAATGCTTACCCTTCTTTAAGGCATTGAAACGAGCTTTTGCTTGGACAGATGAATGTTAGGTAGCTTTTCAAGAACTTAAGTGCTACCTGAGCAATCCATGCCTCCTAAGTCCGTCTAAGGAGGAAGAAAACCTGTATTTGTATCTTGCAGTATCAGCTACAGCCGTGAGTGAAACCCTGATTTGAGAAGAAGATAGGAAATAGCTCCCAATCTACTACGTCAACCAAGCTTTCCAAGGGGAAGAAGCCAAGTACCCAAGGATTGAGAAGATCGCATTCGCATTAATAGTAGCTTTGCGTAAACTGTGACCTTATTTTTAGGCAAACTCCATCCTGGTAATGACGGACCAATCCATTAAGAAGTCCATGAACAAGCTTGAGGCAGCAGGGAGAATGGTCCAGTGGGTGATCGAGCTTAGCTAGTTTGACATTGAGTAGCACCCCAGGACAGCTATTAAAGTGCAGACATTGGCGGACTCCATCGCTGATTTCACCATCCCAGACAAGGATAGCCTCCCTAACGAAACAGAACAATGGATGATACAAACTGATGGTTTGTCAGCCTAAAAGAGGGGAGGAGTACGGGTCATCATCATTACACTAGATAAAGAAATGATTAAATACGGGGTCCAGCTAAAATTTTTGGCCACCAATTACGAAGCCGAGTATGAGGGAATATTAATGGGGCTAAGGGTCGAAAAAGCACTAAGAGCTAAAAACTTGCTCATCCAGAGTGATTCTAAGCTGGTAATAGGGTAGATAAAGGAGGAATATGAAGCAAAGGAGGAGAGAATGCAAAAGAACCTCAGGCTGACAAAGTACTTAACACAGGAATTTGATAGGGTGGAATTTGTGGAGATCCCCAAAAGCCAGAATAGGTAGCGGACGAGATTGTGAAGCAAGCATCGTCAGAAGAAAGACCAATGAACATGGGCCTAGAGATGGAAGTCCAGAAACACCCCAGCATTGAAGAAGTCTCTACCTTTGTAATCTAGAGCACAAGCAGCTGGATGTCCCCCCTCCAAGACGGACGCCTTCCGCAGGACATTAAGGAGGCCAAGAAGGTCAGAAAGGGAGCAGCCAGATTCACGATCTTGAATGATACCTTGTATAAGAGAGGCTTCTCCATGCCCTACTTGAAGTGCGTCAACGAAGAAGAAGCCAAGTATACTATGGAAGAGATCCCTGAAGGGATTTGTGGAGACCATGCAGGCCCTAGATCCTTGGTAAGCGAAGTTATCTAAATAAGTTACTTTTGGCCTACTATGCAGGTGGACGCAAGGGAGCTCGTCAAGAAGTGCGACAAATGCCAAAAGTTTGGGAATATCTAGCGCCTTTCAGCTCAGAGACTGAGACGATAGCTTCCTCTTGGCCATTTACATAATGGGGAATTGACATCGTCAGCCCATTGCCTTAAGGTAAGGGACAGGTAAAGTTTCTACTAGTCGCTATCGACTACTTCACAAAATGGGTTGCAGTAGAGGCATTGTCGACCATCATTGAGGCAAAAATCTAGAGTTTCATATGGAAGAATATAATTTGCAGGATTGAGATTCCACGGATGATCATATCAAATAATGGGCGGCAATTCGACAGTCAAGGCTTTAGGAATTTTTGTTTAAGTCTAGGGATCAAGAACCAGTTTTCATCCCCAGGACATCCACAAGTAAATAGACAAACGGAGGTGACTAATCAAACACTACTCAAGATCATCAAAGCCAGGTTGGACAACGCTAAGAGAGCTTGGCTTGAGGAATTGTCCAATGTCTTGTGAACTTACAAGACTACAGCAAGAACCCCAACAGGAGAAACCCTCTTCAGGCTCACTTACGGCACCGTAGCAGTAATCCTAGTTGAGGTGGGAATAACCAGCATCAGATGAGAGATGTTCAACGAGAAGAGCAATGACGATTAACTAAAGGTTAACCTAGACTGCTTGGACGAGGTTAGAGATGGAGCTTCTAACAGAATGACGAAGTACCAGCAGAAGATGGCCGAGTACTACAACAAGAGAGTTGAAGCTCAGACCACTTGACATAGGGGACCTTGTCCTGTGCAAAGTCACCCTGACAACCAAAGACCCTGCCCAGGGGAAACTCGGTCCAACCTAGGAAGGACGCTACCGGGTTGTCTATTACTCCAGACAAAGTAGTTATCACCTAAAGACCTTAGACGGGCAGAGACTGCCACGACCATGGAACATTGAGCACTTAAAGAAGTACCACCAATAGACGTAATAACCAATTGTATTCATTTTTGAAAGCAATGAAAGAACTATTTAGCTAATGACTTAATACAAGCAAACCTAGTAGCTTAAAAGCCAAAAAATTGGTTAAGTAACAAGATTCTGCCTAGACGGATGTAAGTTACTGACGAATCCAAAGAATGTCAAAATCCTTTAAATGGGTGTAAGTCACACAAAATTGGCTAAGTAACAAGATTTCGCCTAGACGGATGTAAGTTACTGACGAAGCCAAAAATGACAAGATTCCTGAAATGGTTATAAGTCACAAAAATGGGCTAGGTAACAAAATTCTACCTAGACGGATGTAAGTTACTGACGAAGCAATACCACTCCAATGAGTGTAAGCCTAACAAATAATACAAGCTATTGACGAAGAAGAAACAACCAAAGGAATAAAGCAGACAGAGATCGTGCAAAGACAAGAATGAAAACAAGTAAGTATAAAAAGTATTGATATATTGAAGGCCTAAAAACTATGGGCAACCAACATTGTTTCAACATGATAAGTAAAAGCCCATAAACACTGAGCAAAAACATTGTTCTTAAGTTAGAATGAAAATATTGTTCTGAAATTAAAATTAAAAAGCCCAAAACACACCGGTCATTAAAAAAAAGGGCAGTAAAACAGGTTCAGGCGTCTATAGCTGTGTCGTCATCGGCCGGAGGCAAAGAAGTGTCCTCAGGAGTAGCACCTTCAGGAGCCATGGACTGAGAAGCTTCATCAGCAGCCATCTCCTTGTCCACTTCTTCAAGGTCTAAGCTTTCAAAGTCCACTTCGACGGGATGCTTGGCAAGATACCGCCTCAGGGGCTAGAAACCTTTGAACTACTAGCTGAAAAGGATAGTGTTATACACCTTTGTCGTCTGGAAAGCCTCCACGAACTTTGTAGCAATTGTCTTGATTTTTTCCCTCGTGGCCAGAAGCTGCTCGTCCTTCTCCAAAGTTAGTGCTTTTCTGCCCTCAGATCGTCGGAGAGGCCCTTAACTCTTTCCTTGATGGTATTAGCCTTGCCCATAGCGATGATCAGATCCTTTTTCAGTTTGGAGTTCTCTTACTCTAAAGCGTCCACCTTGGACATTGCAGACTTGACCTTGGTCTCCTGAGTAAGATACTCCGAGGTAATGTGAAGGCTTTCCCCCAACACCTGGAAAAAGGAACTAGACCTCAGAACAATGCAAAAAACCCCCCCCCCCCCCTTCTCTTCTATTTAAACGTGTTCATGTGATGAACCATGAGCTTGTGGAGATGACGACCCACAACCTCATTAGGAGATGTGCTTGAGAATACCTTCATCTCCTCGGTAGTAAAGATCTCTTGTGCTCATGCCAGCGCGACCCGAGCATCGTCCCCGACACTGGACGATCGAGAGTCAGCCTTATCCTTTAATTTATCCTCGGTACGCTACCTCTTACTCAGGGAAGGAATAATCTCTTCAACCGAGGTAGCCGGGGATGCTGTCCTTGTCGTCTCAGTGCCAGGAGTAGCTGGGGTAGTTGGAGTGATGGAGGTCCCTTTATCCATCACTCGCATAGCTCTGGCCCTAAGATTGGAGAGGGACTTGTTCTTCTTAGCCCTCATTCATGCGTACATCCTTGGTTGAACTTCGTTTTCATCCCTACAAAAGGAGAATACTTGTTAAAAACACTTAGCACAAAAAAAGAAAAAAAGAAAACAACAACAGTGACGAGCCAAATGAACACTTACTCTTTTTCTCCTCGATTTCTATATTTCGCAAGAAGTAGAGGGGTCTGGGCCAAGGCAGTGCAAAGCCAAAGTGTGAGGGTCGACCAAATCATCAAAGTCGTCAATAGACTTCGCTTACTCAATACTAGCCTCAACACGTTGCTTGTACCTGCTTTTAAGCTTAGGCCGTTTCTTAATTGCACGTGACAATGAACAGATAGAGTTAGTGACGATATAATGAACACGAAAAGAATGAAGATTGAAGAACTGGTAGAAATAACGACGCACCTAGGTTCGTGGTTCTCCACTGACGGAGTAACCTAGGGACATCACCCCAAACCTCGTTAGAGGGAGTCTCCTAGTCATCCCCGGACACAAAAAAGAATCTGGACTTCCAGTATCTGAATGACGAAGGTAAGTCCTGGACGATCCTAGTCTTCCTCTCCTAAGGCACTAGTTCGTAATACCCATGTTCTTTGGATTCCTTTAAACGATACAAATAGAAAAGTTCGTCCACCCTAATCATATCTCCATCAGTAGCAGCCAGCCATATCTCCATACAATTAATTACTATCCTCCACGAATTGGGCATAAGCTACCCAGGAGCGATGTCGAAATGGCCTAGAAGCTCCATAATAAATGGGTGGATGGGGAATCTAAGCTCGTTTAGGAAAGCAGCCTCATAGAAGCATACCTCCTCGGGTGAGAAGTGGAAAGCTCGTTCCTCCTCATTAGGAAGACGAACCCTATCCCTATCAGGGAATTGGAATCTACCCTTGAATCTGGAGAGTGTCTCATTGTTCAGACCACATACCTCCCCAAGGGCATGGAAAGCCCTTATCTCACGAGGGATGGAGATGGCAGTATCTCCTTCCACAGGGTCGTTACTAGACGACAACTTGGTCTCTAACTCACTTGATCTCACCTCAGACATTACTCCTCGCCCCCTCACTAAACCCTCAAACCAAGCAATTAATTGACGGAGCAAGGGTAGCAAATCAGCCAATGCAATGCTTAAACTACTACCCTCAAAGACAAAATTTTCAAGGTACGGAAAAACACCTAAAGATCCCCCCAAACGCGCAAAAAGAAATGAAATTGAGGGGCAAGCTATCTTAACCTTAGAGCTACTAACCATGGAAACCTAGAAAACAGAAAGGGAGGACAATCCTAAAAAGCCCCAAAACAAAACAACAACAAAAAGAAAAAAGAAAAAAGAAAAAAGAAAAAAGGAAAAAGAAAAAGGGGAACAAAATCAGAAAATCAAGCACCATTTATCCATACCATAGAAAAGTGAAGGGAAAGGAGAAACGTACCTTAAAAGCAAAGCAACCACAGAGTGCAAAAGCTCAGCCACAAAACGCAACGGCTCAAAGAAAAATCGCAAGAAAAGGTCAGAGTAGAAGAAGCACAGAGCAATGATTGGGAGTTGGAGAAAGTGAAGGGAGAAATGAAAGGAAGAGAAGTTTAAAAACCAAGGCACAAAAATTGAAATTCAGTAGGAAAGCCAAGAGTCACACAATTAGGGCATTAACTCCACTGGTTAGAACACGTCACATGGCCACAATGTGTGTGATGCCACCACCTCGCATTAAATGTGGAGCGAAATCCCAAGAGCCATGTTTGATAAAAAAACCTTTCATCTTTTGATGGTTGTCATGACACACCACGACGACCACAGAACTCGGGGGTGTAGCTAATGGGATTGACAAACTTACCTCCCTTGGACGATCTCATCAAATATACTTGTCCACCTTGGCAGGACACAGAAGAACACAAGATAACCATTAATAAGAGCATTCAATGCCGTAGACAGTTACCAATTAGCGGGCAGACCTTTGGAGCCTCATTAAAACCCATATTCATGAGCCCTAAGGCATTACAAAAGGGCACTAAAGCCATAATTAAGACCCCAATGGCTAGGAACCATGAAACCATATATATACACACTGATTAGAGACAAACTAGGTAAAAAAAAAAAAAAACTCATCTAAAAGGTATTCATTGATACTTTGATATTCTGAACTCTCTTATTATTCTCTAAAAACTCCTATATACTGACTTTGGCATCAGAGACGTGGTGATAGGCACCACACCGGTGACCACCTTAAGGGAGCTATTGTTCTACATTTGCAGAGATAGCTGACGAGGACTCGGTTCCATTTGGATGAACTTACAAGATTGACGATTTGCACTTCATCAATTAGTATGCAAATATTTCTACACATATGCTGAATAAAAATTTGTGCATAAAATCTGCAAATACATTATTTGGTAAAAGAAAAAAAAAATTGTAAAAGTATTTCATGGTTTGCTTTTCTAACCGGCAAGATATGAGAGTGCTTAATAGTTAATACATATAACTTATCCAAAAAAAAAAAAAATAGTAATACATATAAAATTTTGATGATGTGGCTATTAATCTTCGATCACCTTGACATTTTGTAAGTATGAAAAATATATGAAGATAATGTAATTTAATGGTAGATTTGCCAAAATTCATATCAAATTAAGAAATATAGGGTTGGGTTTAAGTTACACCTGATGTAACTAAAAAAATGTTACACCACCCAATAACTTATTATTGTATTCATATTTTGGAAATCCAATCGTTGGATTACATGTTCTATATGTTCTTAATATGCATGCCAATTTTCATGCCAATCAGATGTAATTTACCATTTGTTCTATAAACCAATCTTTTATGCATTATTTTAAACTACAAAAATTTGAATTTAAACAATTGATTGATGACATGCCTATTAATCTTTGATCACTTTGAAATTTTTTAACCATGAAAAATGTATGAAGATAATGTAATCTAGCAGTAAATTTGTCAAAATTCACATTTAATTAAGAAATATAGTGTTGGGTTCAAGTTACACCTAGCATAACTCTAAAAATTGTTACACCACCTAATAATTTATTATTGAATTCATATTTTGAAAATCCAACCGTTGGATTACATGTTCTATATAGTCTTAACATGCATGCCAATTTTCATGTCAATCGGTTGTAATTTACCATTTGATCTATAAACTCATATTTTATGCATTATTTTAAACTACTAAAACTTGAATTTAGACAATTGATTGATGACATGACTATTAATCTTTTATCACCTTGAAATTTTGTAAGTATGAAATATATATAAAGATAATGTAATCTGATGGTAGATTTATCAAAATTCTCATTGAATTAAGAAATATGGGGTTAGGTTCGAGGTACACTTGATGTAACTCTCAAATATGTTACACCATTCAAAAACTTATTATTGAATTCATATTTTGAAAATCCATCCGTTAGATTACATGTTCTATATGGTCTTAACATATACGCTAATTTTCATGCCAATCGAATGTAATTTACCATTTGATCTATAAACTCATCTTTTATACATTATTTAAAACTACTAAAACTTGAATCTAGACAATTGATTGATGACATGACTATTAATCTTTGATTACCTTGAAATTTTGTAAGCATGAAAAATATATGAAGATAATGTAATCTTACGGTAGATTTGTCAAAATTCACATCGAATTAAGAAATATAGGGTTGGGTTTAAGTTACACTTGACGTAATTTTAAAATTGTTACACCACCCAATAACTTATTATTGAATTTATATTTTGAAAATCCAACTGTTGGATTTCATGCTCTATATGTTCTTCACATGCATGCAAATTTTCATGCCAATCAAATATAATTTACAGTTTGATCTATAAACTCATCTTTTATGCATTATTTTAAACTATAAAAGCTTCAATTTAAACATATGATTGATGACATGACAATTAATATTTGATCACCTTGAAATTTTATAAGTATGAAAAATATATGAAGATAATGTAATCTAACGGTGAATTTGTCAAAATTCACATCGAATTAAGAAATATAGAGTTTGGGTTCAAGATACACATGATGTAACTTTAAAAAATGATACATCAGCCAATAACTTATTATTGAATTTATATTTTGAAAATCCAACCATTGAATTACATGTTTTAAATGTTCTTAACATGCATGCCAATTTTCATGCCAATCGGATGTAATTTACCATTTGATCTATAAACTCATCTTTTATGCATTATTTTAATTGGAAGAAATTTTTATTCACTTTTGAGAGAGAGAGAGAGAGAGAGAGAGAGAGAGAGAGAGAGAGAGAGAGAGAGAGTGCAAAAGGCTAAAATTCTTGAATTTTAGGCTACCATTTTGAAGTTGAAAGTGCTATTATTTTTTTATGGGTACAATTGTTTAGAAAATAAGGACAGACCTTTCTTATATAAGATGTATATAAATTTTTTTTTTTAGACTGTAAACAAATGTTTCATCTAAAGAATACAAAGTGCTATATGTTTATAAGTTTCTTTTTATTTTTCTTTGAATAGAATAACTTTTATCTCAAAAAAAAAAAGAATATTTTAATGATTTTTTGCAAAGGTCAATCGTGACCCTTGCAGATAATTTAGTATTAGTAAGGGTATATTTTTAACCTACACAAAAAATAAACTTTTTGCAAGGAATTTTTATTGTCCCTCGGAAATAATTTGGTGGAAACATTTCCCTCCAAAAATTTTGACATTTTAATGATTATTTGTGAAGGTCAATCCTAGCCCTCGCAAATAATTTAGTATTAGTGACGGCCTTTTTTTAACCGTAACAAATAATACACTTTTTGCGAGAGATTTTTAATTGTCCCTCACAAATAATATGGAGGGAAAATTTTCCTCCAAAATATTAATATTTGTGACGGTTATAATACATAATTGCAACAGCTTTTCTTGTTGGTCACAAATATTTCACATTTTACCAAATATTTGCGAAGGCTTTATTTTGCCATTACAAATAAGATTTTTTGAAAGGGCTTTTTGGGTCCGTCAAAAATTCTTGGCCGCTAATAGGCATTTTTTTTTGGGTAGTGTCAAGACTGTCAAAGGTTGGAAGATAGAAGATGCTACAGTGAATAGTGTGAGTCAAGCCTTACCATCAATTCCAAAGCCTCCGTCACCAACGTTCACGTGGAAGTCCTTATTGTGGTCAAGTATATGGATGAGCCTTTGCAATCTCCACAATGTGTATGAGGATTTTAGATGTGTCGCATTAGATAAGTGGTAAGGACATACATTTTATGATGAAAAATACAAGCTATAATTGTAAAGATTAACAGATATACCATACCGAATTACATGATTTTTTTACAGCTTATTTTAGTACACAACATTTTCTTTTCATATAAGTTCTTCAAGCAATTGACACTAAACTTAGCAATAAGCACTTCATGATTGAGTATCAATATCTCCAACCATAAAATTTTCTTCGTTCTTCAACTGCCATAGTGAAACCGCATGTAAGGGCTTGGCTATTGGTTTCTTACGAGAAAGAAATTCTTGGGACACCCAATTCATTGTTGGCCGAGACTTTGGTTTGGTGCATAAGCATGCAAATGCTATAGTTGCAACAAAGAAAATATCCCGTGCAACTATTCGATTTGGAGGTGGCAGGCGCTGGTCTAATATTTCATTTAACATCATGTTTCGAGAAGATGATGATGACGATGACGATGATAATGTAGTCAAGAGTTCTCCTGGATGTATTCCCATTAATATTTCTAATGCCACCACACCAAAACTATAGACATCACATTTTTCAGTAAACATCATAGTATACGCCAATTCTGCATAGGAAGAAATAAAAGAAAAAAAATGCTATTAAAAATGTAATATCTTTGTTCTTTCTTTTGTTTTATATATTTTTTTATAAGTTTTCTTCATGGAAAGGTTGGTCAAAACTTGTCATTGCACAAAAATTACATGGTGGAAGTGATTGCTTGATACCGTGCATGATTCAGTTCTTTTAACAAAAAATAAGGTAACCAAACTAGCATGATTATTTGAAATGCCTCACATAGCTAACCTTTTAAAATAATATGTTGGAAAATGGGAGAGATATAAGATATAGTATGAAAAAACAATTCACCTGGAGCAATATAACCATAAGTCCCAGCAACTAAAGTTTGATTGGAGGAGTTAGGATCAAGAAGTCTAGCTGTACCAAAATCAGAGACAAATGCCTGCTCCAACTTAGAGTTCAATAAAATGTTATTGCTACTTATATCTCGATGAACAATTATTGGGATACAATCATGATGCATGTAAGATATGGCATGTGCTATGTCTTTGATGATGTTCACCCTCTTTGTCCAATCCAATTCCACAGCTTCAACATCATTATTTAGCACACAAAATAAGCTTCCCCTTTCCATGTATTCATAGATCAAAACCATGCATCGTTTATGCAAACAGTAACCATGAAGTTTCACAATGTTCCGATGTCGAATTTCTGTCAACATTTTAACCTCGTTCCTGAAACTCTTGTCAACAGTTGGGTCCTCAGCCTCTAAGCGATTAAGTTTTTTCAAGGCAACCACTTTGCCGCTAGGCAACTGTGCTTTGTAAACACTGCCATAACCACCAGTTCCAATACAATATCTAATGTCAAAGTCCTCTGTGGCTTGAATGATGTCTTCAAATGCAATATTGCCATCATAATTCCATATTGAGAACAAGTTTCCATTTTTTGTTCCCTTTAACTCAGCGTGTGTTTTCATTGGAAGTACAAGATTCTTGACCCGACATTGAGAGTGGAGAAAATACCCAAAAAGCTGTAAAAGGGTAAAAAATGAAAAAGAAATAAAGAAAACGATGAGGGGAACCAATTTTTTTTTTTTGAAGCTCGGGTGTTCATCTTTCTCTCTACCACCTTCGGACACCGGTATTTTGCCAAAAATGGTGGGTTGGTGCAACCTAGCATCTTCCATGCGAGACACAATATTTTCAAGAGCAAGAGGTGGAGTCGAAGGGGAAATTAAAGATGGAGATGGGCATTGAGCAAAACCTTTGATGTCACTACACAAATCATTGTTGCCGATAAATACTTCAAATCCATAATTTTTGAAAATAATTGGGACTCGACCCTCCAATGAATTATATGACAGGTTAAATTCACGCATCCTAATTAAAGAAATGGGAACATTGCCTGTGAGGTTATTGTAGCTGAGATCAATCTTAATTGGGGCATAAAGGTCCTTGACCCAAGAGGGAACACTTCCATTTAAATAGTTATGGCTTAAAGACAAGAATTTTATCAAAAAGCAATTAGCTAGTTCTGTGGGGATGGGACCACTGATCATATTCCAATTAAGGTTCAAAGTTTCCAACTTTGTTAAGTGACCTATTGACAAAGGGATTTGGCCAACAAGGTTGTTGTTATTGAGGTACAAGTATCTCAAATTCTTCATATTTCCTATTTGCAAGGGAATGGAACCATTAATTTTGTTGAAATCAAGAAATAAAAAGACCAATCTAGTTAGATGGCCTAGATATGAAGGGATCATACCTATAAGCATGTTATTATCGAGGAACAAGCCATTCAAATTCTTCATGTTGCCAATTTTTTGGGGAATGAAACCGTTGATTTGATTTGAACTAAGAGATAGAGAGACTAAATTGGTCAGATGACCTAGTGATGAAGGGATCGGACCAGTGAGCTTGTTTTGTCTTAGGTCCAAATTTAACAGATTCTTTAGCAGTCCAATTTCTGACACTATAGAACCGTTAATCTCATTGAAGGACAAATTCAGATCGGAAAGATTGGTTAAAAGGCCAAGAGTTGAAGGGATCGGTCCAGTGAATTTGTTATGACTCAGATTTAATTCAAGAAGATTCTTGAAATTTCCGAATTCTCTGGGGATGGAACCAGTAATTCCATTGAAAGAAATGTCAAATTTCACTAATTTGGCGAGGTTTGCAAGTGAAAGAGGCAACTGACCTGTAAGATAATTGTGGGACAGATTAAGGTGGGTGAGCTTCGAAAGGGAACCTATCTCAAATGGGATGCTCCCCAGAATTTGATTATTACCAAGGCTAAGACGGACTAAATTTGGAAAGGAAGAGAAGTTAAATTTCCTAAACTTATCTCCAAGATAGATCTTACCAGCTATGTCAATCTCTGTGATGCTTCCACCAAAGTTGCATTTAATTCCTGGCCAGTCGCAATGACTTGAGGTATAGTTGGAAGAGCCACTCCACCACCCACTCTCCATCAGGGCTTGCACTTCTTGTTTTAGCGAGGAAGATTTAAATGTTGCCACAGAACCAGCTGCAATAACTATAGTTGGGACATTCATGAAGATACAAAGAACTACTATCAGAATGGAAATAGAGACAGAGGGAGCCATGTTGAAGTTTTTGGTTGATGAATGCAAGGGAAAATGGTCGATATATTGTTATATTTATGATTCAACACACTTCAATAACTTAGACACAGCTAGAAAATGAGTTGTGAGTTGTGAGTAAATGAATTTTCTTTTGACTTTATAATGATGCAAACGTGAATGTGGAAATGTTGCCTTGTTGAACCCAATTGAAGCGCAGAAAAGTTCCTTGCAATCAAAACGATGGCTTTCACATTTTGGATGTCTTGGAAATTTCTATGAAGCTTGCACTTCCAAATTCCAAGTCAGGAGTCGTTACCAACAATCTTAATGTGAACACTGTTAAAAGTTCCACATGAGGTACACACGGTCCCTCGGCCTTTAAGTGCTCGTAGTCACGAATAAAAACAAATCCACTCTAAGAATGAATATTCCATCTTGCTTCTTCACTTCTCTTTCTCGACTTAACTTTCAAGTGTGAAAGCTCAAATAGTGCAAAACACTAATAATTGTTTAGAGCCCCAATTTTAAACTAGTGACTAAATTGCTTTTATTATACTTAATTAAGTGCAGCATAAGAGTAAATGAAACGGAATAAACTAAAACTACTCTCTAGTGCATAAACATAAACAATAAACAATAAATGTAAAGCACAAATAGTAAGGAAAGAGAGATGTAAACACAAGATAACATCAAGATGTGTTATCGAAAAGGAAACCGAAGCGTAATCTACTCACTGTACTTGAACTTTCTAAATTTAAGCTCCTAACAGATTTCACCGAGTCTTATCTTCACTAGTTATCTGAATCCCGCAATTAGCTCCAAATTGCATCCGCCAATCAATGATTTCTTCCAATACTTCCCACATGCACCAAAATTTCTTTCAAAACTCAGATTGAATGAGGTAAGCGTTTAGGCTAAGAACCTCTCAAAGATTTGTAATTGGAGAGGTAGGAGTAGAGGAAGACTAAGAGGAATTATGTAGAAAATTGTGGGTTTACAATCTCTAACTCTCAAGTGCATTTCTAGGATTTTCTTGCTGAAAGTCTCCTTATAATTTCGTGAGTAATGTAGGCTTATATAGTGTGGGTAAAGAAGTGAGGAAAGCACATTTAAAAAACAACCAAACAGAGAGTTTTGTGGGTCACTCACGACTTGGTCCAATTGTGAAATGTCTCCTGGCACTTAACTATTCAGCTTCTAGCATATGCTTCTCACGTGGCATTTCGAGGTTGTCCACTCGCAAGCTAGTTGCGAACTTCACTGTTCGTCACAAATCTTCACCAAACTCTCACACTCAACCCTTACATTAAATCCCACAAACATACAGAGAAAAGATTGACAAAAATACAATAAAATTTGACACGGAATTAAAGCCAACAAAACATAGTTGAAAATCACAACTTTACAAAGTATATCTAAATAGGCAAATGGTTGGATTTGCTTGAGTCCATTTTAGCTTGGGTCAATTCAAGTTAGCCTCCATTTTAGCATTTTTCTTAAGAAATGCTATCTACACAATATTTTTACATTACTTTTACAATAAATCCTAAACGGTAGGTTGTTACTGGTTGTTATTGGTGGGCAAAAAAGAAAATTCAATTGTAGGTTTAAATTAAAATTTATAACAATTTACTGCTTATAATTTGTTGTTAAAATATTGTGAATATAACACTTCTCATAATTATTAGATATTACATGTTAAAGTTAGTTTCTACTATTTGAAACTCGTGATATTAATCAACATTACAAGTAAATTAGAAAATATGCTTCAAAGGGAACCAAGGCCACAATAACAATTATTCAACAAATAATAATAATAAAAGGTCACAATAACAATTGATGTTGCCAGGAGTAGGGATATTGTTAGAATTATGTGGTTGGATAATTAAATTTATAATTTTCCAATAGTTTGAGCTTTTGAGGGCAATTGATAATTTAACATAGTATCAATATAAAAAGTCTTGAGTTTAAAATCCTACATGTTGGGGCTCACTTATTAAAAGCTCCACAATCACAAACAAGTTAACAAATAGAGTTTCTCTGTCGCTAGCGAAAGTTGGGTTCTCCCACTTCTCCTAGGCTGTAGAAGGTGCCGTCCCTCATTGTAGGAGTCTTGGTTCCTTAGAGTAACAAGTTTACTCTAAGGCTTTGGTGGTTTCTTCTTTTGTGGGTTTTTGGGAAACACACTATTGCTTTTTTCTTTTCTTTGAATGGAAGACCTCACTCGGCAATGGACGGGTTTGTCTCTCTCAAATCGAGAGGGACCAAAGTTTCGTCTAAACAATGACCTAGCTACTCCAGAGTTCTTCCTTGCAGCAAAATTTTTTACAAAGAGAGCCCTCAATCCTGATGCTATTGCTGCCACCTTCAAGCCACTTTGGAGGGCCAAGAATGGTTTTAAGGTCAAAAACCTTGGAAATCACTTTGTCCTCTTCACTTTCGATAACAAAAATACCATAGAAAATATTTTGGCCAATGAGCCATGGAGTTTCGATAAGCATCTTGTAGGGTTGCAACAGTATGATGGTGTGAGTGTTGTTAAAAATATGACCTTTAATCTCACCCCGTTTTGGGTCCAAGTCCACGGAATTCCAGTCAGATTCATGAACAAAGCAGTTGCAGAGGGGATTTGCGAAACTGTGGGACAAGTCTGTTGCTCTACAAAAACACCAACGGAGGAATGTGGGAGTTTTATGCGTGTTAGAGTTCTTGTAGATGTCTCCCAACCTTTGTGCCGTGGAAGGGTGCTTACTATGGATGATAATAGAGAATTTTGGGTTTCTTTCAAATATGAAAGACTCCCTAACCTTTGTTACTGGTGTGGCTGTCTCACCCACTCTGACAGGGACTGCGAACGGTGGATAGACAGTGAAGGTACACTGGATGATTCAGAAAAGGGGTATGGGGCATGGTTGAGAGCTCCCCCATTTACTGGTTCACGACGGGGAGTTGTTTCAGTTCCGGGGTTGTATGAAAAAAAGGAGGGCAACAACTTTGGCAGGAATATTCCGGCGAACGAGACCACGGCGCCGGTGACAGGAGATACACCGCTGCACAGTGAGCCCATGCATCCTCACAAGGAAAGTACCAGCGATGAAATTGCCTCAAATTCAATAATGAGAGATACTTTCCATACTGAGAAGCAAACGGTCCACTCCACATCAACCATCCTGGATTTGGTGCAACAGTTAAGTCCACAAGATCTTTTTGAAAAGCAAATAGAAGATATTGATCGTGAGTTAGGGAAATTCGAATTACCTAATGTGGCTGACCATGAAAAAAATCTGCCAGGTAATACTTCCACTCATTTAAGTCCAATTACTACTCCTATTTCCATGCACACTAATCACTCGCAGATACCTAAGCCAACACCGTCAACTCCTATTATGATGGATGAGAATTTAAAGCACAATAATTCTCCAGAAGATACGGCCCCACTTTCCACTTGGAAACGTATTCCCAGAGTTGACAAATCAGTGAGTAATAACCAGACAGCATTGGTGGGTCTGAAACGTACTGGCAGTTACATGAGTCACTCTGAATTACCAAACAAAAAATTTGTGGTTTCTCAGAATGATGCAGACAAAATCCAGATATTGGCGGAGGCTGGTTCCCAGCCCTGCCAGAAGCAATGAGTTTGTTAGTATGGAACTGTCGCGGGCTTGGGAACCTGCGTACAGAAGATTAGCTTGCAGAATTGGTGCGGGCAAAAGATCCCTCTGTTCTGTTTATAGCCGAAACATGGACAGATAAAGCAAGGCTAGAGATAGTACAAAGAAGAATTCAGCTCAAGAATCTTTTTGAAGTTCCACGTAGAAATAAAGCAAGTGGTTTAGCTATTTTTTGGAAGGAAGATTTTAACCTGGAAATTGAGACCTTTTCCAACTATCATATTGATACTACAATCAACAAGAACAAGGATGATGAGTGGAGGTTTACTGGTTTCTATGGGGAGCCAGATACACAACTAAGACATGAAGCTTCGGCAAAGCTCTGCAGCCTAAGACAGCATGGGACTGCTCCATGGTTATGTGCGGGCGATTTCAATGAAATCACTCGTCAATCTGAAAAACAAGGAGGAAGGTCTAGGCCACACAACCAAATGCAAGCCTTTCGAGACGTTTTGGATGAATGCGGCTTCATGGACTTGGGTTTTGAAGGATTTCCCTTTACGTGGCATAAACACATGGATGGTTACACAATCTGGGAGCGCCTAGACCGTTTAGTAGCCACCAATGACTGGGTCTCTATGTTCCCTGGCACTAAAGTGTTTCACTTGGATGTCACAACTTCAGACCACAAACCTTTATGGATTGCTCCTGAAGGTATGAACTGCTGCCTCCAAAAACCCTTCCGTTTTGAGCAAATGTGGTTGACAGACAATGGATGCACTGAAACGGTTGAAGCTATTTGGTGTGAATCATCTATGAAGCCGTGGGATACAAAGGTGATAAAGAAGATAGATAAGTGTGGGATTGAGTTGGCCCAGTGGAGCAAACAACATTTTGGCAATGTTCGAAAGGAGTTAGAGAAAAAAAGAAAAGAACTCCGGGAGGCAGAAAGAAGGGCACTTCGAACTGGGGATTCAAGGCATATGAGGGGTCTGGAAAAAGAGGTGAATCTGTTGCTGGATAAGGAAGCTAAAATGTGGGCCCAAAGGTCCAAGGTTATGTGGCTCAAGGACGGTGATCGCAATACTAAGTTCTTCCATAGTAGAGCTTCCCAACGCCGTCGCCGAAACTACATTACAAAAATCCATGATAACTCTGGTAGATTGTGTACACGGCCTTCCCAAGTGATTGACATCATTACAAATTTCTATCAACAGCTCTTTACCACGTGTGGCCCTGGTAGTTTTGAGGAAGTTATTGACACCATACCTCGAGTTGTATCTCCTCAGATGAATGCCACGCTTAGTGCAGATTTTACAATCACTGAAGTG
Source organism: Quercus suber (assembly GCF_002906115.3). NCBI lineage: Eukaryota > Viridiplantae > Streptophyta > Magnoliopsida > Fagales > Fagaceae > Quercus > Quercus suber. The sequence continues at coordinate 1,328,497 of NW_027069578.1, forward strand.
GAAGTGGCAATGCGGCAAATGGCACCCTTAAAAGCCCCCGGCCCGGATGGTATGCCCCCCTTATTTTATCAAAACTATTGGTCTCTGATTGGCTCTGATGTTTCTACCTCTATATTGCATTATCTTAATACTGGAGTTTTACCTCCAGCTTTAGGCCACTCTTTCACTACTTTAATCCCCAAAGTGAAAAACCCAGAGTATGTGACAGAATTTCGCCCTATAAGTTTATGCAATGTTCTTTATAGAATTTTTTCAAAGGTGCTCACTAACCGTTTGAAAATTATTATGCCTCAGATTATTTCTGAACACCAAAGTGCTTTTATATCTGATCGTTTGATTTCAGATAATATTTTGGTGGCCTTTGAGACTTTGCATTATTTGAGAAATCACAATAAAGGAAAATCTGGGTATATGGCTCTAAAGCTCGACATGAGGAAGGCTTATGACAGGGTGGAATGGATATGGAGAAGGTATTGGAAAAGATGGGTTTCCAAGAAAGATGGATCAAGCTTATGATGGCTTGCATCACCACAGCCTCATATTCTATTTTGATCAATGGAGAACCACAGGGTCATATCACCCCTACAAGAGGTCTAAGACAAGGCGACCCCCTCTCCCCTTATTTATTCCTCATGTGTACGGAAGGTTTGCATGGTTTGATAAATGATAGCCTAATTTTTTGCAGGGCAAAGGAGAGTGATTGTCAAGCTCTCTTGGACATCCTAGCCAAATATGAACTTGCATCTGGACAACAGATTAATAGAGCAAAGACCAATCTATTTTTTAGCAAGTCCACTCCGGAAGATATGCAAACAACCATAAAGAATTTGCTTGGAGTAGCAGTGATTAAACAATATGAGAAGTATTTGGGACTTCCCTCGCTTGTGGGGCGAAACAAAAAAGAAAGCTTTGCTCATATTAAACAACAGGTGTGGAAGCGGTTGCAAGGATGGGAAGCAAAATTACTTTCTCAAGCCGGAAGGGAAATCTTAATTAAAGCTGTAGCACAAGCCCTCCCCACTTATACTATGTCTTGTTTCAAGTTACCGGTTACACTTTGCCATGATCTTGAATCTATGATATGCAAATTTTTTTGGGGTCAAAGGGGTGAGAGTAGAAAAATTCACTGGGTAAAATGGTTTGATTTATGTAAACCTAAATCTCAGGGAGGCATGGGATTTAAGGACCTCTCAAATTTTAATGATGCACTCTTGGCTAAACAAACATGGAGGCTACTCCATGATACTAACTCGCTGTTTTACAGGGTGTTTAAAGCCAAGTTCTTCCCTAATTCATCAGTCATGGAAGCCACAACTCCGGCTAATGCTTCCTATGCTTGGAGGAGTTTAATGTATGGAAGGGAAGTCATCAAGAGAGGTGGAGTTTGGAGAATCGGGTTGGGGAAATCAATCCATATTTGGGGTGATAATTGGCTGCCTACAAGGAATAGAGCGAAGATTTTTTCTCCTATGGGGCCAGGGAGTGACACAGCCATGGTTTGTGAGCTCATAGATCCAGTGAACAGGACTTGGAAAGCTGAAGTAATTGACAAAATATTTCTTGAATGTGAGGCAGCAGTTATAAAGAACATACCACTGTGTAAGACCATTCAAGATGATGTTCTAATCTGGCCTTTCAATCCAGACGGGGAATATTCGGTTAAGTCCGGATATAGGTTCTTGCAGGAGGAAGCTTTGAGATGTCATGCCGGTCAGTCTGAACCTGATGCTTTGCAGCCCCTATGGAACAAGATTTGGGGCCTCAAAGTGCCTAATAAAATCAAACACTTAGTATGGAAGGCATGCAAAAATTCCCTTCCTACTAAGGTGAATCTGGTGCGACGTAAAGTGGTCACTGATGTGCTGTGTGATAGGTGCAAGCAGGCGCCTGAAGATGTTGTCCATGCACTTTATGGCTGCCCGACCCTTGATGACTTATGGAAGCACACAAAATGGAAAAATGGTGCACTTAACCATTTCACAGCGTTCCTTGATCTCTTTGATTTTATTCTTGCAGGTGGCAGCGACGTGGAGCTATTTGCGGCAATTACTTGGAATCTTTGGAATCGCTGAAATAACTTGAGGCTGGGAAAACCAACAATCTCTCTTGATAAGGTGCTGGAGCACTCTCGGGAGCAGCCATTAGAGTCCCACTTCAGCACCTCAATCATTAACAATCGCAGACAACAGCCAGCCACAGCGTGGACTGCACCAGACCAGCATTGGGCTAAAGTGAATTTCGATGGTGCCACGTTTGCCGGAGACAACAAAGCAGGACTAGGAGTTGTAGTCCGGAATGACGCAGGCATTGTTATGGCATCCCTAACACAGCTAATTCCCTTACCAACTTCAGTTATCGAAGTAGAAGTAATGGCAGCAAGGAGGGCTTTGGAACTTGCTTTGGACTGTGGCTTTCAGCGCATAGTCTTGGAAGGAGACTCTGAGGTTCTATACAAAGCTTTGCAGCAGGGGAATAGAAGCCTAGCACACTATGGCCACCTCATAACAGATATACAGTTTCTTATTTCACACTTCAACGCTTTTAAACTATCTGTTGTGCGTAGACATTGTAATAAGCTTGCTCATGCTTTAGCACGTCGAGCAATAATCCCACCTTCTATGTCCGTCTGGATGGAAAATGTACCACCAGACTTATTACATGTACTCCAGGCTGATTTCAATAGCCTTCTTTAATAATATGCACCGACTTCTTTCTCAAAAAAAAAAAAATGGGAGTTATGTAGCTCTAGCTTTTAGGGCCATCGGTAACTTAACAAATATTAAGCTACAAGTGAAAAACTGAAAAAGATTAGTCCAGTATAAATGCATCTTGGAATTTTTTTTTTTTTTTGGTTGGATTTTCCTCCTAATGCAATTGAGGTGAAACATTTCTACATTGCACTGTCCTTGGATGACTATTTCTGCAGCAACGCGTAGTACATTTTGTTAAAATATTTATGTGAGAATAGTGAGGCTAGTAGTTTTTTTTGGTAAGTAATGTAGTTAGTTAATGTTAGAATTCCTACATTGGATAATTACACTCTAGTTAGTGGACATATAATATAATTAGATCAAAATCTATAGATTTAGACTTTTAGGTTTAGTGTTTTCCTTATATATATTAGAGAATATAGTTGAAAATTGAAAATCGATTGAGAATTAAAAATCTGATAAGTGACCGAGTAGATTAATTGGTGCTCTCATTCTCATATGGCAAAAACTTCATGTTGCCACGTCAACGTGCAGGAAGAAGTCATGATCCTCTGCTTTTTCAGTGTAGACTAGCGACTTATCAAGGAAGAGGACCATCCATGGAAATGCAATGAGGACCAAATCAAGTCAAGATACTGTTACTGTCAAATAAATTTTCCGCGTCTGTATTTTTCTCTGAAAGATTTTTGTATTATTCATAGACCCACTATTGAATGGGTCTTTTTGCATAGATTGACTCCCGTCAATACAGGTTTAAAATATACTAGTCTCATTACATGCGCTTTGCGTGAGGCCTTTTTTTTTTTTTTTTTTTTAATTTTTAATTTTTTATAGTGTTATAATTTTTCATTTATTCCAATTTGAGGATTATACATTTTTTCATTAATATTACGCATTTAAAACTACTAATACGGCCAGGAGTGTCATGAGACTAGTTTCAAAAAATGAACAAATATTACATGTTTATTTTGTAGCAAAAAAAAAATTAAAAAAAACCTTGTGTAAATTTTATTTTGAGAATTTAATTTATAAGTGGATAAAGCAATTTGAAAATTAACAAAAAGAATTAGGATAGCAATTGCACTTGATCTCAATCCGAATGAAACCATTAAAATAATTTCCACCTAGACCTAATTCAAGAAGTTTCTTTATATTTCCCAATACTATGGGAATGGAACCACCGAGATGATTAGAAGAAATGTCAAATCAATATATATATAAAAGCAGAGACCTCATGTGAGAGTGCATGAAGTCCCGCCACGTGGCACTCTAATATTGCATTTAACTTTTTTTACCTTTTTTCATTAAGTTTTTTTTACTGTTATCCAATAAATCATAATAACTTATTTTTACTATTATATAAATTTAACATTTTTAATCTCTTTTTATTAAGTTTTTTTTTTACTGTTACTCAATAGATCATAGTAACTTATTGCATTTAACATTTTTTACCTTTTTCATTAAGTTTTTTTTACTATTATCTAATAAATCATAGTAACCTATTTTTACTATTTTATAAATTTAGCATTTTTTTACCTCATTTTATTAATTTTTTTTTTTTTTTACTGTTATCCAATAGATCATAGTAACTCATTTTTACTATTATATTGATATGGGTTGTTCTTGACAATTAGACCAATTAGACCAAAAGTTATTCACTATAAAATTGATTACCTTTTAAAAGTAGACCAAACCTTATGAAAAACTCAAGTCCAATTCTTACCTTATATATTATGACCCAAGTTTGACCATTCCCACGTGTAAATCAAAGCAAAAACTCTTACCCTCTTACAAATTCTCTTCTTCCTCCCCCACGTATAGATGATATTTCTAAAAAATCTCATTCTCATGAAATATCTCTTCATTTTTCCCTAATTTCAATTCAATATGCTTTTGTCTATTAATAATATTCTATGCAATTTATGCAGACAAATTCTCTGTCATCGAACAGTGCAACAAAAATATATATAAATCTTGAGATCCCTGAAGTTGTTGAAATAATTGGTAAGTGCATATTTCTAAAATTTATAATAACAAAAAAGTCTAATAAAGAGCATATACTATCTCACAAAATGCCATTAACTTAATATTTTCTTTAAAAAAATTCAATGATAGGAATGGTAAAAAACATGATCCTATACAAGAAATACCAAAAATACATGCAAAACAATTTTCATAGAAGGATTTATCTTTAAATAATATGAAGACAATAGTAAAGATAAAATGCATTGAATGAGATCCTTCGAAAAAGGTTTATTAATTATTTCAAATTATACTCATCATTTATGTATAAAAATAATAATAGATCATATTATTTACATTAAAAAAAATACATATTAATTTCAAAGTTCATTGCAAGATTTGAACTGCTAGGGTATTGCAATAATAAGTAACATTGATACAGCAATGAGTTGGTATTACATTTTGTGCGTACTTTGTGAAAGGAATGTCAAATTACAATCAAAATCATTTTGGTGTGCAAAATGTAAAACAAAAATAAATCTTTCTATCCCAAAGTTAGAGGTACTCACATTAACTACATACTCTCCAAATATTTATAATATATTTATCTCACTATAACTACTATATATATACAATTGTAAACTACTTTAGATACAAGATTCAAATTGAAGTTTTTAATGCAACTAACAAAACAAAGTTTGTGATATTTGATCGAGATGCCGAGAAATCCTAAATAAATCTACAAGATCGAGATCTTGCTGAAAAATAAACTAAGGTACAACTTATTTAAATTATTATAAAAATATTGATATTGGAGATGGAATATCCCGTTATTTGAAAAAAAAAATAGGAAAAAAAATGGATTTCTCTACTTCATTTGAATGAACTCAATCTAAAATATGGTTTTGAAAACTATATAGTTGCTAAGATTTTTGATGCGCCTTCAAATGATAAAAAGGTATGGAAGAAAAAAAAACACAATTCAACATGCTATGTTAATTCTTTTTCCTGCACTATTAGCATGTTAATTCTTTTTCCTGCACTATTCCAAAATTAACAAAAATAAAAAATTTACAAAAAACTGTCACATCATTGAAATTTAATATAAATGCAAATACCTATGAAAATCTTAGTGACAAAGTCTAAACTTTGTAAGATCTAATCAAGAATCTCTCGATGCCAATTCATTAGTAATTAACACAAATGATTCAACAAAAGGATAAAATGATGAAAGCTCAAAAATTGAACAAATATGGACGGACTAAATTTCAAATGTTGAAGATGGAGAAACTGATAATGACAACAAGCGTCACCATACCACAATAACAAAGCATTGAAGAAAAAAAATTCATAATAAAGCTTTTTATTACATCACATAATAAAAATCAATAATATAGAATAAATTAATATGCTTTTATCAACTTTTATTATACAATATTACTCAAAGTTGTTTTCATTATTGCTCATTACTTGAACAAAATAATTATAATAGATATATGTATGCAATTTATAATTGTTACTTTTATCATGTGAGAGTGCATGAGGTCCCGCCACGTGGCACTCTAATATTGCATTTAACTTTTTTTACCTTTTTTCATTAAGTTTTTTTTACTGTTACCCAATAAATCATAATAACTTATTTTTACTATTATATAAATTTAACATTTTTAATCTCTTTTTATTAAGTTTTTTTTTTTTACTGTTACTCAATAGATCATAGTAACTTATTGCATTTAACATTTTTTACCTTTTTCATTAAGTTTTTTTTACTATTATCTAATAAATCATAGTAACCTATTTTTACTATTTTATAAATTTAGCATTTTTTTACCTCTTTTTATTAATTTTTTTTTTACTGTTATCCAATAGATCATAGTAACTCATTTTTACTATTATATTGATATGGGTTGTTCTTGACAATTAGACCAATTAGACCAAAAGTTATTCACTATAAAATTGATTACCTTTTAAAAGTAGACCAAACCTTATGAAAAACTCAGGTCCAATTCTTACCTTATATATTATGACCCAAGTTTGACCATTCCCACGTGTAAATCAAAGCAAAAACTCTTACCCTCTTACAAATTCTCTTCTTCCTCCCCCACGTATAGATGATATTTCTAGAAAATCTCATTCTCATGAAATATCTCTTCATTTTTCCCTAATTTCAATTCAATATGCTTTTGTCTATTAATAATATTCTATGCAATTTATGCAGACAAATTCTCTGTCATCGAACAGTGCAACAAAAATATATATAAATCTTGAGATCCCTCAAGTTGTTGAAATAATTGGTAAGTGCATATTTCTAAAATTTATAATAACAAAAAAGTCTAATAAAGAGCATATACTATCTCACAAAATGCCATTAACTTAATATTTTCTTTAAAAAAATTCAATGATAGGAATGGTAAAAAACATGATCCTATACAAGAAATACCAAAAATACATGCAAAACAATTTTCATAGAAGGATTTATCTTTAAATAATATGAAGACAATAGTAAAGATAAAATGCATTGAATGAGATCCTTCGAAAAAGGTTTATTAATTATTTCAAATTATACTCATCATTCATGTATAAAAATAATAATAGATCATATTATTTACATTAAAAAAAATACATATTAATTTCAAAGTTCATTGCAAGATTTGAAATGCTAGGGTATTGCAATAATAAGTAACATTGATACAGCAATGAGTTGGTATTACATTTTGTGCGTACTTTGTGAAAGGAATGTCAAATTACAATCAAAATCATTTTGGTGTGCAAAATGTAAAACAAAAATAAATCTTTCTATCCCAAAGTTAGAGGTACTCACATTAACTACATACTCTCCAAATATTTATAATATATTTATCTCACTATAACTACTATATATATACAATTGTAAACTACTTTAGATACAAGATTCAAATTGAAGTTTTTAATGCAACTAACAAAACAAAGTTTGTGATATTTGATCGAGATGCCGAGAAATCCTAAATAAATCTACAAGATCGAGATCTTGCTGAAAAATAAACTAAGGTACAACTTATTTAAATTATTATAAAAATATTGATATTGGAGATGGAATATCACGTTATTTGAAAAAAAAAATAGGAAAAAAAATGGATTTCTCTACTTCATTTGAATGAACTCAATCTAAAATATGGTTTTGAAAACTATATAGTTGCTAAGATTTTTGATGCGCCTTCAAATGATAAAAAGGTATGGAAGAAAAAAAAACACAATTCAACATGCTATGTTAATTCTTTTTCCTGCACTATTAGCATGTTAATTCTTTTTCCTGCACTATTCCAAAATTAACAAAAATAAAAAATTTACAAAAAACTGTCACATCATTGAAATTTAATATAAATGCAAATACCTATGAAAATCTTAGTGACAAAGTCTAAACTTTGTAAGATCTAATCAAGAATCTCTCGGTGCCAATTCATTAGTAATTAACACAAATGATTCAACAAAAGGATAAAATGATGAAAGCTCAAAAATTGAACAAATATGGACGGACTAAATTTCAAATGTTGAAGATGGAGAAACTGATAATGACAACAAGCGTCACCATACCACAATAACAAAGCATTGAAGAAAAAAAATTCATAATAAAGCTTTTTGTTACATCACATAATAAAAATCAATAATATAGAATAAATTAATATGCTTTTATCAACTTTTATTATACAATATTACTCAAAGTTGTTTTCATTATTGCTCATTACTTGAACAAAATAATTATAATAGATATATGTATGCAATTTATAATTGTTACTTTTTATGATGAACTCATTACTAACAAAATTTTATAATAAATATGCTATAATATATGCATAATATTTTCCAAAAACAAATTTACATAAAACATTATAGCATTATCCGTTCATCGCACGGGAAACTTACTAGTGTCAGTAATTGAGTGAGGTTTGCAAGTGAAAGAGATAACGCACCAGTTAAATTATTTGTATCTAGATCCAGTTCAAGAAGATTCTTTAAATTTCCCAATGAAAGAGGTAACTCACCTGTGAGATAATTATGGGATAGATCAAGGTGGGTGAGCTTCGAAAGGGTGCCTATCTCAACTGGGATGCTCCCCCGAAGCCCATAATAAGAAACATTAAGACGGACTAAATTTGGGAAAGAAGAGAAGTTGAGTTTACTGAACTCATCTCCCTCATCTCCCAGATGGAACACCGAATCGACCCTAGCCATGTCAATCTCTATGGCGCTTCTACCATCATTGCATTTGATTCCAAACCACACGCAATGATTTAAGGACGTATCGGTAGACTCACCACTCCACCACCCATTCTCCAAGAGAGCCTTCCCTTCAAGCGCTGATGAATTATATGCTGCCATAGAGCCAGTTGCAATATCCATAGTTGTGGAGTGCATCAAGATATAAAGAATCCATAATGCTACTATCAGAATGGAAACGGAAACAGATGGAGCCATGTTTGAGTGTATGATTGGTTGATGAGTGCGATGCAAAGGGTGGTTGATTGTTAGAGTATCCACATTGGTGGAGTCATAAATTTAGCAATATGGCTCCACAAAAAATCTACTTTATCTATCTTACCTTCTCACTTTACAAAACATCCAACATTAGTAGTTTTATTTTAGTTTTCAACATAATAAAATAATATAAATAACACAATAAAATAATATATCCACTACTAACGAGTAGCATATAAATGGTCGTCCGTACTTGCAAACCGTCTATAATAATGACGAGTAAGAGTATGGATGAGTGTAAGTGCATTAATTCCAAATTGCATTCAATGATTAAGTGATAAATAAGTGTGAAACTGTTACTACCATCCAGTAATGTGTATTTAAATGACCATTACGGACAATAAAAGGCTGGGATTAAGTGGTCATCATTGAGCCATAACTCTTCCAGCTGTAGTACAACGTTACACAAATCATTTATTCACACAAAGGCTATATAAAGCTAATAAAGCTAGGTAAATGATTCATACAAACACATATACACACAGATTGCTCTACAGATTACTTATTTTCTAAAGAGCCTAAGCTAATTGAGGCATCGGAGGGTCCTTAGCAAGCCCCAAACCAGTGCCATTATCCACTTAATGTTTTCTCTTGCACAGGATCTCCAGGTAGTCCATCGTACTTACAAGGAATATATCAACAAGGTGAAATCTTGCTTTATCAGTTTGACACTGTCTGTGGGAATCGACCATAAGCCGTCGAATTCACTGTTGATTTAGTTCCATAGAACCAATGGACCCAACCACTATTGCACCACTAGATCTGGTGGTAATGGCTTAACAAATTCAAGCACAGATAGCTAATGTGCAAGAATTGATGAAACAAAATAAAGACTTGAAACGGAAAGCACGTCCAAAGGGCATGAGTATGTCACAGTCTCGGCGTAATCACAACAACAATGATGATGAAGCCTATAGCCTAGGAAATATTAGAAGAGAGATTTCAGAACACACTGCGCGCAGTCAACTTGTGGCAGTGATCAAATGATGAAGAACATGAGGAAGGAGTTAGACGAAGTCAAAAATGCCATGAAGGGTAAGAAAGTAGTAAACCTTGATGGCATGATCAAAAGGACGAACTCACCCTTCACTACCAGTGTTTTGGAGTGCCCCTTGCCTCCCAAATTTCGTCTCCCTTAGTTGGAAGTTTATAATGGCACTAAGGATCCCTTGGATCACATAAGCCTCCAGCAGACCCCAGATGAATTCATTTGCAGGACATTTCTAGCAACCCCTAGGGGAGCAGCAAGGGTGTGGTTTAGTAAGCTACCCGCGGCATCTATTGAAAATTTTGACTGTTGAGCAACTCCTTTGTCCGTTATTTCATTAGGGGCCAACGCCATAAGAGGCCCACCTTCTATCTATTAATTGTGAAGTAGCAAGAAAGGGAAACCCTAAGAGAGTATGTAAAGCGTTTCAACAAAGCAGTACTGGAAATTGATGAAGTAGATGATCAGGTGATAATGACGACCTTCCAAGCAGGGTTGAACAATCTTGACCTTGTCTTCTTTTTAGGGAAGATTCCTCCAACTTCAATGACATATCTGTTGTTCAAAGAAAATACATGAATGGAGAAGATGCACTGACTGCAAAGGGATTGATGGGTAAGTGAAAAAAGGAAGAAAGTGCTGAGTCCCAGGGCAAGAAGAGGGATCACAAAGATAATCTCATAGAAGCCAAGGCCAGCAAAAGTGGTCTAGAGACATCATCAAAGAAAAAGTTGAATTTCACTCCTTTGTTGATGCCCGTGGACAAAATCCTCATGTAGATAAAGGATGACCTTGCACTGAAATGGCCTAAACCATTAAGCCCGTTCTCAAAATGGAGAGATACAAAGAAATACTGCCGCTTCCACAAGGATCGTGGTCATTATATCGATGAGTGTTGAGATTTGAAAGAACAAATAGAGAAGTTGATCCAGAGGGGAAAACTTCAAAAGTTTGTCAAGAAAGATTAACAGGTCCGCCAGCGGATGGAAGAGAAGTCTATCGATGACCATAACGAAAAAGATTGGGACAATCCCAAGCAGATCGTGGGAGAAATAAGGATGATCACTGAAGAACTGATTGTTGGGGGATTATACAAGTCCCTGAGAAAGGTAGTCAAAAGGTAAGTAAACAATGTTCATATCAAACACCAAATAGCAAAACATCATTGTACCGAGAATGAAAACATTGTTTTTTCAGAGTGAGATGTGAACGGATCAAGCAACCACACGGTGACCCTCTTATCATTATGCTAACCATTGAAGAGTACAACACCCGAAGAGTGTTGGTGGACAACAGAAGCTTGGCAGATGTAATGTACATGACGGCTTTCCAACAAATGAAGTTGGATCCAAAATGCCTCAGACCCTTTGGATCCTTGTTGGTCAGTTTCAGTGGAGACTGTGTTTATCCAAAGGGCATCATTTCATTGCAGATTATAGCAGAGACTTACCCCGCTCAGGTGATAAGGAAGGTAGACTGATCGTCAATTGCCCTTCATCTTATTATGTGATTCTTGGATGACCAACCCTTAACCGCCTTAAGGCTACAACTTCCACATAATACTTGAAAGTAAAATTCCCAACCCTCCATGGGATTGGAGAAATCTGTGAGACCAACTTTTAGCCGGTGAATATTACTAAGCAGTCCTGGCATCTAGAGAGAATCACACCTGGATGGTAGGGGAGGAACCACCCAAGACCATGGAGGAAGTGAAAAACATAGAGCTGGTGGAAGGAGACCTATCCAAAACTACCAAGGTAGGAAGGGAGCTTCAACAATCCTTAAAAGATAAGCTAGTGAAGTTTTTGAAAAAGAACTTGGATGTCTTTGCATGGAGCCATGAAGATATGCCAAGGATTGACGAACAAGTAATAGAGTGTTGAGGGTCATTTTTTTTTGAAATAGGCAGAAGGCAGCCTAACTCAGAAATACAGGTAGCAGAGAAGCGACAGACTAAGTAAAACCATTAGGCCCAAGTGGCAGGAATAATGGATCACAGGCCCTTAATATAAACGAATGGGTCTTGAGGAAGTAAGTGGGCCTAAAAGGCTTGGAAAGAGAGAAAACAACACCCATGGGTAGTATGTGGTATGGAAAAGTGAGAATGGGCCGCGACAGGCCCAAAGCAATGTAAACAAAGAAAGTAGGGGATAATGACAAGCCCATGAACCCCAAGGATGAGAATGAGGAAATTGGGCTAGGGAAGCCCAATTAAGTTAGTAAAAGCCTATGGGATGCAGAGCTAGTAAATGGACCGAGGAAGTCCAAAGGAAGTAAATGGGCCGGAAAGGCCCAAGGGAAAAGAAAGGGACACTAGAGCCCATAAGTGAGAACACCAGTGGCTATATTGAGCCACTGGGGGAAAGAAAGGAACGGCAGGCCTGAAAAGAGGCCCAGCAGGAACAAATTGCCGCGGTAGGAAATGCCGAGTGACGTGGTAGGAAGCCAAGGCAATTAAAGAATTGGGTTGAAGAGAACGCAAAGCCCAGTACTCGGTAAAGCCCAGACCCTATGAGAGCGGGAAATCAGAGTAGCAACTCGTGAAAAGCTAGAAACGAACGGCAGGCAATACAGGCAAAGTCTCCAATCCACGGCAGATGCATGAACAGCAGGCAAATTTCAGACATATGCACGCGCAAGGCCCATGCATCACCAGCTTGTACTCAGCCAATACGGGATATGGTGGGGTCATGGGTCAGAGGTAAAAGGGAATGGTTTGGAGGTGGGGAGAGGGGAAGACCTATTTTGAGGTTCCTGCTCAAGCTCTTTTGGGGGATACGTCCTGCTGGGATGACATACCACCCAAAATATGCAAGGCTGAGTTGGAACCAATAGGTGCATGCCATGAGGGATAGAGAGAGAGAAACATTACCACGGCGGGAAGAGGTGCCACGGCAGACTAACAAACAAAATAGTTGTCTTTATCTGTAACAAGGGAACTCGCAGACGGAATAGTGATGGTCGGCAAGTACGCCCACACCAGACAAAGGTGGTTAAGGGGTAGAATAGTAAAATCTGGTCACGGTAGGCACTATAAGAAGGAAGTCTCTGCCATGTACAGAAACAACAACAACGAGGGCAATACAACACAACGTAAAGAAAAAGACTCTGAGACATACTTAGGAAAACAAGGGAAGCACAATACTAAAAACTACAATTGTGGAAATCACTAAGGAAATACTAAAAAGGAGAGAAAGACAGAGAGCAAAGAGCAAGTGTTAGTGGCATGCACCGATAGGTCCCTTCCCTTCTCTCCCTCTCAAATCCCTACTCTCTTCTATAATTGTCCTGGGCATTGTCCATTCAAGTCCGCCTCCCTCAAACCCATTAATTTCCATAGTAGGAATTCTTTTCCTTGGAGGTTAATCGTGTTGAGAAGAGGCGTTCTTCCTCCTTGACCCTGCTCCCGCGGGCCGAACTGGACTTATTTCCTTTATTTGTTGATTAATCTTTATTACCATTTGCCCTTACTATTTTATTTGTCAAAAATTGTTAATATTATTGTGATTGTGGATCATTTGGTCATTCACTATCAAAAGAACTATCTGGTCATTCCAGAATACATTGTTCAGTTTTTATCAATTATGTCTGTCTGCCACAAGCTTCTCTAAAACAGCTCTGCCTGCCACAAGCACTCTCTTGGCAAGCGAGGCCTAGTTTGTGCACAAGCCGGCCAAGTTGAGTTTCAGTTGGACCGGTCTCGACTCCCACAACCCAGAACACTTGGGCCTACAACCACAAAGTGGCAGCCCAGCCCAACACGGTAAAAAGGGCCCCAACATAGAGCATAGTCTCAATGTCGACCCAACAAAGAAGCCCGTTCAACAGAAGAGACAAGTACTTGCCCCAGAGCGAAACAAAGCAGTTATGGAAGAGGTGGAAAAGCTTTTAGCCGCCGAATTTATTTGAGAGGTTTACTACCCCGAATGGCTTACCAATGTTGTCATGGTAAAAAAGTCCAATGGAAAGTTGAGAATGTGTATAGACTTCACAGACTTAAACAATGCATGCCCTAAAGATAGTTTTCCCCTTCCCAGAATTGACCAGCTTGTTGATTCAACAACTGGTCATGAATTGCTAACTTTCATAGATGCTTTATCAGGTTATAACCAGATCCTAATGAAGAAGGAAGATCAGGAGAAAACTGCGTTTGTCACTAGCCAGGGCCTATATTGCTATAAAGTCATGCCGTTCATCACTAGAACCTCATAATGCAATTGCGTCCTTGTTGGATTACTAATAGTGGAATTGCTGCGAAGTTTGCAATTTTTTTTTCTTCTTTTTTTTAAAGAATCTGAATAGTGTAATCGGCAAATGGTTTAATTGCCACGATTTATTTCTGACAATTTATCAAAGGTTCCATATGAGGTCCTTAGATTAGTGGAATTAGTAATTGATGTAATGGTTATGATTTGTTTCTAACACTTCATTAAAGGTTTCATATGAGTTCCTTAATTAGATTAATTAGTGGAATCAGTAAATGGTGTAATAGCCATGATTTACTTCTAAAACTTTATAAAACGTTAGGTCCTTAATTAGATTAGTGGAAACAGAAAATGGTGCATAGCACTACAATTTAATAAAGGTTCCAACTTTTAGCACTAAACGGATAACTTCAAATGATTATTATTATTACTAATTGATAATTTTGTATCTTCTCCCTTAATGGGATGCCAAAATACTAATTAACTTTGTATATTAGTCTTAAGTTATTATAAGATAAGTCAAATATTCTCTAGTATATAAACTCTACATTAGGCTCATTGTAAAAAGTATTGCTTATATTAATACCATATGTAGTCATTAAGGATTTTCTTATTGTTGACGAAGGTCATTAGACCGAACTATGTAAACCTTTATATATGCTATATCTTTCATACTTTTGCTTATCATTCAATTATCTCACACAATCACACAACTTTAAGACGTGGAGTCTGTGTCATAAAGTGCAAAAATGATGCCATACCTGTAAATCTCAGTTACGCTTCCTCCATCATTGCATGTAATATACCAACCCACTTACAATGACTAGGTAAGAAACATTAGCCTTCGCTTCTAGATAGTGACACAGATCCAGCTTCAATAACCTTATTTGTGGAATTGTACAAGCCCATTTACTATATGCTTGGGCGGCGATTCAATTAAGGACCTGTAAAGGAAGGGGAAAAACCCATGCAAATGCAATGAGGACCAAACTCACCTAGCCCCAATCATGGGTTAGCTACTTAGCTCATATAAACTTCAAGTCAAGATCCTATTACAATCAAAGAAATATTGCTCTCTGGAAGATTTTTGGATTTTTCATCGTGTCATCATCTCCCTATCAAAGCAAACTAATTTTCCATTGCATGGGTCCCTTTGCATAGATCGACTCCAGTCAATACGGCCATCAGTTCTTGCATTTTTGTGGTTATTGGCAATTACGTGTGGAATAAGTTGGTTTTTTTGAACAGTGGTTTAAAATAAGTGGAAAAGAAGAAGGAATTGTTAATTTTTGCTTGAAGTTTATAATAGCTAACCCAAGTTTGGGGCAAGGTGTGATTGGTCAAAAGCGAAGAAGATTGAATTGATTAAGAATGTCAAAAATTATATAATCAAGGTTGTTGGATACACTATTCAAGCTTTAATTGAAGTTAAATATAATGGTGACTCCATAAACTACAATTCCAAGATTTAATTGATTTATTCAAAACCATATTGTTTTGAGGTAATGTGACATTTAACGGTTGCCTCATTCATGAATAGGGGTGGAAGGGCCTTTTTGCAAACACTATGCAATGTTAGGGGTGTAAATCCAAAATTTTGAAAAATTAAAAAAAAAAAATCAAATTTCACGAATTTAAGAGAGTAAATTGCAATTTAGCCTAGCCAAATTGACAAATCCACTTAAAAGTGTAACTTTTTATTTAGTTTGACCAAATTCACAAATCATATAATCTAAAGAAGTCCTTCAAAAGCTAAAATAAACAAAATTTCATAAAAAATAAACAAACTAAAGTTAATGTTTAACTATGAGTCACAGGCAACCTGTGCAAGTATTGAACTCATTACTACCACCCTCCATCTTATTTTTACAAGGACTTTGTAATAAAGTCTCTTGATTGCTTATATAGTTATATGTTCATTCAAGAATAGAATTCACTTAGTTATTGTTTAACTATTTCAGCAATGTCAAAGAGGTTGAGTATCCCAAGTGATAAGAGTTTATTAATCTTTTCCATCCATGAAAGAGCAAAAGACACATTTTAAGTTCAAATGCATATGTATGGATGATACTTGATTATTAAGTAGGGTAAATTACAAATTACACCCCTAAATTTTGGGGGTGTTTAGATTTTACCACTTGAAGTTTCAGAATTTGGATTTTACCTTCTAAAGTTTGGGGTGTTTGGATTTTACAACCTAACATTTTAGAATTTGAATTTTACTTCTTAAATTTTACGGGTGTTTGGATTTCACTCGCTAAAGTTTTGGAGTGTTTGGATTTTACACCCTGAAGTTTCAAAATTTGGAGTGTAAAATCCAAACACTTCTAAATTTTAAGGGGTAAAATCCAAATTAAGAAAAGTCAGGTCTAAAATTCAAACACCCCAAACTTCAAGAGGTAAAATCTAAATTTTGAAATTTCAGGGTGTAAAATCTAAACACTCTCAAACTTTAAGGGTGTAATTTGAAAAATTCTTCAACCATTTAATTCAACTTAATTTAAATGCACTGAAATCATCCATTCATATTCTTAACTAAACCATATTAGGCATTGTTGAGGGTCATTTTTGTAAAATACAAATAGAAGGAAGGAAGCCTAACCCAGCAACACAGGCAGCAAATAGAAATGGCAAGCGTAGAATAAAACCATTAAGCCCAAGCGGCAGGAATAATGAGTCATAGGTCCATAAAATAAATAAATGGGCCTTGAGGAAGCAAGTGGGCTCGAAAGGCCCAGAAAGAGAGAATAACAAACCCATGGGCAGTGTATGATGTGAAAAAATAAGAATGGGTCACAGCAGATTTAAAGTAATGTAAGCAAAGAGAGTAGGAGATTGTTGACAGGCCCACAAACCCTAAGGATGAGTATGAAGTAATTGGGCTGGGGAAGCCCAATGAAGAAAGTAAAAGCCCATGAGAACACAAAGTTAGGAAAAGGGCCGAGGAAGCCCAAAACAAGTAAATGGGCCAAGGATGCCCAAAACAAGTAAATGGCCTGAGGATGCCCAAGGGGACGCAGAAGCCCCTAAGTAAGAAAGTCCATGGCCATGCAAAGCCATTTGGGGAAGAAAGTAAATGGCAGGTCTAAAAGAGCACCAGCAGGACCAAGTCATTACAGCAAGAATGACAGAATAGTATCGCAGGACATGATGGCAATCAAGAAATGGGCTAAGAAAAATGTGAAACCTAGTATCAAATGAAGCCCAGCCCTTAAAGGGAATAGTGAATTATAAAACGGCCCACATAAAAGAACGAAGAGGTGCGGCAGACTAAGCAAACAAAACTCCAAACTGCGGTAAACGCATGAGCAGCAGGCAGATTTTGGACATACATGAAAGGGAAGCACGCGCAAGGCCCAGACACCACCGGCCTATACCCAGCCAATATGGGACGTGGTGGGGCCATGGGTCAGAGGTAAGAGGTAAAGGAGATATGGTTTAGTGGTGGGGAGAGGGGAAAAGACCTATTCTGTGGTTCTTGCCCAAGCCCTTTTGAGAGGTATGTCTTGCTGGGATGATAGACTGCCTAAAAGAGGCAAGGTTGAGGGGGGAACCGTTGGGTGCATGCATTAGGGAGAGAGAAAGAAAGCATTTACGCCGTGGCAGGAAAGGGTGCCATGGCGGACTAACAAACGACACAAACCTACCTTTGTCTGGCGAGGGTAAGTGGTACACAGACGAACTCTTTGGTGGTCGGCAAGTATGCCCAGACCAGATAAAGGCGGTTAAGGGGTAAAGTGGTAAAATCTGGTCACGGCAGGCCTTATAAAAGGACCTTTGCTGTGCCCTGTAGAGGGATCAAAAAATAGAGGTATTACGAAGTAAAAAGAAAACAAAAGGAAAACAAGGGAAAGAAAAAAAGATAAGAGAGAAAACAGAAAACAAAGAAAGATAATATAATGGCATGCACCAGTAGGTCGATTTCCCTCTCTCCCCCTTTAAATCCTACTCTCTTCCACAGCGTAAGGAGGATTCTTTTTTAGGCATTAATCATTTAGGTCCGGTTCCCTCAAACCCATTAATCCCCAAGGCAGGATCTTTCTTGGGAGATTATTTGCATTGAGAGGAGGCATTCTCCCCTTTTTGGTTTTGCTTTTGCGGACAGAACTTAAACTTGATTTTTATACTCATTCTTGATTAATTCATATTATCTTCTTTCTCCTTTACTTTATTCGTAAAAGACATTGTTATGACTGTAATTGTGTTTCATAAGTAGGGATTACTTGGTCATTTTCCTTTAAATAGTCAGAGTACTCTGTTTTGTTGCTATTATTATATCTGCCTACTGTAACTCATCTGAAACAACTCTGTCTACCGTAAGCACACACCTGGCAGGCGAGGTATAGTTTGTGTACAAGCTGGCCCACGTTGAGTTACAATTGGATCGGTCTCAACTCCTTTACTCAGAAACATTCAGGTCCATTACCGTAGGAGGCAGCCCAGCCCAACGCACAACACAAAAAAGGCCCCTACATTAAATTGGCGACTGCACTGGGGAGTTGAGAAACAGATTACGGATAAGAGCCCTCACAAATAAATGCCTTCAAAGTCTAGGACAACACAAAATATGAGTGTCGTGCCCTCGCAAGCAGAGTCTAGGCCAACGATGCCTTACCAAGAATAGCTTAACCAGATGGAAGGTGCCAATGGAGTGGGGGCTGGACCCCAATCTCCTCCAAGAATCCCCGTAGACAACACTAACACCTTCGTTGAGGTGTTGCCAGCTCTGCAGCACTCGTGATAGCAAATGATGGAAGAAATCCGTAAACTAAAGACAGATAGAACATAGGAAAAAGGAGCCAGCATGATCCAGAATATGCGACAAACAAAGAAGAGACATTAGTAGGAGGTGTCCCCCAGAATGCGGATCAACATTTTATTACTATGGCTGAGGTAGCGGCTCTCCTGGAGCAAGAGAGAGCCAAAGGACCAAAGGAGGGATTCTACGCACGTAAGTCTCCATACCCACTAAGGGTGCTCAGTAAACCATACCCCGAGAGGTATGAACCATAAGTTTTTGCACAATATGATGGCAGGAAGGGAAGTGCCGTTAAGCACGTAAGCAAGTTCATTGATACGCTTGGCCCTTATGCCGTAGACGAAGGCTTATGTCTTCGGAAATTTTCTAAATCACTCTGTGACCGGGCTTATACCTGGTACATCGGCTTAAAGTCAGGATCGATCCTAACATGGGATGATATGGTGGATGTATTTTGTACCAAATACTTTCACGGAGAAGAAACGATGACACTTGCAACTCTGCAAGCGACCAAACAAAGGAATGGTGAAGACTTGATGGAGTACATCAAGAGATTCAGGGACATAGCACTCGATTGCTATGACCATTGTGAATAAAGGAGACTGGTAGAGATGTGTATGACAAATATGATCAGGGAGTACAGGGCAGTCTTAGAGAACCTAGAGATCTCCCAGTTCGTACAGTTATTGCAAAAGGCAAGAAAAACTGCCTAGTTCATAAAGCCGAGCACGAACAAAAGGAGTGCCTCGCAAGCCATGGCAGTGTCTACCGGTGAGCGGAGAAGAAAGACTGACGGGAGAGAGTATGATACTCCCCCGCCAATACCATGCACCTCAAAGGAGCTAGACATACTGCTAGACAAATGAATAGCAGATGGAATTTTCAAACCTAATCAGGTTGCTAGGGAGCCCACAAAAGAGGAACGGAGGGACCCACATTTTTGTCGCCTACACAATTATGTGCAACATTCTCTCGCAGAATATTGGGCACTCTGCAGACTAGTGCATTGCAGGATAAAGGAAGGGACTCTAGAATTGTCCTAGCAGGAAGTCCAAAGAAATCCACTCCCAAACCACAAAGGGAAGGGTGTAGCAGTAGTGGTAATTTGTGCAGACCCAGGAAAAGACGAAGAAGAAAACTTGGCCTTCCCCGCAGTGGCCATTACCACTTTACAACAGAGCTCCAAGTTCAAAAAAGGGTGTAGCAGCTTTGGTGAGCATTGCCTCCGGTGTAGGTGTAGAATGTCTATCGGCAGAAATACCAGATGATAGGGCTCTCTTACAAGAGTCAATTGAAATCACTTTTAGTGATGAAGATATGGAGGTGGGACACCTAGATCACCCTTATACTTGGCGGCGTCCATAAATCAAATCCCCATAAAGAGAGCCTTGGTAGATACAGGTGCTTCTGTGAATCTCATGCCATTGAGCACTTTGCAAGTAGTAGGAATTTTAAAGAGGAAGATTCAGGGGTGCCCAATGGAAGTGACAGGGTTCGGCGGAAGGGGTGAGTACACAGCAGGCCACATTCAGCTGTGGTTGAAAGTAAGCTGTAGACACCTCATTTTACAACTTGCATTTAACCAACCGGTAGATCTTCAAATTTGTGATACAAAACAAATCTTGATGTTCTAACGATCATAATGGTATGTCATGGGTTTTGATCAGATCACCTGATCAAAAGTTATCATACAAACAATTTTCAATGATCATGGTTCACTTACACGATGGGCCTGATCACGTCCTATTTTAAACACTTAATTTTGATTGGTTCTCACAAGAATTAATTTAAAATCAATTAAGTGTAATTTTTGATTGGATTTCGTTTTATTTCATTTAAAAAAATATATATATATATGTTTTTACGGCATCTTAGCTGCTCTTTTAAAAAAAGAATTGGAGAAAGGATCCATGAAAAATTCAAAAAAAGAAAAAAAAAGGAAAAATGCTCAAAAACCGTCATTATCTTCAGCAGCAAATTGAATCGCATTTTTGGCCCAGAAAAAGTTGAAATTCGGTTTTCTCTATTTCTATAAAAGTTGTAGAGAATTAAATTTCCTTTCCAAAAACATTAATTTCGAATCAATTGGAATTTTGAGCATAAATTTATGGCCAAAATACGAAACAGGTGCAGAAGATAATATAAATTCAATATCATCTTCAATCATCTTTCGAAATTTCAAATGGGGATCAAACTCAAATCTTTTCAGACTCATCTAATAGGCTTATCCCTTCCCTTAGTTCCAGAAGAAAGTTTTTTGAAAAATAAAGTGGATAGAAACAGATACATCCTGTGAAATTTTCAAAAACGCTCAAAAGACGTTACTTTTTTAGCAGCAATTTTAAATGCATTTTTGGTCTGGAAAACGTTGGAATTTGGTTTTATCTATCTCTGAAAAAGTTGTAGATAATTGAATTTCCTTTCAAAAAACACCAATCTTAAATCGATTGGAATTTTGAGCGGAAAGTTAGAGCCAAAATACGAAGCGGGTGCAGCATCATTTCAACTTCCTTTTCAAAATTCAAAAGGGGATCAACACCAGCTCCGTCCCAGCTCATTTAAACAGGCTATCTCCCTCCTTAGCTTCAGAAGAAAGCTAAAAACTTAGCTTTAAACCTAAGCCATCCCTTCCCCTATAAATAGAGAAGACCTCTGTCATTCTCTGGACCCCGAATTCCCTCTAGAGAGCTAGTGAGAGAGCAGAAAAGAAAAAACTGTTGTGCAGACATTGTTCCTACTTTGGTTGTAGTTTAGTAATTCCTTGCTTTCTCCCTAGCCCTTTAAGTGATCACTTCCCCTCTTTTTTTAATTTATGTTCTATGCTGGTAAGTATTTAATTATATTCTTAACTTTCTACACATGCTTGAATAAGTGTTTAACAAGTCATTATTTGTTTCTTTTACGATAAGCTTGGATGAATATGCCTATATGTCTCATTGTTATTCTTTTACATGCTTAGATGGACACTTTTAGGCTAGCACACAATTTTTCTCTTGAATGCTTAGATGAGCACTTCTAGGCTAAAAACACAACTTTCTCTTCAACACTTAGATGAACATGTCTAGGTAATTGTTTACCTTTTTAAAAAATGCTTGAACGAACATGTCTAAGTATTTTGAGTCTCTCTAGATAAACATGTCTAGGGATTTTCCTTTACTTCTCTTCATAATGGTTTGGACGATCAAATATGCTCAAATGTTTTATTTTTATTTGGTTCTCTCTGCAATTATGTTGATTACAAATAACATGATAAAATTGTTTTCTTTTTCTCACATGCTTAGATAAACATGTCTAGGCTAGGGATTCTTTGCTTACATTGATTTCTTGGATGAACATGCCATTACTTTAATGTTTTCTTTACATTAAAATTGTTATCTAACAAGTTTCATTTTTTGTGTTTTTTTTTTATGTTTGATTCTTTTAGCACATATTTGTTTACAATTTCTACAAATTACCATGTTTATATGACATATTGTTTGTATTTGTTTGACATGACATGACATTGGCCACCTTAACCTAGGAGACCGGTTTTACCGGGCGAGATGGGTGCTTAATCCCTTCCCATCTCGTAAATTAGCCTCCGAACCAAGATCAAGGGTTATAGACTATGCTCTTGTAATTTTACATTTTTTTAGATTGTAACTAGGGAATAAAGCAATGTAATTTACTTTTTTAGATTGTATCTAGGACAAAAAAGCATTGTAAATTTTTGTTACAAATTTGATGTAAATTGCAATATACATTAATACAAAAGAAGTATTATTTTTTATTAGAGGTTTTCTTATTTTCCCTTTTAAATTAAATAAGTGGCGACTCCATGTAAAACCCTCGATCTAGGGGGGAAGACATTTTACATAAGCCCTATAGCTTCTTTGGCTTAGTTTCATGTAGTGAGGATATAAGTATCCTATAACGTGCTTTTGGGGAGGCCATGGTTACACAAACACCGACTGGTCCCATCCATTTATCACCAATGTGTGAAAGGAACATTGAATGGCAGGATGATACGCATAGCCACGAATCCCTCACCATTCGAGTAGGCAGAAGCCCACTTAGTAGAAACTATATTCTATGACCAATGGGCCCCATCTGAGGAAAGTTCAGTATCAAAGCTATGAGGTTCCTTCGTGCCTAGGTGGGAAGACGTCTAGGATGACCCAGAACCCGGTCTAAGGGAATTATTGGCAAGAAAGAGGAAAAGGAAAGAAGCACCTGCTGCAGGATCGGATGACACACCCCAATGTGTTAGGATTTGAGGACCTGATGGCAGGATCATATACAAATTATGAAGGCACGTGGGGCCCGCGATTGAGACACAGACGAGTCCCACCCATGAAGGGCAGGCTTTTATTGGCCAAACATAGGTAAAGATGCAGACCAAGTCCAAACGTAATGTGAGAACTGCTAACTTGCGACAGACAGGGAGGAAAGTTACGCTGTATTCATCAGTGAAGACTGGAGAAGCTCGTTTATACAATACCTGATGGAAGGCATCCTGCTGTAAAAGCACAGTGAAAAATATAAGCTTAAGAGGTTAGCAACGCGTTATTTTTTGCATAATATGGTCCTTTTCAAAAAAGGGTATGATAGAGACCCTTTGAGGTGTTTGGGCCTTGAAGAAGCAAGAGAAATGGTGAAAGAAGTATACTTAGGAGAGTGTGGGGAGTACCAGGGAAAGAAAAGGCTTTACAGATGCCTGTTGCAAATGGGCTACTACTGGTCTACCATGAAAAAGGATACGACAAAATTTGTGAAAAGGTGCCACAGTTGCTAAGTATAGGCCAATTTGATTCACACTCATCCGCAGAATTTGCATAGCATGGTCACACCATGACCCTTCCACACTTGGGGCCTTGACTTGGTTGAACCGGTGAATCCGCCGTCGCAAGGATACATATAGATACTAGTGGCTACAGAATATTTTACTAAGTGGGTAGAGGCAATACCACTTCGTAGAGCCACAGGAGAAGTAGTGGCGAACTTTATCAAGGAAAACATAATTGTAAGGTTTGGAGTTCCCCATAGGATCATCAGTGACAATGGCATACCTTTTGTCAACAATGATGT
Source organism: Quercus suber (assembly GCF_002906115.3). Classification (NCBI taxonomy): domain Eukaryota; kingdom Viridiplantae; phylum Streptophyta; class Magnoliopsida; order Fagales; family Fagaceae; genus Quercus; species Quercus suber. The sequence continues at coordinate 1,352,701 of NW_027069578.1, forward strand.
GAGGAAAATGCTAGAGTTCTATCAAGTCAAGCATCACCGGTTATCATCATATTACTCCCAAGGAAATGGGCAAGTAGAGGCAACAAACAAGACTTTCATAAAGATTATCAGTAAAATGAGCCAATAGTATACAAGAGGATGGGCAAAGCACTTGCCAGAAGCTCTTTGGGCTTATAGAAGTTCACCTAAGTCAACCATAGGTTTTTCACCTTTTTCCTTAGTCTACGAAACTGAGGTGATGAGCCTAGCAGAGAAAATGACCCCATCCCTGAGAGTCATGCAGATGCAAGAAAAGGAGAAAGAAGAAGAAGTTTTTGCAGCAGAAAGGTGCAAAGACCTGGAAGGACTTGATGAAAGAAGAGAAAAAGCCCAAGAACACAGCCTCAGATATAGGCAAAAAATGACTGAGGCCTACGGCAGGATGACTAAAGAAAGAGTGTTTGCGGAAGGACAACTTGTTCTAAAAGTGGCAAATTATGTTAGGAGAGGCCTGGCAGGACCATCGAAGTTTGCGCCGAAGTGGGAAGGACCCTTTGTGATAAGAGAGGCACATCCAAGTGGATATTACCGCTTGACTCAAATGGATGGCAAAGACTTAATGGATCCCATCAACGGGAAATGGTTGAAACGCTACTATGCCTAAAGAGAAAAGTTATGTGATTATCCCTTTCTTTTGTTTTGTTGAAAAAACTCTTACGTTTCCTTTTACCTTTTTTTATCTTTCAAGTGACTATGTCACAAAATGAAATTTTTTGTAACTTGCTTTCATGAGGATGCAATGAAAAGCACGAAGTATTATTATCAAATGTCATAGCAAAAGCAAAAACAGTAGCAAAGTGTAGCATCATAAGTTACAAACCCAAATTGTGGCAAACTAGCCCAAATAAGTACTATAGGAAATATAATATACTAAATAGAGTAATAAGGTGAAGGAAACAACAAAACAAAGACGAAATTGCATTATCATCAATGAAGTCCAGAAATGAGTGGCTGATTTCCAAAACGACTGGACTCGCTTATGCTAGAAAGAAGGTGCTCGCGACGGCCCTCAAAGTCTACCACTTCCTTTCTCAGAATCTCAAGGTATGAGTTAATAGCATTAACAGTAGGTTGGACCCTCCTTATGAAAATGGCTCGGGCAATCTCTCGAAGGTGGTCCAAGATAAACTCCACGGCAAAACCAACACTAACAAGCTCCTACACCATAGCCCTCCACTGCAGGATCCTCTCGGTGGAGACAGTGTCAACAAAATTGTGCTCAATATCGTTGAGCACACTCCCCAACATCCTCAAGAAATGCTCTCTAGCGGAGCGACCAAGTCGGAATCCCTGCATGAAGTCCCCACAGTTACTGTAGATCATCACCAATCGAGAAGCACAGTCCTTAGGGATTCTGAAACCATGGAAATCTATATAAGGAGGTTCGGAGCCCCAGAAATCGGCAGGTCCAAGATCATTGACTTCAGGTTGGCCAAAGCATGTAAAAAAGGCTGCAGCCTCGCTCACAGGATCTGGAATGGTGGCGGAACTATTGCCCACTTCAAACTGAGAATGCACCGTAGGAGGTGGACCTGTCAAAAGGGCACAAGGCTTGAAATGAGAAACCTTGATAAAAAAAAAAGGGGGAGATAGACCCATAGGGAAGAAATGAAGAAAAAAAAAAGGGAAAAAGGGAAAAGAAAGGTTACCAGAGCCAGCAGTGTGGGGGCTGTGGGGAAGACAGAGGTAGGAACAGAAGGGATGGCAGAAGCATATGCTGTGAATATGGTAGAAACTGGTACAGAAGATGCAGCAGGAATGGATGGTAGGGGTGTGGCAGGAGTAGTTGCTATAAACACCCCTACGTCTACTACAATTCCTAACCCTTCAAAGGTCTCTGCAAATAGAGAAATAGATATGCAAATAAAAGAAGGGAAGAATGTACTTAGTAAAAAAAAGAAGAAAGGAGGGAAGAAAGCATTTACCGATGAATTCAGTCTTAGGTGGAGCACGCTCCTCTTCCTCGGATTTAGAAATCCTCCTTCCCAGGATAGGCTCATCCTCAGGATCCTTGAGGATTTCCTCAAACTCCTCTGAGTACAAATCAGCATCAGGCCCACGGGTAGCAGAAACGCGAATGGAGGAAAGAGTAATTACCAGAGAAGAACCGTCCTTCACAGCCTGAGAAAGAGCAGCGAAGGGTCACCGGTGGAAATGACAAGAGGTGTAACAGAAGTAGCCTCAATCTAAGTAGCAGCAAAAGGGATGGCTCCCTTTGAACAGAGGGTGTCACGGTAGGAGTAGGGGTGACCTCACTAACCTTCTCAATATGAGTACTCTCATCTACGGGTACCGGTCTAGTGGGAGAGGTAGTTGCCTCAGTTGGAACTCCACGTGTAGTTGCAGAAGGGGCAGGTGTTGCAAACTTAACCCTACCAAAAAGACCCTCAATAGGTGTGCCCATGGGGGTAGAAAGCTCTTCGACAGTAGGGCGATATATAGAAAGAGGCTCAGGCTCATCCTAAAAGACAAAAAGAAGGAGGTATGAAGATCAAAGTAACTTTTTGGGTGAATGAGGTAACCAAAAACATGTAGTAGACTGAACACATGCGAATACGTAAAAAAGAAAGAGAAGAGAGAAGGAGAAAGAGTAGATGTACCTCCGATTCAGGTTCTTCGAGCATAATGGGACGGGCAGTTGACGTATCCTCCTTGTGCTTAGACTGCAAAGAAAAAGAGGGATAAGAGACAGAGTCGAAGAAAGAAGTCAGCAAGCATGTCAGAATTCAGGAAAAGTCGAAAAAAAGAAGTACATATGTGTACTTGAAAGACAAAGCAAAGAAAAAGATTTTAAAGTGACATACTCTCCGCTGAATGGCAGGCGCAGGATGGTGAGTTGTCTTCCTCTTACTGCCTCGTGTTCTGCTGGCAAGAGTAGCACCTATAGGAGGCTGAGGAGTGGCAGACTTGGGCTTATTGGTAGATTTAAGTTTGGCAGGAACTTTCTTGGCTGGTGCAAGAATATTTATCACTTTAACCTTTTTTTCCCAACCTGGGGGGTAGTCACCTGTGTGCCAATACCATCCCTTGGAAGGAAGGAGCAACTGAGGATTGGGAGAGACAACCATGCTAAGTCCCTCAAAAGGTATGAGAGAGAAACCGCGACTACTAGCCAACTCTTGCTCAAACGAGGTCATTACAGCCTGCCAGTATCTATGCATAGCAGGGGTGCAAAGGCCCTCTTTCAGCAAGCCAGGAACTGTGACTGCACTGAAATGCTGTCTCCAAAAATCAAAAGCAGTGTGTCGCAGAAAAGGTCTAATTGAACTAGGAGACTCTACGAGGAAGGAAAGGTCATTAGGAATGTCTTGATCTAGCCCAAATTGCCTCCTTACCCGGTTGGCAGGATAATGGACAAACCTGACACCTTCATCGGCCAAATAGGGCAACCATTCGGCATTGGTGGCTGCCAAATAGGTGATACCCATCTCATCAAAACCGACTAACGGAGTAGTAGTTCCAACAGTATCAACAAAAGAACCCATAGCAGAATCTATGCATGTGTAACCAGTAACCAAATATCTGTAAGCTCTCTAGGAAAAACCAATTCCTTCATCAAAGGACTCAACAACGGAATGATCGATAGGCTTCAAATCGGAACAATGGAAAGCTAGAGGAAAGTCAGACTCAAATCGGCCACAGAAATCAGTAATTACCTGCGGGTAGGATTGGTACTTCTCTTTAGCAAATCGAACGGGCCTACACTTCGCCAAGTATTGGGCACAACGCTCGAATAATAACTGCTGCAGGATGGTGTTATGTACAGAGGAAGTGACTATGTGGCAGGAGCCAGCTTGACTTTCATCACTCCGCAGGATATCCAGTTGAACATACAAATGCCCCAAGAACATAAGGCCCAGCGGCAGACTCACTTCGGCAGATATTTTTATGGCCAAACGAAAATACAAAGGCTTTATGGCATAATAGAGATGGGATCCAAAGACAAACTTGCAAAGCCAAAAAGCAACAAAAGTCGCACGGTGGGCAACAACAGAAAATTTGGAAGAAGAACTAACCCAGTAAGATAACTTAGCATTTTCGGCCATCCTTTTCTTCAACTCCACTTCAATAGCTTCTTCTTCCGGAGAAAGATCAATGGTGGCAGGATCAACATCACCAAGGATCGGCAAAAGTAATTGATTAGCCATGTCCTCAAGAGTAACGGTGAGTTCGTCGCAAGAGAAGAGGAATGTGTGAGTGGTGGCACACCACCGGCAAACCAAATGACGAAGGTTGTGGAGGTTTCGGAAATTGGATAGACTTCGGGATAGGACAATAGCCTTTAGAACACCAGCTCGCTAAAGTAAACCGATGAAGCCTGTATCAGATAACTCGCTGTCAACTCACTCCTTCCAACCCGAGGCAGTACCTGACCCAAATTCGAAATGGATAGGCACAGGGAGCGCAATCCCTTGACGAATAACTAGATCGGAGATGGAGGAAGACACCGGGGCCCAAGAAAAATCAGGGTTTCGCCGGTAAAGAGCGAGCCACACACAGCCCGGTGGCAACGACATGTAGTTACCAAGAATCTTGGGGAAGTGAGGACTGATATTATACCAATGATCAATTAGAGGGGCGCACTCACTATTTGGGTCATAGCGTGCCTCTTCCTCATCAAAGTGGTCTAAATCGAAGTGCAAGGCCTCTTTTCTTATCTCTAGTTTGACAGAAGGATCGGAAACGACCCCTTTCCCTTTACGGAGGAAAGAGGCTTGAGTTTTCACCGGTGCTATAGCGTGAGAACTTGATCAGAGTAAAATGGGAATGGGTGTTAGAAAAGGAGAAAACGATGGAGGTAGGGAAACAGATAGGATATTTTGGAAAAAGAAGAAGTTTATGTCTGGATTGGAAAAGGACTCTCTTCTTAAATACCTGGGTTATTAATGCCGGCATGAAGGGAGGTGACTGGTCAGCCATCGAGAAAAGAATGAAATTAATGAGGCGGCGGTTATGTCTTAAAGCAGTTGCCATTTTGAGAAATTCAAAGAGTCACTACTGTTCATGGTAGGAAAATACATATATATATATATATATATATTAGAAGGAGTCCATAGTTTAAAAAAGCTCGCGAAGGAAAAGAAAGAAGTAGAGTGAAAAAGACAAGAAGGCCTTTTATTCACATATGCATCGCAAGAACGCTCCATATGTTCAAGGGGCTAAATGTTGAGGGTTATTTTTGTAAAACGCAAATAGAAGGAAGGAAGCCCAACCTAGCAATGCGTGCAGCAAATAGAAGTGGCAAGCATAGAATAAATCCATTAAGCCCAAGCGGCAGGAATAATGGGTCACATATCCATAAAATAAATAAATAGGCCTTGAGAAAGCAAGTGGGCTCGAAAGGCCTGGAAAGAGAGAATAACTAACCCATAGGCAGTGTATGATGTGAAAAATAAGAATGGGTGGCGGTAGGCTCAAAGTAATGTAAGCAAAGAGAGTAGGGGATTGTTGGCAGGCCCACAAACCCCAAGGATGAGTATGAAGTAATTAGGTTGGGGAAACCCAATGAAGTAAGTAAAAGCCCATGGGAACACAAAGTTAGGAAAAGGGCCGAGGAAGCCCAAAACAAGTAAATGGGCCAAGGATGCCTAAAACAAGTAAATGGCCTGAGGATGCCCAAGGGGAAGCAGGAGCCCCTAAGTAAGAAAGCTCATGGCCATGCAAAGCCAATTGGGGAAGAGAGTAAACGGCAGGTCTAAAAGAGGACTAGCAGGACCAAGTCATTACAGTAGGAATGACAGAATAGTATGGTAGGACATGATGGCAATCAAGAAATGGGCTAAGAGAAATGTAAAACCCAGTATCAAATGAAGCCCAACCCTTAAAGGGAACAGTGAATTATAAAATGGCCCACATAAAAGAATGAAGAGGTGAGGCAGACTGAGCAAACAAAGCTCCAGATCGCGGCAAACGCATGAGCAGTAGGCAGATTTTGGACATACATGAGAGGGAAGCGCACGCTAGGCCCAGGCACCACCAGCCTGTACCCAGCCAATATGGGACGTGGTGGGGCTATGGGTTAGAGGTAAGAGGTAAAGGGGGTATGGTTTGGTGGTGGGGAGAGGGGAGGAAACCTATTCTGTGGTTCCTGCTTAAGCCTTTTTGGGAGGTACGTCCTGCTGGGATGACAAACTACCCAAAAGAGATAAGGTTGAGGGGGGAACCATTGGTTGCATGCCATGAGGGAGAGAGAAAGAAAGCATTTACACCGTGGTAGGAAAGGGTGTCATGGCGGACTAACAAACGACATAAACTTGCCTTTGTCTGGCAAGGGTAAGTGGTACACAGACGAACTCTTTGGTGGTTGACAAGTACGTCCAGACCAGACAAAGGCGGTTAAGGGATAAAGTGGTAAAATCCGGTCACGGCAGGCCCTATAAAAGGACCCTTGCCATGCCCTATAGAGGGATCGAAAAACAGAGGTATTATGAAGTAAAATGAAAACAAAAGGAAAACAAGGGAAAGAAAAAAAGATAAGAGAGAAAACAGAAAACAAAGAAAGATAATATAATGGGCATGCATCAGTAGGTCGATTTCCCTCTCTCCCCTTTAAAATCTTGCTCTCTTCCATAACATAAGGAGGATTCTTTTTTAGGCATTAACCATTTAGGACCGGTTCCCTCAAAGCCATTAATCCCCACGGCAGGATCTTTCCTGGGAGATTATTTGCATTGAGAGGAGGCGTTCTCCCCTTTTTGGTTTTGCTTCTACGGACTGAACTTAAACTTAATTTTTATACTCATTCTTGATTAATTCATATTATCTTCTTTCTTCTTTACTTTCTTCGTAAAAGACATTGTTATGACTGTAATTATGTTTCATAAGTAGGGATTACTTGGTCATTTTCCTTTAAATAGTCAGAGTACTCTGTTTTGTTGCTATTATTATATTTGCCTGTCGTAACTCATCTGAAATAGCTCTGTCTCCCGTAAGCACGCACCTGGTAGGCGAGGTATAGTTTGTGCATAAGCCGGCCCAAGTTTAGTTATAGTTGAACCGGTCTCAATTCCCCTACTCAGAAACATTTGGGCCCATTACCGCAGGAGGCAGCCCAGCCCAACGCACAACACAATAATGGCCCCTATAGGCATCAAAACCCACAAAATTCTTTTATTCCTATTCTTAGATTGCAAAATGCCTATGGAACTTCATTAGGTGCCAAATTGCAAATAAGCTACCTTTTGCATGGAACTAAGAGTCTGGCTTTTAGTGTCAAACTCTCCAGCCACACAATATTTGCAAGGAATTGAAAGTCTGGCTTTCACTGGAGATTATTATTTTTGTTTATTTATATTTACAACTCAAAACTTAAAAGAGTTATTTTAAATTTTGATTGAAGGAGCTTGGAACTTCGCATGATTGGATTTATTAGAAATTCAACAAGTAGAATCCAAAATTTCATTCTTTTTTATTTTTTGTTTTGTTTTGGGTCAGCGTCCGAACCACAATGATGAAAGGCTTTGTACAACAAACAATGACGTTGTAGTTAAGGGCGTAGCGACATTGCTCATGGCCCCCCCAAATTTTTTTTTCTCCTACTAACTATACTAGTAATAGGATATATTCCTCCAAAAAAACTTAGAATCGGCCCCCCCAATTATTTCTAAGATTTCTAGTTAGTCCAAAAGATAATGACTAATAGTTGATCTTTTCAATTGTCCAAAAAATTTATAATTAATCCAATGGATAATAACTTACTCTCTAGCATCATTGACAACCCATTTCCCAGCATAATTTCAATTTTTTTTCATCTTTGGCTACCTACGGAGCTTTGTTGTAGCTGCTAGTGCCAGCCCATTGCCCCATTTTCTGTCTTCTCAACACAAAAACTCCTATCTCAACCAAAATTATTAATCCATTTTTTCTCCTGGTGTAACATCATCTTCTTGACTCTTTAAAAAAGTGAATATGCAAATGCATTTTCTTTTCTCCCTCTTTTATCAATCATCAATGTTATTTTACCATTATAGTATTATTTTTGTTTCTTTCTTCTGCCACTATGTGTGTGTTGATATGCATAAGGGTATTTAAGATTTTTTTGTTCACATTTTTGTATTGCTATCTTTATTCCATTAAAGACTGTTGGGCATAATTTTGATATGAACTGTTCTTTTATTGGGATTTTTTTTTTTTTGGTATTTGTCTATAATAAACTATATAATTTTTGTATGTTCATTAATATTTAAGAATATAACAATATATCAAAGTTAATAATTTCGTATTCAATATGAACTATGGTTAATATATCAATACTACAATTCGGCCATCCCAAGTAAAATTTTCTAGCTACGCCCCTGGTTGAAGTGTCACAAAATCTTACCAAGTATGACTTCGCTCGATCTGGTGCTCTTTGCAATGGGTCTTGCCAGTGTGGGTCGGGTCAAGCACAGTAAGATGGGTCTTGTGGGTTAAGAGAGTTAGGGAGATTTTAGGGAAATCAGATGAGTTACAGAAGACAATGGATAGGGTATTTTAGTTCATGAGGAAAATTTATAGGGTTATATTAGGGTTTTTAATTTCATTGTTTATTTTATTTTTTATAATTCTATAATTGGAGGTGGGGGAATTTAAATCCTAGATGTGTCATTTGAGTTATAAGGCTATTGGAAAAGTTATATTAGTCTTTAAAATCGCTAGAGGGAGTACAACTAGGGGCGGAGCTAGGGGGGTTGGGGGGCAGCTGCCCCCCGTGGCCCACCCCAAAAAAAAAAAAAGAAAAACCCTTAGTTTATCGCTAATACTATTAAAAACTCCAATCTATTTTTTTCTTTTGATAGAAATAGTAATCTAGATCAAAGTAATACATCAATTTGGACTATCTTCCTTTTCTTGTGAGGAATTTCATCTAACCAATAGCTCTACTCACTCACACTTAATGATAATTTAGCCAAATAAAATCCCACTCTGTTTCTTTAGTCTTGAAACAAAGCATAACTCCACCTAAATAAACTAATAAGTAACCACAAGTCCTCCACTAGCATGCCTTCCACATATGTTTTAGTGTTTCCAATATTATATATTTACATGACGTGCATAAAGTGCATATATCTTATACAAGTTTTGTCTCCCCTCAACTCAAATCCTAACTCCGCCACTGAATACAATAGTAAATTAGTTTCGAAGTCGCATGCGTCATGCTACTTGTTAACCATCAATTGGGTGTATGATTTAATTTGAAAAAATTTTTATGAATAGAATATCAGTTCTCACAAGGCTATTCTATAATCACCAAGAGGACATGGTTCATGCTCTTTTCCTTTTCCCAAAATTGGCATTTTTTGGAATACAATTCCAATATGAAACCACAGCACTCTTAAGCAAAGTACAATATGATTTAATCTCTGGTTGGGTAAACAAACTATCACCCTTGGCCAATTGTTGAAACAAGCGAAAGAATGAATACTGGAATTTTCAACCCTCCCCACGATTGCACCTGTACACCCGACTTGATAAGTACCTTCATGGACAGCTCCTGAATCTCCCTGTTACAAAATAAATTTCGATGGAGCTACCTTTGATAAAGATAACAATGTAGGTATGGGTGTTATCATTCGGAATAATGAAGGTTTAGTCATGGCTTCTTTGTCACAACTAATACCTTTGCCGCCCACGGTCATTGAGGTGGAAACTTTGACAACAAGACGAGCACTTGAAGTGGTAGCAAAAGATATTCACTTCCTTAATTCGCACTTTTCAGCTTTCAATTTATCCCATATATGTAGGCATTGTAATAAGGTTGTTCATTCATTTGAAAAAAAAAAAAAAAAAAAAAGCAATTCTTTTCCACCCTTATCAGTTTGGATGGAGGATATACTACCAGACATTATTTCTGTGCTACAAGCTGATTTGAACAACCTCTTTTAATAATATGCACTGAACTTCTATAAAAATAATAATAATAAAATTTTTTTTTTAAAAAGATTACCAATCTGAATTTTTCATAATTTGGGATGTGGAGTGCAAGTTTTCCTTAGTTTAGAGTGATATTTTATTAATTAACCCTTTTTATTCAGTATTTTTTTTTTTTTTGAGAAAACCCTTTTTATTCGTTATTCATCAAATTTGTATTGTTATTGTTGAATCTTCAATAAGGAATAGCTCGCACAAGTAAATCTTTTAAGTCAAGCATTAAGCTCCTTCTCCCCCACCCCCCCAAAAAAAAGAAAAAAAAAAAAAAAAAAAAAAAAAAGGCATTAAGCATGTGAATGAGCCTTTAATTGCAACCTCCACAATTACATATGAGAATTCTAAGTGTGTGACATTAGAAAAGTGATGAAGACTTCAATTTTATGTTGCAAAATACAAATTCATAAAGACTTCATTTTAATGCTACAAAATACAGGTCACAAATCATAAAGAATAATAACTTAAAAAACAATTAAATATGTTTTCCATGATTAGAGTTTGATTAGTTTTAAATTTAAATGTAGTATTGTATTTAATTGTTGATTATTGATTTAATTTTTTAACCAAAGTTTGATGATGATTTTTTTACATTAATAAATATGCATTGTTAGTTTCTTTTTGCTATATTTGGTTTGATATCTTCATTAATTTTTTTTTTAATTTAAAATTTAGTGTTTCTAAATTGACATTGTTTTGTATTCCATTTTCCCTTTGATGCTTTGCAAGTGAGAATGAATGTGCCCTAACATTCCTCCACTTTATGAGGACAATTTTATTAATTGAATTTAAGTAAAATATTATATGTTTAATTTTTTAAAATAGATGAATAATAATATGTCGAAGATAAACTATATTTTAATCTCACTAAGTTGAAGGTACTATTCTATTCAATCGTTTAGCCAAATTTTCGTATTAAAGTTATAGATTCTATCTTCTGATAGACGTTCATGTTAAATGATTTATATATATATATATATATATTCTGTTGCTTAAATTAAGAATTCTCTGTCATATGTTACTTTTTAAAGATAATATTAGCAATATAGATGATACTTTTGGTTTATAAGACAAGATCAACAAAATGTTATTTTTATATAATTACATCTAGACGATATTGCAATGTCATGATGGATAAGTTGGTCTTATTTTATTATATAATCTAAGTAATCATGTGTTTTATGAATTTGAAGAGTTATATATTGTGGGATTTGTTCATATGTTCATGTGATGAAAAAAAAAATTGTCTTTTCATTTGATTTGATTTTATTTTTCTACTTTATGATATATAATTTAATGATTATGAGAAAGAAAGAGATGTTGATCTATATTTTGGAGGAAAATACACCTATAAGAGTTGATTTGCATACATATTTATAGTATACATGGTTATAAGGTTGTATAATAGTTCTCACACTATAAAACATAACTTTTTTATTGCATTATGTTTTTATACTAATCTTACTATATATAATATCCGACTACAAAATATATTATGTTACACTACAAAAAACTTCTAAATTAAAACATTATTTCAAATTAACATATTGACTTTACATTATTTCCAATGGACCTCTTGCCCTAAGATAGACAAATATGAAGATAGGAGTCACCTTGACGTAGACTCCTACTAGGCTTGAACTGTTTGGATTTCCTTCCATTCACTAGGACCTCAAAAGACACTAAGGATACACAAGGATCCAACTAATAAATATGTAACTGAAACCATACTGTGCAAGGGCAGCTTTTAAGAGTCTCCAATTGACTCTATCATACACTTTTTGAAGAACTAGCTTTATAGCCATCATGTTGGATTTAACTTTCCTTGTTTTGAAACTAAGTAGCATCTCTTAGACGATAACTTGATTTTCTACTACCCACCTATCCGGTATAAATGTTAACTGGCGGGGGATATGGGCTTGTGGAGGAGGGGTCTCAGCCTTGTCACCAATATTTTAGATATGATCTTATATATCACATTGCATATTTAGCAACGTCACTGACTCACTAGACAACATACATATGTATCCATTGTGCACAATCAGTCAGGCTTTGAAAGCAATATGCTATCATCCTCAGTTTTTCCTATTGTAATCTTTGTGCGAGATGAGGTACTTCTGCAAGAAATTTTATCCTATCTTGCCATAGTCTTGGGGATATATACTGTGTTTGAAACAAATTTCTAGCTTCCTAGGACCTAGTCCTAGGTTTCAGTTCGAGGAGTATTAAGTCTTATAGTAAGATAGTTAGGCCGATTAAACTTCTTATGCTATAAGATTGTCCATTGGTCAATGTGCTAAGTTTTTTCACTACCAGTCAAGACCGGGTTTTACAGTATAAGCTTCTCTCAATTTTTTTCCCATTTTATAGCTATACCCACTTTTCGCAGCAGTTGGTGTAGCTGTCGGCATTTGTGGCATGCAGCTTGTAAGGAACATCTGCGCCAACCTTGAAGTGAGGTAATTTATTTTATGCTACCTTGATTCCAAGTCTATTATGATTTTTTCTGCTATTTAAGCTTAAAGTGAACTGCCAATCTGAGTATGTGAGTCGTGTGAATTTTGGTAATTGATTGGAAAGCCTCACTCCAGCACAGCATCTTATAGTGTTATAGTTATTCAAGTCCTCTGTTTCTGTCCATGCTAATCAATCATGTTATAAGATCTTTGCTGATATTTAAACCAAAAATAAGGTTCTGTCTTAATACTCAAGTCCTTGTGAATTACTTGTATTTGATTAGATGCCCCCGGAGAAGTGTCTTATAGTTATTTTTTTTGATTTTTTAATTGTCACAACAAGTGGGTAAGGTGGAATTTGAACCCTAGTTCTCCTTATAAAGGAGACCAAGCAACGACACTGAGTTACAAGACTCTTGTCAAGGGTCTTATAGTTCTTTGAAGATACAACACTGCATCTGCAGGGATTCATCTTGGAAGATAAGTTGGACAGCACAAAAAAAATTCCCATAGGAAAGAAAAAGGAAAAAAGTCTCCACAATAGTTTAACATATCCAAATTTGAATATGCTATCAGGTTTACCAAAGAGCACAGAACTGCAGGAGTGCTTGACAACTTTGAAGAGGGTAAGAAATATTCATAATATGCTGTCAGGAAGTTCGTATACAATAGATCCCCGCAGATCATGCCATCCATCAACAAGTTCTTCTCGGATCCAAAGATTCCAAACTGAATCAAATGTTGTGATTTGAAGATTGCTAGATATTTGAATTTTGAAAATGGTGGCTGTCCGCTTAAATATTTGATTTGGAGAAAAAGAGATGCTATTTTTTTTAGATGAGGCATGAGATAATTGTGTTCAACAGGGTTCCATCATGTTGATGCATGAGCTCAACCATGGAATAATAAGGTCAATATTTACAAATTGGACATCATCTTTCTTGTTCTCCTCCACCCCCCCTTTTTCTCTCTGTGTTGCGTGTGGTGCAGGTTAAAAAAGAGAGAAAAAGAAAAAGTTCAAAACAGAAGAAGAGAATTTAGAACACGACTCAGACTCGGTTATTTTTGTTCTCTAATAGCAGGCAAAAGTTTGAGAATCTTTTGCAGTCAATAGTTTCTGTGACTGAATAGTTTGTGCATAAAGCATTTTTAAATAAAATTTAAAATCAGTACTTACTGTTCAAAACCATGTTTTGTTGTCAATGAAAAATAAATATATTTTTTTCCAGAATTGGCAGAGATTAAACTTTTGCAATGTAAAAAAAAAAAGAAGTGAAAATCACATAATTTTTCACAATTAGAATTTGACCAGATATATCTCCAAATATACAAAGAATTTTGAGTTTAACCCTGAAATAAATTTTTTGGTATCAATGCAAGGAGAACTCCAACCAATTCATCAGGATTTGAAATTTGAAAACACACACACAAGAGAAAATTTTTTAGCTGAGAACCCCTTTTAGTTTTCCTAACCTGTTACTACCTCATCTCTGGCTAAGCGTTATAGATTGCTCCTAACTTGAATTTGAGATTATCAACTTGCTGAATTTAATGCCTCAATGCCATGAATCCTTTATGGTCCGTTTGGATTGAGG
>NW_027069578.1:1375271-1381574 GCF_002906115.3 Quercus suber
TTTTTCCTTTTTAACTATCTCTTTGACCTTTGGACCCAATCTTGTTACTGCTAAATGGTTCCGTTTTTGAGTCTTCATGAAGAATTGGAAGTGGATGTAAAGGAAAAGCATTTGGGATTTGACACGAAGAGATGGCACTCACAAAGATTGAATTACCTTTTCAGTTTTTTTTTTTTTTTTCCTATGTAGACCTTTGCTTTTTAGCACGAGGGGACAAATCAATGCATTGTTTGTGCTGCCAAATAAGTAAATAACAAGCTGTTGGTCAATTGACCTGCCTAAATTTGTTTACAAGTTGGATTATTTTTTTAGCTCAGATTTATTCGAAATTTTGAAATATTCATGAGACCGAGGAATAAAATATTAGTAAGAGATTTGTATATTTGTGTTAAGACTTAAAATAGAATATTAAAATCGTAAGTTTTAATTAGTTTAACTAGTAAAGTTTCTTATAATTACAGTTTCTTATGGTTATATAAGAGGTCTGAAATTCAGTCTCTACTTACATTTAAAACTAATTAATGTCTTAATTTGATAAGCTATCATTCAAAACGAACATTATAAGTTAAAACATCAAAAAAAAAAAAAACAAATAAATAAATCGAAATTCGGCTCTAGAATCTAGAGTCAAAAGTTGAAGCATGTGGACAAAATTGATATACGAAATCATCATTTTTTTTTTTTTTTTGATGGAAGGTATACGAAATCATCATTACTCATTAGTCATTAGGAGCAAACCCGAGTGCAATGCCCAACTAATTTAGTCCATTTCATTAATTGTTCATAACTAATTTAACTAGACTTAGCTTAAGAGTAGTTGATTATTGATGATATGTAAGATCATAATAGTGTATAAGCCAGCAGTTTTCTACCATTAGCACCCCTTTTTAAAGTCAAAGTTTCAGGCTTTGAAATTAAAAAAATAATAAATTTATAATATTTTCACAACAAATTATGAGGTGAATTATTATTGATTTAAATTTAAATTTATTACTAAAATTATTTTTTTAATCATCAATAATAACTCATAATAACTTGTTATTTATAGGATTTACCGCAAAAATGTTGTAAAAATATTCTAAACATAGTATTTCTCTTAAAATTATTTCATATTTTTACTAAGCTACATCTAGTGAATAGGTTGTAGTATAGTACTGGTGGTATCTAGAACCAAAAACTAGGGATTATTGTGATCTAGATTTTCTTTAATTTAATGCAAAATGCATGCAAAAAAGTGCTACAAATACAATATTTTTACAATATGGATGCATTGTATTTTAATTAAAAAACTTATACAATACTTAAAGAAATATATCTAAAATTTTTCCACACTATCCGTGAATTTTTACATGCTATGGAGGCATTGAATTTTGATTCTATTCATCTATGAATGAAAGTGATTCCTTCTTCAAAAAGAAAAAAGAAAGTATTCAATTATTTGTTGTACTAATTGAATTTAATCATCCTAAAAAATAAGATTACATTATTTATAATTTTTGAGTAGATCCAATCATGTAAACTAATCGATGCAAAGCATGACATGAACTAAGAGCTGACCAAATCTTCGAGAGCCTGCCATATCATTCCAAAAGCTTACTCTACTTTCTAGATACTGTATTACTGTGGAACCAATTTCTCCATCTTTCTAGGCTTTTGCCTGGAATAGATCTCCACGCTTCTGGATGCCTCTCATAATGATAAAAGTACAACAAGGCACTATTAACTGCTTCCACGTCATTACTCTAACACACGTGTCTTCTTCACATAACTCTCTTTAATTTCAAAACCTTGTGATCCATTTCTTAGTCTCCACTTCTCAATTAGACCAAAACCAGAGAAACCCAAAAAAGTAATAATAGGCAAGCCAAAATGCAATCAAGATTAGCAGGCACAGCAACAAGGTGGCCTTGGGTTTTATCTCAAGCCAACAAAAAACAAGCTCTACGTAGAGGACTTGCCTCAGCCTCGGCTGGTCGCACTGCTGACCCTGCTATTCACTCCGGTGAGGTTGAAGCCGGCCCTGCTGTTCATTATAGAAAACCCGAAGTAAGATTCTTTCTTGGCTAAAAAATAATAATTTTCATTCTTTGAATTGGGTCTAATTTTGATTTTTAATCTTTTAATTATCTTAATTCTTCAAAGTTTTATTATATCTCAACTCATACTTTCATGGTCTTTTCAATAAAGATTTCTAACAATCAAATTATTATAAATAAATATATAAATAATTCACGCTTGAGCCAAAAAAAGAAAAAGTGAATGGATATATACTAAATAAATTTATTTAAATATGCCAGGCTAAAATTTAGGTAAATCAAGTTTCTAATTAAATTTAGGGAAAATTAAAATATAAACAGGGCTACTATACACAAACAGGGTCATCATCAATTAAATGCAGTACATATATACATGTGTTGCCAACTCAGATCAGCCTCTACCCATTTTTTTATTCATCAAAAAATGCAATACATATATATGTTTGAATTTAATTGAAATGTACAACTGTAATCTTGTTTTTGGAAAATTTATGGAGTGTCAATTTTAATCATTCTATTTATCTTTTATTTGTTCCAATATTCGAAAAGTGTCAATTATACCATTAACATAACTTTATAAGTTTAAAAACGAATTCAATAACTTTTTTAAGTTAAACCAAATGAAGGCACTTCTTTTCAGGATTCTTCTCTCCGAGCTTAAACTTGAAATATGTAAATTAAGTTTGAGAATTTGTTATTCACAAATTCATATATGAAATTCATAGTGCCAAGGAAACGTGGTGGATGCTGATACTGAGAATCAAGAAATAGAACTCAAACACAGTAAAGAAACGGGACCATTAGTGCCTCCTGGAACGCCTTATAGTTATGGTTCTCCGCCGAGGCTAGAGAGCACTGGTTTAAGCCAAGCCTCGAACCCCATCACTCAGCAAAAGCGTAGCCATGCAACGAGCCTAGAAGAAGTGAGTTGTGCAGGGCTTGACGGCACACCATGGCCAGAGGAGATAGAAAAAGAGCAGAGTGACAGAGAGAGACAAGCTGAAGATGACACAGAATACTACAAGCATCGCAAGGCCTCGCCTTTGTCAGAGATCAAAATGGTTGATACAAGAAAGCCTATTACAAGGGTAACTGATGGGACAGCTGATGCTTCGAAATTTGAGGTTGGGGGAGATGTGATTGGGTGGAGGCCGGAGCAGCTTGATACGGCGGAGGAGGCGCTTAAGAGAGCCGTTCAGATTTGGAGGCAGAATGCTATGCGTGGAGACCCGGATCTTCCACACGGACGGGTTCTTAGAGAGCTTCGTGGTGAATGGTTTTGAGGTGCTGTACTAAACAAAATGGCTTTTGTAATTTTAGAAAGCCAATATCTACTGGTGTTTTTCTTTTCTTCTTTTTAATGAAAGGTTTTAGAAAAAATATCATTAATGTTGTGAAGGTATTAGCATATCTTTGGACACTGCCCCGGCAATGGGTCTTCAAATGCAACAAAGATTTAGCATGATCACCCCATTTTTTGAATTTAATGGCTTATGTCGATATTAACTTATCTACACAATTAAGTCTTAATTGTTATTACGATTAGCCAATTAACATATGCATAGATACACGATTATAATAGCAAATTCAAATCAAACACGGCGAAGTGTTTATGAAGATAAAAACTTAAAACTGAGCAAACAATTATCTGGGGTCTACAGCCAATTTATTAACAAGGATAGTTGTAATTCATCTCATTTACAAGCCCTTCAAGATATATAAATGACAACATATTCGAGGTTTTTATTCATGTCACCAACTAATTGTACCCATCTTTTTTCCTTACTCGTCACTGGTTTCTATATCTTAAGTCTCCTTTGTCACTCCAAGACCTTTGAAGGTTTGAGATTGCTCCAATGGTTTTCAGCACTAAACAACAACAAAGAACACTCAAGGTTTTCGTATGTGTGTAGTTTTAATCTCCTTTTAAAGTATTTGTAAATTTGAGAGGGTGAAGGTAGATAGAACAAATGCGTTTTTGCTCTAGAATTAAAGGGTTGCTCTTTAGCTCTTCAATATGAGAATTTGGTGTAAAATCTAGTGGGTTAAGATCCNTCTCCCGCTAATGAAAATCTGCAACCCAAAAAAAAAAAAAAAAAATAGGTTCTTATTTGTCATAAACATAAAATTATATAAGTATTTTTAAGGACTTTCCTCTTAATATTTAAAAAAAAAAAAAAAGTTCTTAGTTAACAAAACGCTATTTTAAATGACTGTCTATTTTTTTTGATTAAAAATAACTGTATATTTGTATTATTATTATTATTATTATTATTATATATTTTTTGATGAGTAACTGTATATTTGCATGAGTATTACTTGGTGGAAGACTACATATATCGGTCAATTATAAAGAGGACTTCCAAGTTCCAAGGCAGGACTTTTCCAAAAAAAAAAGTTCCAAGGCAGGAGTCAACTAGCCCAATTTCAAGATCACCGTATCGCAATGTTGAGGATATCCCAAAAGCTGGGGGTTTAGCGTGATTTGGGGACTTTTTGAAGAGTAGGACAAGTTTTCGCTTTCAATTTGTTTCTGCTTTTGATTGCCGTGTCCAAGAGTAGGATAAAAGTCATAAGATGCTAACATCAATTCTTGACTTTAGGCCCCAGGCCCAGAGAGTAAGTTTCAGCCCGACATTTACGCATTGAATTTGAAATTATTGTGGGGGCCCAATGACTTTACCGGGTCATTGGGTCTTCACAATTAGAATCCTCTGCTATTAATCTAACTAGCAAGTTGCCCGTGCGATGCACGGATAATTTTGTAATATTTTATATAAGATGGTTTTGGATAATATTGTGTATATATATTACAAAGAAAAAGGAAACTAAATTAGAATAAAGAAACATATACATTTTAAGGTATTAAAAATTAGTTTAGTAGCTTCATTGCATATTTGTACCCTTCTTAAGTTATGAATTTTTTATTTTTTTTTTAAATCATGAAACCAAAAATAAATGCAAAAGAGTAACGGGACCATGAAAATTAACAAATTTGTGTTGTGTTCACATATTTCATACCATGAAATGAAAGTTTGTCCAACTCTCTGACCGTCTTTCACTTATCGATAGTGCGACATTATGACATGGTTTGGACAAATGTGTATGTATGTGTCTTATAGATGATTTAAAATTGAACAATGGTAGAATATGGTTTCACATTGTGCACTAAATATTCTCTCTACTTATATACCAAAAACAAAAACTATCCAACCAAATTACCCACCCCTAATTTTAAAAAGAAAAAGGAAAAAAAAAAAAACCTCGTAGGGGTTTTGGTGTCTTGATGGTAGTGGATGGCCTGTATAACAAAGGCGGTGACCCCTTAGATTCCTCTTTCTCTCTCTTTCAAATGTTTTGTCAGTCTCAGTTTTTTTTTTTTTTTTTTTGGTAATATATAGTGAAACAGTGCGTTTTATACAAAAATCCACAACATTTTAGTGTCTCTCTATCTTTCTTCAGGGCCATATCTAGTTAGTTATTACTATTAGTTCTTAATTTTATTTTATTTTTGCTTTTTTTAAACTACTAAAATGGTGGGTGTGCTAAAAGACATGAAGAATAGAAAAATGTGTGGTGTAAGTTTAGTAAATTAATGAGACATTAATAAGCTAATAGTAAAATAAGTTAATATGAATTTTTTGGTAACAATTAAAAAACCTAATGAAAGAGGTTAAAAAAAAATGCAAAATACAAAATTAGAGCATTACTTGGCAAGATCTCATGCACTCCCGCATGAGATTTCTGCTTTATATATATATATATATATACTGATATTATTCCTTTATAACTCCCAATCACTAATCAGCATGAGTCTAAAAAAACTTTGTGATAGGACTTTATCATACGTACAAAATAAGTATAGATTTTTTTTAAAAAAGGATATTGCCATTGCGTTCACCATTATAAGAATTTAAGCATAGATTTTTTTTTTTTTTTTATCTTTATTTAAATAAATAAAAAAAGGATATTGTTATTGTGTTCATTCATATAAGAATTTAAGCACAGTTTAAATTTTTATTATTTTTGACAATTTTTCTTTGATTCCTTTATAATTTATATATTGTGTTGGTTTAAATGAATTTTTTCTCAAGCTTTCAAAGGATGAACTTTAGATAAGATGTTCAAGTTTTATACGCCAAGCATTGACTGTAAATCTTGTACATGGAACAAATCAAGATAAGAAATTAAGAATATGGTCCATTTTGTTTGGCTTGATTTGTCTAGACATCAATTTTCTCTCTTGCCAAAAGTCCAACTTTTTGGC
>NW_027069578.1:1382651-1400151 GCF_002906115.3 Quercus suber
AGGATGATTCTGCCACGAGGATCCTGGCCCCAATTCTCACAGACTTGGTGCTTTTGCACAAGACTTGTGGGATTTGGAACTCAAGTCCGAGTGGCTTTGCTTGAGCTTTGCCTTCCAAGATAGTTAGATGAGGAGGATTTTAGCAAGAAACAGTAAAGGAAGACAATGCAATAAAGAAATGCACGAAATAATTGTTAGAGATCCTCAAATCAATAATGAGGTATTTCATTATTTTCTTGATTGTGGATATGCTCACTAAGACGTGATACAAGGTTCAACTAAGTTCAAAAATTACAGACTTTGATAGCTATTCAAGCTTCCAAGACTTGCAAAGTTTGAATTTGTTGAATCCGAGTTAGTGCTATAGTGGCTGTCTCTGGGATACCGGGAGCGGTTCCTCTGTTTTTCTTGAGTTTTACAGAGTAATCTTAACGATTCCCTTCCCTTTTCTATTCTGCATCATGCCTTCTTTTATAGCACAGATCGAGCTCTAAGGTACTGGTGATTTCTCCCTTTGCCCCTTAGAGTTTGTCCCGTGCCTGGTTGCTTCAGGATTATGTCTTTTCCTTTTCTTTATAGTTTCTTTCTTTTTGTTGCGATGAGATGAAAGTCTCCCAGCTAGCTTCCTATTTCCAGATTTTCCCGTTGGCTGACCTGAGGCTTTTTGGCTTTTGCTCCAGCTTTTCCAGTCGTACTTTTCCTTGTCTCTTTCTTCAAATGGTTGGAACCAAAGCCCTGCGTTTTGCTTTGTACTTCCACTGCATGTCTGGGTTACCACGTGCCTTTTGTCTCTTTTCTCTCTTCAAATCTGCTTTAATTCACTTTAGCTGTGCTGCACGTCCTGAGGATCCCGAGCCTCTGGCAGCCTCTGGGGATCCCGTCCCAGCTCTTTCACTGGAATTTGCTGGACTTTTTAATGGCCTTTTTTTGCTGGAAATCTGAACATATATAAGGCCTTGATGTTGATTCTTCTTGCTGCACGAATTGGGCCTTCTTTATTTTTTTATGGAGTGGGCTTTATTGTGAAATTTTGGACCTCAACAAACCTCATGCACTTTCGCATGAGATCTCTGCTTCATATATATAAATATTGATGATTATTCCTTTATAACTCCTAATCACTAATCAACATGAGTCTAAAAAAACTTTGTGATAGGACTTTATCATACTTACAAAATAAGTATAGATTTTATATATATATATATATATATATATTTAAAGGATATTGCTATTGTGTTCATCCTTATAAGAATTTAAGCATAGATTTTTTTTATCTTTATTTAAATAATTTTAAAAAAATGATATTGCTATTGTGTTCATCCTTATAAGAATTTAAGCACATATTAAATTTTCATTATTTTTGACAATTTTTCTTTGATTCCTTTAAAATTTATATATTTTGCTGGTTTAAATGAATTTTTTCTCAAGCTTTCAAAGGATGAATTTTAGATAAGATGTTCAACTTTTATATGCCAACTTCGCCAAGCATTGACTATAAATTTTGTACATGGAACAAATCAAGATAAGAAATTAAGAATATGGTCCATTTTGGTTGGCTTGATTTGTCTAGACATCAATTTTCTCTCTTGCCAAAAGTCCAACTTTTAGGCGGAAGTTTCCTTGATTATTACTTGTATACAAAATTCCAAGATCATTAAATTGGAATAGGTCCTTAATTGACCTAACCAATTGGAATAGGATAAAATTTCTTCCCATCCACACTAAACGTTGCGTAGACTCCAAATTTTTTCCGCATCTCATAATGATACGTTGTGGAAAGGTGTCATCCAAGTCCAACATGATTAAGAGTTGTAGTTGAGACTATGGCCCAAAAGCTTTACTATTCAATGCTTTGCGAGAAAAATTAAACACTCATTTAATGTAATAAGAGACTATGAAATTTAACACTGTATACACTGGGGTTTGTTCTTGATGTTGTGAAATTGCTGTAGGTACTAAAACTCTAGTTTGATTAGTTGGCAAGTCATGTTCTTTAAGCGTGAAAAGTCTACAATCGAAAACTTTTATGTTCCTATAATAAATATTTTGGAAAGAAAATTGTTAGCCCCCTCATCCCATTAGGACCCCCTTATTTATACAAAGGAAAAAGGGTCCAATATTCCTGAGTGTGACTTAGTTACATAGAATTTTTGTGCAATTATGTCTACATTTCTTTTAAAAATTTAATTATAATTTTAAACTCTAATTTGTGATTTTTATATGATTTTTGTGGTTTGATTTTGATTTAGTAAAGACATATTAGCCAAAAGAAATGAAAGTAGAGCTATTAAAGAAACCTATACTTTCAGATTAGCAATTATTGATGGCCAATGCTGCATTGTCATTTGTGGTTGTGGAATGAATAAGCGGTTGTTTGGGCAACTAATTGAGGCAAAGCAATTAACCATATTAAAAGGGATTAACAACTTTTTCTTTCTCCTTTACCATTTGTAGTATGTATATGCCTTTTTCACATATGCTCAAGTGAAGTACCCATTAGGATTTCTCTTAATTATGATAAACATATTTAATTGTTTTTAAAGGAAGTTCTATATTTATTGAATGAGATATATATTGTGTGTGTGTGTGTGTGTGTGTGTGTCGAGGATCATGTAGCTAAATTGGCACCTCCTCATACACAAAGTGTCTAGGGTTTAAGGGAGAAAATGTTCAAATTGTGAGAGTCAAGGAGAAAAAGGTTCAAGTTGCAGGGATAGCATAGATACTATAATTATTTCTAAAAAAGAAAAAGAAAAAGAATAAGATATATATAAATATATATATATAATATATATATATATATATATATGTATATGTATATATTGTTTTCCTTGAGCTAAAGAAGTTGCAATGGATGTGTGGAGTGGATGGTATTTTTTTTTTTTAGTCCTTGAGTATTTTGGGTTGTTTCAAATGAGTAATGGCTCCTCTTAGGCTCCTAAAATTTTTGGTTTGTTGATTTTGCTATCTATAACTTGATTCTTCTTTACCTAATAAAATTTGGAATTTTTTGTAAGTACATTTTTTCTTCAAGAAAATGAATAGAAATCTACCTTCATGTTCATGCTCATGTTAAATGTTAATGTTCATATTTGCAAACCTAAATCATATTTAAGCCTCTAATTTTAAAAAGAAAAAGGAAAAAAAAAAAAAAAAAAAAAAAAACCCATAGGAGTTTCGGTGTCTTGATGGTAGTGGATGGCCTGTATAACAAAGGCGGTGACCCCTTAGATTCCTCTTTCTCTCTCTTTCAAATGTTTTGTCAGTCTCAAGATTTTTATTTCAGTAATATATAATGAAATAGTGAGTTTTTGGGTCCGTTTGGATACAATTTATTGTTGCTGAAAACTGATGTTGCTGAAAACACTGTAGCAAAATAATTTTTAAATGTATAAATAATACCGTGAGACTCATTTTTAATATTTTTTAATCGTGAACAGTACATGAACATTGCATGAACAATGCATGCACTGTTCATGCACAGTAATTTTTGTCTATAAAAAGTCAAGAAATCCGGCCCCAAAAAAAAAAAGGGAGAACTGAAAACACAACTCCACATTCAGTATAAAGAAGTGTTATCCAAACCAAGGCTTTATATAACAATCTACAACATTTTTGTGTTTCCTTATCTGGTTAGTTATTACTATTAGTTCTTAATTTTTTTTTTTTTTTTGCTTTTTTTTTTTAAATACTAAAATGGTGGGTGTGCTAAAAGACATGAAGAATAGAGAAAGGTGTGGTGCAAGTTTAGTAAATTAATGAGACATTAATAAGCTAATAGTAAAATAAGTTAATATGAACTTTTGGATAACAATAAAAACACTTAATGAAAGAGGTAAAAAAAAAAAAAAAAAAAAGCTCATTGCAAAATTAGATTGCCACTTGGTAGTACCTTATGCACTCTCGCATATGGTCTCTGTTTTATATATATATATATATATATATATATATTAATTAATTGAAGTTGGGTTTGCTTTCAAACAAAATTTTTGACTTTTGTATGCATATAAACAATTTTTTAAATATGATCCCAAAATTTATATACTTGGCCCCCTCTCCAAAAAAAACTTACAAATTAACCCATGAAACCCAAATAGAAAAAATATCTGACCAAACCCTTTGATTTTATACATTCTACAACATTTAGTATGGAATCAATTATACATGATTTCCAAAATTAAAAAGAATGTCAAATTCTATTTTATAAAAAACCGAATTATTTATTAAGAAACAATTATTTTTGAGTTTTTTCATTTGTTGATACTTTGTTAATACTAATTGGATGCTAATTTAGATTGTTATCAAAAAATTGGTTCATACTTCGACCCCTCAGTTGAAATCCTCGCTACATCTCTATCCTAAAATAAATGAACTAATTTTGGGAGAACTAAGTCCGGTCAATTTGGCATAAATTCAGACGTACCCACATCTTTCTCTCATAAGAGGATAAGAGGGGGTATCTTAGCTGCATGGAACACCCCTCCACATCCTGCAAACACAGGAAGAAACGTGCTATTTCGTCTAGCTACATATCAAAATTGGTTACACCTCAATTCACCTTCTACGACGGTGCTATCAACTGATAATCTGATATCTGCGATTTTTGTTTTATATCAAACCCAACCCTTCCCATTCTTATACTTGCATTCCATACAAAGACTGGCTGGTGATTCAGCTGTACTTTCATGTAAAACAAAAGTGATTCTATGCCCACCTTTACAACAACTCAAAAGCGTGCACCAGTTAGAACCACCGAATATCTAAATAATATTAGACAATCAAAACATGAAAAATGAAAATTACATTAAAAGGTCAACTTCTCTCACAAGACCATTCCAAGTGGAGGCTCAGCAATATCCTATCTGCTGGATGAACAGCTAAGGAAGACTATAAAACTACTTTCCCAACCTTATACTGACTTCCAAAACAGAAGTGATAATAGGTAAGCCACAAGGCCACCATGCGCTAGTGTTTCCTTCAAATCTTCCTCCTCCATATTGGCTATGACATAATAACAAATGTGAAAATTGGTTTCTGCCAAATAACCCTTCAGCCACTCCCACTTCACCAACACTTCTAGTAATAGCCAACTCCTCTCAATTCTGATTGTGACACTTGCTGTGCATCATCACCTTTACTTAAAAAGACAAGGCGACCTGCACAGTCCACAAAATAAGCACCCATCACATATAATGGAGAAACTCAACCAAAGAAAAAACTATATTCTAAGGCATTTTCCACTAACTCTAATGCTTGTTTCACCAACCACAGCTTCAGAAGGTTTCAACATCTAAACTAGTACCAACTTTTGATGCAAAATAATAAATGCTATTAGGCTCTGGTGACCTCTACATAGCCATATTCTCACAGAAAAATATGGGAGTATGGACTGAAATCAAACTGTCTACCAAAACAGGTGAAGATTGTCCATCATGATACTGCACAGGCAAGGAACAGAGCATATTCTCTTTGAATTCTCATCATGTCAATCACATTTGTGCATGAAATATAGAGCAAAATATTGTTGAGAATGTCAGGTGTAGGTGAACATAATTCAAATTTCTAACATCCAAGCTAGTTTATACACATAAAAAAAACAAAACAAAAAACAACAACAACAACAACAACAACCCTAAAAGCATTGCAAAATGAAGGAATAATCTCAATATTGTAAAGTCAAAACAAATAACATTAATGTAAGAAGTTGTTGGGGTTGGTCATTAGCCCCCCTAATAAGTAAATTTGGATTCGTTTTGCAGTTTCATGGAATTTGATATAGATCCAAGGGACCAAAAAACTCAGTACTTAGTGGTGTGACAAGGGGGTGAAATGGCTCCAATTGATTTTTCCCTATGCATGGAGGGAAGGAAGAAAGAGATAAGGAAAGCAGCATGTCCATCTAAGAATCAAAACATACATTTCATTTATGACAAAAGTTTTCAGTAAAGCAAAAATGTCTAAAAAACACTACAATGATTGTACATAGATGCAACAAATATATATATGTAGTGTGTCAGGCCCAATAATTTACTCTGTATCTATAAACAATATCAATAGCAGCATATATATAATAAATTCAAGTATATACCATTTCGACGAATGGCAATCTCTCTTATACGTCGAACAAGACCAGTTATCGGATCAGTGAAGATTTTGGTTTCCAAATTGCCCTCCAAATATAGAATTGAACTACAATAAACAAAACATTGTTATTGCTTCAAAGAGATGATCTGCAATAAAGCCAGACCTGAACAAAAACCAGAAATTTAGAGGAAGAAATCCTACATAAGACAATAAGAAGAAGAAAGAAAGCAATACTCGACAAAGAAATATAATTGAATCAAGCAAACATAAGCAAAATTGTATGCAATAGGCCTTTCTGTAAATGGTTTAAAAATAAAATAAAAACCCATCCTTCTTTCTAAACACTATCAAACCCAATTCTCCTTCAATACCAAGTCAAAACACAATAATTATAACAAAGTACATGGAATGCACAGACATTGTTTTGTAAGCATTGTGAAAGTGCATTTTGTTTGTTAAAACAAAATATGTATATTAAATGTTTTGAAGAAGAGCCCTATGGACTCACCTCTAGCTAGTAAAACTTACAGGTAATTGACTGCACCTGCCAGAACCAGTTACCGGGTAATCTAGGGACATTCACCCCAGACGGGTATGCTCACGCCCAGGAGCAACATTTTAAAAGGCAGTAATTCAAAAATGTTTGTCAACAACATTCAGCAAAGTTGCAAAAAACAGAAACCCAAAAACCCAATAGACAGAAAATTTTGGCATTTTACAAATATATAGTCCTGTGCATATGTGTGTAATGTACCAAATCATATAAATTGGGAGTGAAAAAAATACCAAAACAAAGGTTGAGTCCTCACCCAGGAACAACATGCTTGTTGACAATCCCACCTAGGCGATCGGGATAGACAGAAACCCGATGCCACTGAACCGCGCAGCGATTAGCGTACTCCCTTGGATCCTCGTTATCCAATGGCCTACGATTGTTTCGAATCCCACCAGTCCCCAAAGAGAACATCGTCACTGTCCTCCCACTCTTCAGTGTCTTCTGCAATGGTTTCTGCCCTACTTGTCCAACCAATATCGCCTACAAAAATTCAATCAAAACCCATTTATAGTCTCTAATCAAAAATCAAAAAACAAACAAAAATCAATCAATGTAAAAAATGTACCTTGTAAATGCCCGCATCGAGTCCATTCTCTAGAGGCCAATCGAAGACCGTGCGTTGTTGTTGTTGTTGTTGTTGAGGTTTGGAGTCTTGGGTTGGAGAAGAAGATTGCTCAGGTGGAACTGAGTCAAGGTCTAACTCGTCCGAGTCGGAAGTGGGTTCGGGGTGGTCGGACTCGGTGGTGTACATGGACATGGAGGAAGCGTAATGAGAGGGTTTAGGGTTATGGGTGGTTGAGAGTAGAGAGCGGCATAGCCTTCTGGAAAGTGCACCCACTGAGTTCGCCATTTTCTTCAGACTAAGCTCTTTCTGTATTAAATTTTGGGCTTAAACCCTACAAAACTACGGTAGTGGTCAATGGAGGAGCTGAACTGAAGTGGAGCTATTGAAAACCCTGATTTTAGACTATAATTCGTTTTATATCCTATATTTTTGGGATATTTTCATTTTAAGTCTGTTATTTTTCTTCTCTTTCATTTTAGTCCTTAATTTTTTTTTTTTTTTTGGAACAGTTTTAATTTCGGGGTATTTTGGTCATTTTTTGGGTTTAGGGGTATTTTGGTCATTTTTGGGTTTTGGGGGTATTTTGATCATTTTTAGGTTTAAGGGTATTTTGGTCATTTTTTTGGGTTTATGGGTATTTGGTCATTTTTAAGTTTCGGGGGTATTTTGTATTTTTTGGTTTTTGGGTATTTTGGTAATTTTTGTTTTGGGGGTATTTTGGTCATTTTTAGGTTTTGGGGGTATTTTGGTCATTTTTTGGGTTCTGGGGTATTTTGGTCATTTTTTGGGTTCTAGGGGTATTTTGGTCATTTTTTAGGTTCTGGGGGTATTTTGGTCATTTTTGGGTTTCAGGGGTATTTTGGTCATTTTTTAGGTTTTGGAGGGTATTTTGGTAATTTTAAGGTTTTGGGGATATTTTAGTCATTTTTTAGGTTCTAGGGGGTATTTTGGTAATTTTTGGCTTTCAGGGTATTTGGTCATTTTTTGGGTTTTTGGGGTATTTTGGTCATTTTCTGGATTTTGGAGGTATTTTGGTCATTTTTNCAAAATTAAAAAGAATGTCAAATTCTATTTTATAAAAAACCGAATTATTTATTAAGAAACAATTATTTTTGAGTTTTTTCATTTGTTGATACTTTGTTAATACTAATTGGATGCTAATTTAGATTGTTATCAAAAAATTGGTTCATACTTCGACCCCTCAGTTGAAATCCTCGCTACATCTCTATCCTAAAATAAATGAACTAATTTTGGGAGAACTAAGTCCGGTCAATTTGGCATAAATTCAGACGTACCCACATCTTTCTCTCATAAGAGGATAAGAGGGGGTATCTTAGCTGCATGGAACACCCCTCCACATCCTGCAAACACAGGAAGAAACGTGCTATTTCGTCTAGCTACATATCAAAATTGGTTACACCTCAATTCACCTTCTACGACGGTGCTATCAACTGATAATCTGATATCTGCGATTTTTGTTTTATATCAAACCCAACCCTTCCCATTCTTATACTTGCATTCCATACAAAGACTGGCTGGTGATTCAGCTGTACTTTCATGTAAAACAAAAGTGATTCTATGCCCACCTTTACAACAACTCAAAAGCGTGCACCAGTTAGAACCACCGAATATCTAAATAATATTAGACAATCAAAACATGAAAAATGAAAATTACATTAAAAGGTCAACTTCTCTCACAAGACCATTCCAAGTGGAGGCTCAGCAATATCCTATCTGCTGGATGAACAGCTAAGGAAGACTATAAAACTACTTTCCCAACCTTATACTGACTTCCAAAACAGAAGTGATAATAGGTAAGCCACAAGGCCACCATGCGCTAGTGTTTCCTTCAAATCTTCCTCCTCCATATTGGCTATGACATAATAACAAATGTGAAAATTGGTTTCTGCCAAATAACCCTTCAGCCACTCCCACTTCACCAACACTTCTAGTAATAGCCAACTCCTCTCAATTCTGATTGTGACACTTGCTGTGCATCATCACCTTTACTTAAAAAGACAAGGCGACCTGCACAGTCCACAAAATAAGCACCCATCACATATAATGGAGAAACTCAACCAAAGAAAAAACTATATTCTAAGGCATTTTCCACTAACTCTAATGCTTGTTTCACCAACCACAGCTTCAGAAGGTTTCAACATCTAAACTAGTACCAACTTTTGATGCAAAATAATAAATGCTATTAGGCTCTGGTGACCTCTACATAGCCATATTCTCACAGAAAAATATGGGAGTATGGACTGAAATCAAACTGTCTACCAAAACAGGTGAAGATTGTCCATCATGATACTGCACAGGCAAGGAACAGAGCATATTCTCTTTGAATTCTCATCATGTCAATCACATTTGTGCATGAAATATAGAGCAAAATATTGTTGAGAATGTCAGGTGTAGGTGAACATAATTCAAATTTCTAACATCCAAGCTAGTTTATACACATAAAAAAAACAAAACAAAAAACAACAACAACAACAACAACAACCCTAAAAGCATTGCAAAATGAAGGAATAATCTCAATATTGTAAAGTCAAAACAAATAACATTAATGTAAGAAGTTGTTGGGGTTGGTCATTAGCCCCCCTAATAAGTAAATTTGGATTCGTTTTGCAGTTTCATGGAATTTGATATAGATCCAAGGGACCAAAAAACTCAGTACTTAGTGGTGTGACAAGGGGGTGAAATGGCTCCAATTGATTTTTCCCTATGCATGGAGGGAAGGAAGAAAGAGATAAGGAAAGCAGCATGTCCATCTAAGAATCAAAACATACATTTCATTTATGACAAAAGTTTTCAGTAAAGCAAAAATGTCTAAAAAACACTACAATGATTGTACATAGATGCAACAAATATATATATGTAGTGTGTCAGGCCCAATAATTTACTCTGTATCTATAAACAATATCAATAGCAGCATATATATAATAAATTCAAGTATATACCATTTCGACGAATGGCAATCTCTCTTATACGTCGAACAAGACCAGTTATCGGATCAGTGAAGATTTTGGTTTCCAAATTGCCCTCCAAATATAGAATTGAACTACAATAAACAAAACATTGTTATTGCTTCAAAGAGATGATCTGCAATAAAGCCAGACCTGAACAAAAACCAGAAATTTAGAGGAAGAAATCCTACATAAGACAATAAGAAGAAGAAAGAAAGCAATACTCGACAAAGAAATATAATTGAATCAAGCAAACATAAGCAAAATTGTATGCAATAGGCCTTTCTGTAAATGGTTTAAAAATAAAATAAAAACCCATCCTTCTTTCTAAACACTATCAAACCCAATTCTCCTTCAATACCAAGTCAAAACACAATAATTATAACAAAGTACATGGAATGCACAGACATTGTTTTGTAAGCATTGTGAAAGTGCATTTTGTTTGTTAAAACAAAATATGTATATTAAATGTTTTGAAGAAGAGCCCTATGGACTCACCTCTAGCTAGTAAAACTTACAGGTAATTGACTGCACCTGCCAGAACCAGTTACCGGGTAATCTAGGGACATTCACCCCAGACGGGTATGCTCACGCCCAGGAGCAACATTTTAAAAGGCAGTAATTCAAAAATGTTTGTCAACAACATTCAGCAAAGTTGCAAAAAACAGAAACCCAAAAACCCAATAGACAGAAAATTTTGGCATTTTACAAATATATAGTCCTGTGCATATGTGTGTAATGTACCAAATCATATAAATTGGGAGTGAAAAAAATACCAAAACAAAGGTTGAGTCCTCACCCAGGAACAACATGCTTGTTGACAATCCCACCTAGGCGATCGGGATAGACAGAAACCCGATGCCACTGAACCGCGCAGCGATTAGCGTACTCCCTTGGATCCTCGTTATCCAATGGCCTACGATTGTTTCGAATCCCACCAGTCCCCAAAGAGAACATCGTCACTGTCCTCCCACTCTTCAGTGTCTTCTGCAATGGTTTCTGCCCTACTTGTCCAACCAATATCGCCTACAAAAATTCAATCAAAACCCATTTATAGTCTCTAATCAAAAATCAAAAAACAAACAAAAATCAATCAATGTAAAAAATGTACCTTGTAAATGCCCGCATCGAGTCCATTCTCTAGAGGCCAATCGAAGACCGTGCGTTGTTGTTGTTGTTGTTGTTGAGGTTTGGAGTCTTGGGTTGGAGAAGAAGATTGCTCAGGTGGAACTGAGTCAAGGTCTAACTCGTCCGAGTCGGAAGTGGGTTCGGGGTGGTCGGACTCGGTGGTGTACATGGACATGGAGGAAGCGTAATGAGAGGGTTTAGGGTTATGGGTGGTTGAGAGTAGAGAGCGGCATAGCCTTCTGGAAAGTGCACCCACTGAGTTCGCCATTTTCTTCAGACTAAGCTCTTTCTGTATTAAATTTTGGGCTTAAACCCTACAAAACTACGGTAGTGGTCAATGGAGGAGCTGAACTGAAGTGGAGCTATTGAAAACCCTGATTTTAGACTATAATTCGTTTTATATCCTATATTTTTGGGATATTTTCATTTTAAGTCTGTTATTTTTCTTCTCTTTCATTTTAGTCCTTAATTTTTTTTTTTTTTTTTGGAACAGTTTTAATTTCATCATTGTTGTTATCTACTTATTAACAGAAAAATGACTAACAAATTATCTAGTTTATCTAGTTAATCTTTCTTCTTTTTCATTTTGAAAATAATTTATCTAGTTTCTTTGCTAAAAATACTGGAGGTAAAATATAAAAGTTAAATAAAATAAGTAACTTAGGTAAGATTCAAAAATAGTAAACAATAAACTATTTATAAGTGCGTCTATGACTCCCAAACAAGCACTAAAAAAAAATGTTAGTGTTTAGTTGTTTGTAAGGAAAAATAAATTACATCAAGGAAACCAAGGGAATGTTTGGTACATGTGTTTGAAAACATATATTTTGTTGTTTGAAAACATGTGTGAAAATACGTATGGGTGAAAAAGTATATAGAAATACATGTAATATTGTTTAAAAACTGAAAATGTGTGTTTGAGTGGGTGTACAAAACACCCCCTAAGCTTTGGGGTTGAGGCGTGGACGTTGATGAACAAGATATGGAAAGACAATGTGACTAGTTGCACATAGTGGTGAAATGAAATCACACGAAATAGTGTGTTGAGTTGCTATTTAATTATTAGGTAGGGTCTCTTGAAGTTATTGTGGCTATCATTCAAATTGTTAAAAATAAATAAATAAATAAAAATAAAAAAAATCCTCCACGGATTGCATGAATGAATTTCAAATGTGAGTTTTGTGTATTTATGGTGTGGGTTTTTGGTGAATCGGTTTGGTTGTGGCCCTTGCTCTATTGTAGGCAACCGGTAGTGGTGTTTTGTGTGGATGTCATCTTAGTTGTGGGTTGGTGCCAACTTGAATTTGATCTATGTGCGTGTGCTATTTTTGGTAGGCAAGTAAATTGGGGGAAATTGTGTGTACCTCTTGGGTTCCAAGAAAGAGAGAAATTCACCCCCCCCCAAAAAAAAAAAGAGAGAGAGAGAGAGAGAGAGAGAGAGAGAGAGAGAGAGAGAGAGAAACTATATCATTGTTATGTTTGGTGGCCAAAAAAGTTTGGAATTTTTTTTTTTTTTTTTTGGGGAAGAGAAAAGAAAGTTTTTGTTTTGTTTTTGTTTTTTTTTTTTTTTTTTTTTTTTTTTTTTTTTTTTTACTTTCATGATTTTATCAAATTAAATGAGAATTTTGAAATGTTGATGTGGTTTTTTTTTTTTTTTTTCCATATAAGTGATGACCAAGCTTTTTAATATCAATTAAATACATTATTACTCTAATTAAGTAACACATAAGCAATTTGTTAGTCATGAAAGTATTTTCCATCGAGTCACCACCTCTATGACCAAAATAGATTATCATAGATGCCCAATCTCATCACCAACTAAGAGCAAGGATTTGTATTTTAGATCTTTTGTATGCAAATTTTATCCTCATACTAGAATCACATACAATGCATCTCATGGACTACAACACATAATGTACAATGTTCATAGACATACAATCTCATAAAATAAAACAATTTTATTACTAAGATAAAGTCATGTAGTTGGATTTTAGAGCACTAATCCTACAGTTGTAACTCCTCAAAGGTCATCTCTTGAGGTTGAGAACTTCTGAGGGTGTTGGTTCTTTTGGCATCTATTGTCAAGGTTTGGACCATGTAACCTATTATTGGGGAATTAGTAAGACGACTTACAATTTCCTATAGACGACGCCAACTAATGATGCTTAAGATCAATTGTTACATGTTTTACTCTAATTTTGGAATATATGCCAAAAAAAAATCATGAAAGAACTCAAAGTTGACATTGATGTGGTGCTGGCCAAAAATACTCTGATGCTTAAAATCAACACCAACAAAGGTTCTAACAAAAACACTCACAAAGGTGATAGTTAGAGATATCTAGTATTTAGGAATAGGGATGGAAATTCATGTTCGCATGTCAAGTTTATGTCATGTCAACTAATGAGTATTTAACTATATGGGTTAAAACTAACCCAACATGTTTATTAAATGGAGAATTCCTTAATCCTAACACGACATGTTTATTAAACTTGTTAGTCGTGTTGACCCATTTATCAAATTTTATCAAAGAAGATTTTTTTTAGTATTAATTTAATTGATTTGAACTATGAAAAACCAAAATTAAAAAAATTAATATAAAATTCAAAACTAATGGAGTAATTGTATCATAAATAATTATATTGCATCATAAATAATCATTCAAAAGTAAAACATATCTCAATATCACTAATAGAAAAGAAAATAAGTTTATATATCTAGGGTTTTGAAGTGTATATTGGTAAAATGACAAGTTAAACAAGTCCGACATATCAAACAAGTTATGTGGGTTAGACACAAACATAACACGTTTAGAGCATCTCTAATAGGCACTCTAAACCTATTTTTGGAGAGCAAATACACAAAAAATCAACTCCAACAACCTTTTCAAAATGTTAAAAAAAAAAAAAAAATTGCTATAGTTGCTCTCTTGGTAAAGAAAGCATTATTCATGCTCCATATGAATTAAATTCAATAAAATATCAAACCACTCAATTTTTTTATTCATCTCTCTCTCTCTCTCTCTCTCTCTCTCTCTCTCTCTCTCAAACACCCATCCCTCTCTTTCGCTCTCAAATGTCTCTCTTCTAATCCAATCAATTGAATTCACCGCCACTACAAATGGAACCCAATGGCACAATACCCAACATTTTCGCACCACCAATTGAATCTAACAACATAAAACCTAACCAGCACCGTTGGGATCCTTTATTTTATTTTGATCGAACCAAAAAGACAAAACAATTTTCATGTTGTTGGTTGATGAAATCTAAGCAAAACTTTGGGTTTCTTTTTCTTTGTTTCTCTCAACTACTTTGAGTTTGATTTTCTTTGTTTCTCTCAACCCAATACCTTTGTTTCTCTATCTTTGACTTAAGATTTAGGGCTTTTCTTTCTAGTAAAAGATTTGGATATTGTTAGGTGATAAAATCTTAGCAAAAGAAAGCTTTGAATCAATTTGTCTGGTAAAAATCTGGGTAGAAGAGACTTGAGTGTTGTTGATTGATGAAAATGCAAAAGAGATTTGGGTATTTGTTGAATGAAAAACTGTATCAAATTTTGGGAAAAATAATAATAAAAAAGTAAAGAATTAATATTTAAATGGGAATAGAGAAATGATAGAATGTTTATGGAAAGTGTACGTGAAAAAGTAGTTAGGCAAAAACGGTTGAAAATTTGACTAAGCTGTTGGAGACGCTCTTATTAAACAGAACAGTCGTGTCAACTCGAATATGATACGAACACATTAAATTTCAACTCATAACCAGCTTACTTCATGTCATATTTTGTGATTGTGTCATGTTGGATTTTGTCAACCCTATTTAGAGATTATTTTTCATACTTTGTCATGTATAGAAATGGATATATATATATATATATATAGAGGGCATCTCCCACCTATTCTATGATTTCTGCCATATCCTATGGTTAGGAGGGTCGTGCAATGCTGGCTCCATTGTAGAAGCAATTGATGTGGTCGCTTAAGGCCCCAAGTAGAAAAAGAGCCTCAAATTTTAATTTAATTAAGTTTAAATATTAGCCAATAAATAAAATAATATTTTTATCAAATGAAAAACAAGAAAAAAATAGAGAGGGAAATGCTACGTTCACAACATTTTTCATAACATATTTACAAAAAATCCTACATAGCATGTTGTTACAAGCTGTTATTAATGACAAAAAAATAATTTCGATAGTGTTTTCAAATTATAACTAGTAACAACTTAACACCTAGAATTTGTTGTGAAAAATATTTTAAAAGTAACACTTTCCAAAAAAAAAAAAAGGTAAAACACAAAAAAAAATTCACAACATTTTTCACAATAGTTGAGTTGACAAACTTACCACTATTAATCTATCATATCAATAAATGTGAAAAATTTTATCAAATTTTGTATGTCTATAGACTTTCTAAAAAAAATTATATCTAATTTGTGTTAACGAGTAAAAATTTTATATCTAAAACAAGATAATAAAGTTTAAGTAATATTTAATTTTTTTAAGTCATATTTAAATATATAAAATGCCTCAATTTCAGTTTTCGCCTAAGTCCCCTAAATACATTAACCCGCCCATAGGGTCGTGGGGCACATTTGGACGGAGATAAATGCCGAAGTCTTAGGATCATGCATAATCAATTCTTACACATAGCACACACCTCTGGCCATGAATATAATCCACGTGCTTCTGTGATTTAGGCTTTCCAGAATCCAAACTAAGACAAATTTTTGTATGTGATTTTTTTTTTTTTTTTTTTTTTTTTTGAGAATCATTAGTCTGTGACTTTCGTTTTCATTAGTTCCCATAATATATATATATATATATATATTTTTCTTACTTCTGGGTGTATGGCTAGGCTACATGGACCTCCTTAGTTGGTCGAAAAAGTACCCATCAAATACCATCGTTTCCTCCAAAAAATTCAAATAAAAAATTCAAATAAACAAATAAATAAACTATTTTACAAGGGGTATTAAGAAGAAAAAAAAACTACAGAATTTTAGTAATAATTAATTAAACAATGGAAGTGTCAGTCAAAGATGGTGCATTGAAAGCAAAGGACACGACAAAAGCGACAAGAAGAAGAACCAGAATACGTACTGCAAAACATAACCTCGACATGGCCATTAAAATTAAAATGGCAGGAAAGCCAGTTATTGTTATGGATGCTTCATGCTTATCTATTACTTTAATTAAAACGTAATCTCACTCGAATATTTTTATTTTTTATTTAAAAGTACGTAATCTGAGTCACAACGTGGCTCATGAACACTGAACTGGGTCAGCCAAATATGCGCTGCAAAGCATGCCGAATTTTTTTGGGTTTTGGGGGTATTTTGGTAATTTTCAGGTTTTGGGGGCATTTTGGTTATTTTTGAAGATTTTAGAGTACTTTGGTCATTTTCACTTTAGTGGCATTTTGGTAATTTTGATAATTGGGTAATTGGGTGGGTTGGGGTTTACCCATAATAATTGGGTTGGGTTGGATTTGGGTTATAAGGAATTAGTTAAATGGGTTTTAAATGGGTAAATGAGTTTTATATACCCAACCCAATTATGTCCACCCCAAACCCACCCAAACCCGCCCATTTGCCACCCTAGATTCAATTCTTACACATAGCACACCTCTGGCCATGAATATAATCCACGTGCTTCTGTGATTTAGGCTTTGCAGAATCCAAACTAAGACAAATATTTTATGTGGATATTTTTTTTTTTTTGGGAGAATCATTAGTATTTGACTTTCGTTTTCGGGTCCGTTTGAGATTCACTTATTTTACTGAAATTGAAATTTTTTTACTAAAAATATTGTAGATAAAAGTAAAAGTTAGCTGAAGCCTGAAATAGTACAATGAGACTTATAAATAGTACTAAAGTGTGTAATGAAACTCATAAATAATAGTAGTAAAAATAAACTAAATAGTAAAATAAATTGACAAAAATAATTTTTTTTCAAACACACGCTTCATTAGTTGCCATAACGGAGCTCGCTTTTTCTTACTTCTGGGTGTATGGCTAGCCTACATGGACCACCTCCTTAATATGGTCAAAAAAAGTACCCATCAAATACCATCATTTCCTCCCAAAAAAAAAAAAAATTATTAAAAAATACAAAAGCTATTTTAGAGCACTCGCAGCAGTGGTGTTATATTGGTATATTACTATATTTTAGCTCCTCAAACACCAAAATCATGCTCCAGC
>NW_027069578.1:1411509-1444033 GCF_002906115.3 Quercus suber
GGGGTATTTTGGTAATTTTCAGGTTTTGGGGGCATTTTGGTTATTTTTGAAGATTTTAGAGTACTTTGGTCATTTTCACTTTAGTGGCATTTTGGTAATTTTGATAATTGGGTAATTGGGTGGGTTGGGGTTTACCCATAATAATTGGGTTGGGTTGGATTTGGGTTATAAGGAATTAGTTAAATGGGTTTTAAATGGGTAAATGAGTTTTATATACCCAACCCAATTATGTCCACCCCAAACCCACCCAAACCCGCCCATTTGCCACCCTAGATTCAATTCTTACACATAGCACACCTCTGGCCATGAATATAATCCACGTGCTTCTGTGATTTAGGCTTTGCAGAATCCAAACTAAGACAAATATTTTATGTGGATATTTTTTTTTTTTTGGGAGAATCATTAGTATTTGACTTTCGTTTTCGGGTCCGTTTGAGATTCACTTATTTTACTGAAATTGAAATTTTTTTACTAAAAATATTGTAGATAAAAGTAAAAGTTAGCTGAAGCCTGAAATAGTACAATGAGACTTATAAATAGTACTAAAGTGTGTAATGAAACTCATAAATAATAGTAGTAAAAATAAACTAAATAGTAAAATAAATTGACAAAAATAATTTTTTTTCAAACACACGCTTCATTAGTTGCCATAACGGAGCTCGCTTTTTCTTACTTCTGGGTGTATGGCTAGCCTACATGGACCACCTCCTTAATATGGTCAAAAAAAGTACCCATCAAATACCATCATTTCCTCCCAAAAAAAAAAAAAATTATTAAAAAATACAAAAGCTATTTTAGAGCACTCGCAGCAGTGGTGTTATATTGGTATATTACTATATTTTAGCTCCTCAAACACCAAAATCATGCTCCAGCAGTAGAGCTAAATCTATTTTTTTTTTTAGCTCCATTGCTACAATGCATATCTATAGATATATGTGCACTGTTCATGAGAGCTAAACAAAAAAAAAAAAAAATTTATTAAATTTCTCTCTCCTCTTTTATTTAAAAAATATTTTCTCATTCTTTCTTTTCTCTCACCGGCTTCTCTTCTTTCTTCCTTTTTCCTTCTCATTTTTGTTTTCTCTCCCTCATCTACTCTCTGCTTCACCGATCTACTTCGCCGCTGCTAGCTCACCCCCACGCTGCCAACCCACGCCGCCAACCCATGTCGCCCTTACTTGGTTGTTTTTTTTTTTTTTTTTTTTTTTTTCCCCTGCTGTGGGCTGTGGTGTGGTGGTGGTTATGTTGTGTGGGTAGATCAACATTGATGGGTGACTGGGTTCATCGGCATCAATGGATATATTACTTAGTGAGGAATGAAGTAGATCGGTGTCGGTGGGTGGCTGGGTTCATCGGTGAGTGGCTGGGTGGCTGGGCTGTGGGTGGGTTTGTGGTAGATCGGTGTATTTGTGATAGTGGCTTGGGTGGGTTTCGTGGTGGTGGGTTTGGTTGTTGCCTGGTGGGTCTGGTGGGTGTGGGCTTGATTGATTTTTTTTCTTTGTTGTGGGCTGCGGTGGTGGTGGTGGTTGTGGCTGTGGTTGTGATGGTTGTATATAGTGAATATATTATTTATTGTAATGAGATGAATTATTTTATTGTAGTAGATTTATTATTTATTGTGATGTTTATATTATTTTATTATGTTGAAAACTAAAATAGATCCACTGCTGCAGTATGTATATAGATAAAATAGCTAAAGTAATTTTTAATGGAGCTAAATATCTAAATTTTTAACTTTACTGTTGTATTTAAGCTAAAGTATTTTAGTTATAGTTAAACGATGGAAAGTGTCACTCAAAAATAGTGCACAGATTGAAACCAAACGAGACGACAAAAACGACAAGAAGAAGAGCCGGAATACGTGCGTACTGCAAAACAGAGAGTTGAGACAGTGACGACATGGGCATTAAAATTAAAATGACAGGAAAGCCACTAATTATTATGGATGCTTCATGCTTGTCTAATATCTATTACTTTAATTCAAACGTAACCTCACTCGATTATTTTTTTTTTAATTATATTTAAAAGTACGTAATCTAAGTCACAATGTGGTTCATGAACACTGAACTGGGTCACCCAAATATGCTTTACAATTTGGTAAGAAATTTATAATAGCATTATTTAAAATTTGTAAATATATGTATAAGTGAAAAATATGTGAAAATATATATTGTGGTGTTTAAATAATAATTTTTGTTATTCAAACACCCTAATCAAATGGGGCAGAGCATGTTGTACACCAGATAGAGATATAATAATAATAATAATAATAATTCATTTACATAATAATGATCGGACGGTTTAGTTACAGAAAGAAAAACAAAGAGAATATTACATTAGAGGAATATCGGACGGTTTGGTCATTTTCCGGAGATGGCACTTGGCGTTCATCAAGAGCATCATTATCAAGTTGCAAAAGTTGACAACAGTTATTACCAACGGTTGAGATGGGTCAACATGGGAGTTTGTCTTTCATTGTTACTACTTCTTCTTTTCTTTTCTTTTCTTTTCTTTTTACTTGAATAATAAAAATCTTTCTAGCTCTTTTACGGTTTTACCCCATATGGCTTCTACTAAAGCATCGGTTTGTACAACTTCACTTAATATATATATATATATATATTTTTTTTATTGAAGGTGGATTTTGACAAACCATTATTGGATTACATTTTCTTCTTATGTTTGTAAAATTTCTATAAAATTAAAAATTAATAGCTATCTCATTATAAGATTTAATAGTTTAAAATTATGCATAAAATATAAATTTATAAATAACATGGTAAATAATATTTGATTGACACAAAATTTGATATGTGTATTAAGAGGATAAAGAGCATGTAATTTAAGGTTAGATTTTCAAAATATGTAATAATATTTATTTTATCGAGTAAGATTGTAACTAAATTTTGTCAAAAAGGTAAAAAATAAATAAAATAATTAGGTAATTGATCATGTGAAACTCACAAATAATAAGAAAAATAGGCAATGAACTGGCTTATAAATGCATCCTAAGTGGGTTGTAAATTAGAAATTTTATAATAAATAAGGTGAGATGTTTTTCATTCTCTTATTATATCTTTCTTTTTAATTTGTTAAGGATGCTAGTTAATGCACTACATTTTGAATTTAATTCTCATACACATGATGTCACTTTAGTACATCGATCATAGATGCCTATAATCCTTTATTTCTATGTTAAGTTTTCCTTAGTCCTTTAGTAAAATGTCCTATACTAAATTCCTTAAGACCCCACATATGATGTTTGTGTAATTGCATCATCATTTATTAATATAACGTGTCTTAAAGAGGTTTTAGTATAACCACCCATATTTTTTTAAGGATCTTCCACTGCAATTAATAATTAAAGTTTTTAACCTACCCAGTTTTCTATGATCCTCAATTTGGCTAACCTAGAGAGAGAGAGAGAGAGAGAGAGGAAAAAGAGAACTCAAAACTCACAATCATTATCAACCAAACTACAAAACCCAAGAATTTGAAGACTCAAGAGAGGGACAACTCACAAAGTAATAAGATGGAGTTTTGACAAACTCAGCTCATAAAAAGCCTAGAAAGGAAGAGAGAGAGAGAGAGAGAGAGAGAGAGAGAGAAGTAGAAAATGGTGGAAGAGAGAGAGAGAGAGAGAGAGAGAGAGAGAGAGAGAGAGAGAGAGAGAGAGAGAGAGAGATAGGGAGAGTTTTGTGTACTAAATTTGACATTTTTATCTTCATTATAAGTATGATTATAATAAATTTATAATAAAAAATTGATACAAAGTAATTTCTTTCCATTTTTTTTAAAAGACCGGTGCATTAATATTATTAAAAAAAAAAAAGTGACTCTAATTACATAGTGACAAGAGGGGGAAAAAGAGTTACATATACAAGAAAAGGAAATGAAGAAAATTCTTACATTATTACAACATTTTAAAAAAGTTTAACAAAAAAAAAAAACATTGTTAAGAAAAACATTTTTAAAAAAAACATTGAAAACTATAAATGGGGTTTACTTTCTCAAATTTCCACTTTGCGAAAGTGGAAATTTCCATGAGCTTGTAAATCAAAGATAAAATTTCCATGAGATTGAAGGCTTAACGGTTTGTTTGTTTGTTTTTTTTTTTTTTTTTTCAACGAGTCTGCAAATCATGTCGTCATGGATAAACCTCATAATTTGTTTATGTTTGTCAGAAGTTGTATTTTGGTCTTTGCAATTGTAAGAATAAATTAAATGAAATAAAACAGGATAGAAAGAATAAACTAAATGAAGAAAAAAAGACAGGATATAAAAAGCAGTTATGCTTTTATTTATTTATTTTTAAATACAATAAAATTTCAATATATGATGTCTACTTCATGATGATTGCTAATTATTATCATGCTAAGACACTAATCATATTTTGAATCTCAATTCTTTTATTTGACAACATGAAACTTTACTGAATAAGCTAACAAGAATCCACAAAAAATAATGAGTTTAATGTAAAGGTATGTGAATAATG
The DNA here is from genome assembly GCF_002906115.3 of Quercus suber. Taxonomy (NCBI): domain Eukaryota; kingdom Viridiplantae; phylum Streptophyta; class Magnoliopsida; order Fagales; family Fagaceae; genus Quercus; species Quercus suber. Next base: position 1,416,005 of record NW_027069578.1, read on the forward strand.
GGTTAGTTAAAGTAGAAAATGTTAGCTAGAATTGAACCAAAAGTTTATTAAAAGTTGATTCGGTACAACATTTTATAATGCTAGTGTCACACACTTTGTTACAATTTTTTTACATGGCAAACCATAAGTGGCTAAGAAAAAAATGATCAGTTCATGTGATAGTGACATACAGTCAATCAAATTCTGCCACATAAAATAGTTGTGACAATGTGAGTGTGAAAATATGTCGGTAAAACAATGTAACTTAGGGGGGAAGGGAAATGACTTTTAGCTTAAACTAGCCTCTAAGCACGCATGTGAGGCTCTTCTATTATTTTGGGTAAATATTAATTATTCGAATCTATTATAATTTGGGATTACTCATTACTACATTTTTCCAATCATAAATACTTAGAGGTGTGATGAAAAATTATTTCACTTACAAACCCATAATACTTATCACATCTCTAGATATTTTATTATTGGAAAAATGTAGTAATCCCAAATTATAATAAATTCAAATTATTAACTTTTACCCAAAAAAATAGAAGAGCCTCTGAGCATGCACGTGAGCGCATGCTCAAAGGCTAGTATAAAATTATATTGTTAGGTTGGATTAAAATTGATTGGTAGCTGATTTTGAGTGTAATATATAATTTTTAATGTTTGTCACACCCTTAGTTTTAATTTTAACAAAGCTGGGAATAGGATTAAGGCTCAGTTGAAGTAAAAGAAAATATAAATAGTATTAATTTCTTAAAACACCAAGAATACCATTTGAGAAGTCCACCTATTCTAAGTTTAATATGAAGCGATGTAATTTTTTTTGATGCATCTTTTTTTTTTTTTTTTTTGGAACCCAAGCCCAAAAGTTTAATGAATGAAAATGATTCCTTTTTGATTGTGAACTTTGTAATGACAGAAGAAGATATACCGGTCATAGAGTGTCACAATTATCATTTTTTTTTTAAAAAAATGAGAGTTATCAATTTTTTTGTTTTAAAAAATCCTAAAAGGCAGCAACTTAGTCCTAAAAGGTAGCTAGTTATTACACATCCATAACCATAAGAAAAATTTCAAATGCTAAAGACTCTCACAATGTAAACGAAGAATTTTTTTTTTCAATTTTTTAAATGGTAGTTATGTAATTATATTTAATCCTAAAAGATAAGCACTTAGTACACATAATAAATTTTAGCATGCTTAAAAAAGCTAAAATAAAAAGTAATAATAGTAATAAGAAGGGCTATCAGCGTTACACAAATTAATAAATATAGGCATATATAAGTAGGATATTTACAAAAAATTATTTTTAACAACTACTTGATAGATTGACTAGCACTTTGCTCACCCGAATTCATCCAATGTGCCTGCTGTGCAATCTAACAAAATTGTTAATATGTCAACCTAAAAAAATACGAAAAAATAGAGAGTTAGGCTTAAATGTAAGAAAAACAACAAACAAAAATAATAGGAGGAAGAGAGAGCTCCACTTAGAACACATACACTAAATAATGAGTCAAACCCCCAATAACTACAAAAAAAATAGACAAATCAATATATATCATTCCCACTCTTTAAAAAATACTGATTAATTAGAGAAAATATTAAATACCCATCAAACTGACCAAATAAAAGAAAAGAAAATATTAAAAAAGAAAAGAAAAGATATTATATGGAAAAGATAATGATAATAAAGTGTGATCCTATTTTGTAGTGTAGTCCTATTTTGTAGGTAGTCTTTTACGTGGGAGTTAAAAGTTTTTTTTTTTTTTTTTTCCTTTTAGACTCTAAATCACGATAAAATAATAAGGTTTTTTTTCCCTCCTAAACTCTAAATTAGCATTCAACTATTTTTTTTTGTTTTTAAATATATCAGTTTGAGTTTTAAAAAACTAATTTGAGTTTAAATAGAACTCATATATGAAAATGTGACTATAAGAAAACCACGTGCATTAATGATTCGCAAAATAGAACTCAAAATTTTAAAGCATTAATGATTCATAGCAAGCAAAATAAGTTCTAAATCCACAAACAATGCTACAAATATCAATTTGAGTTTTAAAAAACCAATTTGAGTTCAAAATTCAAATACATGCAACTCATATTTGAAAACGTGAATATAAAAAAAACCACATGCATGTGATGAGATCTCATATTTGAAAACGTGGAAAAATAAGTTCACAAAATAGAACTCAAAATTTTGAAGCATTAATGATTCACAGCAAGCAAAATAAGTTTCAAATAAGTTCCAAATCCACAAACAATGCTACAAATAAACTGTGAGGTGCTGGGGATGGGAAATTCTTGGTAAAATCCCAAGCGGTATGACTTTTAGTCCACTCGCATTTAATTTGAGGTATCTGAAGTTGACCATCACTTTTTTTTTTTTTTTGATAAGTAACAAAGCCATCATTTTTGGAGATAAAAAAATCATTTTTTTTATACAAATTAAGCAACAATTATCCTAGAATTTTAGATTGAGAACCTTATATATATGATTTTATTCCCGAAATCTACCTCATAAATTTAATTTTCTCATTGGTAAACCAACATATGGAGAACAAAATTAACACATTATCTAAGAAACGTGATAATATAGTAAACGTGGTTATTAAAAAAAAGGAATATAAGAGAACGTGAGACAGACTGTGATTTAAAAAAAATATAAAAGAAAAAAGATAATGATAGGAAAAGGATAATGATAACAAAGTAAGAAAATGAAATATAAATCAAATATAGGAAAACAAATACTTTTCATAAAAGCAAACGTAAAAACAAAGAATCCAACTCGCATGAGACATTCTAAATAGAGATCATGAAAGATACTTACATTTTTGTTGTTGACTAAACTTCAAGTTCAAAGTCCAAATAGTCTGTTAGAGTTGGAGGACAGAGCACACGAAAATCTTAATGATGAACACCCCAGTGCACGTTCCTTGAAGTGTAGATACAAAAATCTTGAAGATAGATACCACAATGCATGTTCCTTGAAGAAATATGTGAATGAAATTAAAGGTGGGGTTGAAATATAAGGGCTAATTTACACAAATATTTGATCTTTTCTCTAGGGTATAAGAAGTTGTTAATGAATTAGAAAACCAAAATAAAAAAGACTAAAGTACATTAACATACACATACCGTTGATTGAGCATGAGCAAATTTGAGCAGAGCAAATAGACAAAATGATGATAACGGTAAAAAGAAGATTAACACAAAATTGAGAGAATTGGAGAACTGAAAAAGAAGCAATTTGAGTTTGAAAACCAACGTGAGTGTACTGAGAGTGTAGTCCTATTTTGTAGATAGTGTTTTATGTGAAAGTTAAAAAAACATTTCTTCCAAGTTTTACCCCTACTTAAACGTAGGCTGTAGGGGTATTTTAGAATAATAAAAAAATCCGGTCCAAACAAGAGAAAATTCTTAAATAATAGTCTATTATAGATAATAAATTTCGATGTTTTCAATAGATGCATTTGGAAAAAAGAAGACAAGAAAATGGCCACTTTTATTAAAAGGGGAAAGTAAAAAAAAAATTTGGGAGCGGGGTTGCCGTAAATAGAAATGATACGTCTATAACATTTTTACAACAAATCTTAAGTGACAGGTTGTTACTAGTTGTTATTGTTGGGGCAAAAAAGTAATCTTAGTGTTAGTTTCAAATTTGAACCAATAACAACTAACCATCTGTGATTTGTAATAAAATTATTGTAAAATTGTTATAGACGTAGTAACTCTCGTAAATAGTAAATGAAGAATATTTAGTGAAAAGGAAAAAAACAAAAGTAAAATAGTGAGTAAATCGGGAAATGAACGTTTAATTTGAAATTGGGTCGAGACATGGAGCGAGGCTGATGGATTTTAGAGCCAACAGAACCAAAGCTAGCTGGGCCTGGGGCTCAACAAAAAACACAACCACATTTAAAAAAAAAAAAAAAAACCATAGCTGGCTCGGTTCCTTTGTCCGACACTCACTCAAGTCTAAGTCATGAGTCATTAGTCATGAGTTTTGATTAAAAACGGTGGCGTTAAGACTCAACCAAGAAGCGTGCGTTTGGTTGAGTCATGATGAGTGAGCCGTCCGAGAAAAAAAAAAAAACAAAACAAGAAAAAAGGAAAACAAAAAACAGATCTGAAGCTTGTTGGGTCTTTTTTGTCGCGGCTGAGTCTGTGAGAGGCTGAGAGGCTCTGCATAGTCAAAAGACTCAAAGCTGATCTACTTTTCTTTCTCTCTCTCTCTCTCAAATTTCTCTCTCTCTATCGGCTAAGATAATTAGATCCGGCTTTGATCTACTAGCGCCGCTGATCCTTCTTTTCCCAGCTCTCATCTCCCTCCATTTCTTCTCTCTCTTTCTTTCTTTCTTTCTCAGTTTTCTTTGCCCACTTTGTCATGCTCAGTCTCCTACCACCCAACTCCACCACCCGCCTCACTTCACCACTTCACGGTCAGTGACCCTCGGTCACCGGATTACCCCACTGAGATTTTTTTTTTTTTTTTTTAAATTTCTAAACTTTGATATATATGTTTTTTTTTTTTTTTTGGCTTCCATGATCATAATATATATCATAGTTTGTTTGAGCTAAGTGATTGCTTAGATTATTTGAGCATTTCTTAGTTCTTGATAGTTCCTACTAACTCTGATTGTGAAGCTCACTATTTTCCTTTCTTTTGTCTTTCATTTTGTAAATTACACAATTGTAATCAAGTTCCCAAGAGTTGTTATAAAATTTGATTTTGTGGGGAGCATAAGTAACTAATTTTTGTAATCTATCCATATTCCCTAATATATATATATATATATATATAAGGATTCATGTTTTGAGGAATATTTACAATCCCAGTTCTAAAGTTTTGATCTTTTTTGTTTGTCTTCTGAAGATATATTTTTTTTTCCTCACAATTAATGTTGGACTATTAGACAGGAACAGTGAGTGGGAAGGCAGGGAATCAAATGGACTGGTCTGTAACAAATGCATTTAAATCTTTCAAAGGTACTGGAATTAATATATCTTGCTAATGATTTTGCTATTTCGTGAACAAATTATATGGATTCGCAGGTTAAGGTTGTGTGATGAATTTGCCTTTGTTTTTTATACTACCATTGTTTGTTGACAATGAAGATTGCTAGCAATGCAGACAACGTTGTCTTGCATAATATTTATGTGTAATTTATACTACATAGAAGCCAATTTCATGTATGACAATATAAGAAATACTTGTCATACATATTGAGATACTTAAAGCAAGGTAGAGGCTGATATGGATCAAAATTCTTACATTTTAATCAATGTAGTCAAAGGCAAGCCTGGCAAGGCAAGGCACCACTAAGGCGCCTTTAAAGCCTTGAAGCGAGGCGCCTTTAATGAGATTCTCTCACCTTTAGAGCCTAGGCGAGTTCCTTAAACAGGCTTTAAGGCGCTAACGTGAGAGCCTCAATGAAATTTAGAAAAGAAAGCGCAATTTTGTAATTTGGCAAAACTAGATGGATGTATACTAAATTCACATTAGCGGGTCTCTTTCTCATACTTTCTTCTCTCTCACCTCTCTTTGTTTTTGCAGCAATTTAGGTTTTTTTTTTTTTTTTTTTTTTGGGGATAGATTTGAATTTCAATCGTATCAATCTTTGGTTTTAATAGTTTTTCTCTTTTGTATTTTGAAAATTTTTTTATGAGATTGTTGTAAAGTCTGTTCTTAGATTAATTAGTAAAGGCTTCTACCAGTTTGAAAAATTCAATCCATGCTTAATAATCATTATGTACATATGATTTGATTTTATTATATGTATAATAACTATATTTAGAGTACGGAGCCTGGCTTCACTTGGGCTAGCGCCTTTTTATTGCTTCATGCCTTAGGCAATACAAGGACTTGGTGTCTTAAGGTCACCTTTCACCTTTGACTACACTGATCTTAACATAGATGTTTTCCTTTACCTTTACTATTAAAAAAGCAAGGAATGAATGGATTGGTTAATGTGCCTTCATATAGGATAATGTTTAGTTTCTGCTAAAGATTTTTCATCCAAAACCAAGGTTCATGTACTTCTTTTATTTGGTAATGAATAAGGAATTTAACAAAAATTCAAGGCTTTCATTTTCAATTTCCATTGTTAAGCTTGAGGAGTAAAAGGATTTATTTATACCAAAATAAAAGGATATATGCAGTGTACATTTAGGAGTTGGAAATGTGTTGTAGGGTTTCGTAGGAATGTTTCTTTCTACAGGTTTAGTAAAAGATATTTGTTTCTTATGAAACCATTTGTGATTGATATATGAGGATTAGGGTAGATGAAGGTAGGCTTCTTTTGTTCAAAGAAAAAAAAAAACTCCAATTCTTCATAAGACTTACATGGAGGAAGTTGTGGGGAGCAAACATTCAGATTAGGCTGTTTACTTTGACAAGGGAAAATATCTTATTACCACACTTGGTCTGTAGTTAAAGCATATCTCATTCTTGATCAGAAATGTATATGAACAAGTCTACGATTATTGCTGGCTTTTTGAGCTTCTTAGTTCTTAACATGTATATGTGTCAGTTTGTTTGAAGTGGTGTTTCTTTTATGGTTCTACTGATCTCCAGACATTCTGGTAGGAGAGGATTCCCCTTTTTTATTTTTTTTTTAATGATCATTTACTGCAAATGAAATTCTAATCCTTATTGAGCAGTAGATTTGCCATTTATTTTGTTTGTAATGTGGATATTGGGCTTTTGAACTTTGGACTTCCAATAATGAATAACCTATGAATCTATGATTGTTTTTATTTGTTGGTTCTTGATGTAGATATGGAACCCAAATCTGTGATGGATATGGCACTGCTTCCAAACATTGATCCAATAGATATTGGATTGGGTTCTTCAGAAAAGGGAAATGCAAATGCTGTTACTACAGCTAAACCGAGAAAGAAGACAATGACATCAGTTTATCTCAAGTTTTTTGAGACAGCTCCTGATGGAAAAAGTCGGAGGTGCAAATTTTGTGGACAGAGCTATTCTATTGCTACTGCCACTGGTAATTTTTTGTGCACCTGCTTTCTTGTTGTTTTTGTTCTAGATAATATTAATGTTATTTTGATACCTTTTCTCTCTTATCCGTTGCAATTTGTCTAAGAGATTCAAGGGTTACAATGAACAAAATCCAAATATTTTTATAAGCAATCTACGAAACTATTACAATGTGCTTCATAAGAAGCTCAGCTCTTCTTGTACGAGTGGCTATTAGTTGCACTCACTCTCAACTTGTTAACTGGATTTGCATCTTCCTCTTTCTTGTTCGTTTATCTCTAAGCCAATTAACTTTGACCAGTCATGAGCTTATAAAGAAGTATTTAATAATGGGAAATGGAAAATCCCCCTTCCCCGAACTATATATAAGCAAGCCTGCTAAAAGCAAACCCCCTCCCCACCTTCACCAAAACCAAAGGGGGTGTTATCCAATTTATATTTCTTATATCTGTCTCCGGGTTTGAGCCTATCATGTTGTGGTCAAATTTTGTATCTATCTCATTAATTTTTCCTTTATTGGTGAAGGAAATTTGGGAAGGCACTTGGGTAATCGGCATCCAGGATATGACAAGTCAGGGGATGCTGTCAGCAATTCAGCACCACAGCCCACCACCACTGTAATCAAGAAATCTCAACCTCAAGCAAAAGTGTCCCATGTGGATTATGATCATCTAAATTGGTTGCTCATTAAGTGGCTCATTGTAGCTTCTCTCCCTCCTTCAACCTTGGAAGAAAAGTGGTTAGTGAATTCTTATAAGTTTCTGAACCCATCAATACAACTCTGGCCAGGTGAGAGGTATAAAGCAGTATTTCGTGAAGTTTTCAAAAGCATGCAGGAAGATGTAAGAGCATCTTTGGACCAGGTTTCCTCTAAGGTCTCCATCGCACTTGACTTCTGGACTTCCTATGAACAGATTTATTATATGAGTGTCACATGTCAGTGGATTGATGAGAACTGGTCTTTCCAAAAACTGCTGCTTGATATCTGTCACATACCTCAACCTTGTGGGGGTGCTGAGATTTATCACTCCCTGGTGAAGGTTCTTAAGATGTACAATATTGAGAATAGAGTCCTCTCCTGCACCCACGATAACAGTCAAACTGCCGTGCTAGCCTGCCACACTTTGAAAGAGGACCTTGATGGTCAGAAAGTGGGTCCCTTTTGTTACATTCCCTGTGCTGCTCGTACTTTGAACTTGATCATAGATGACGGATTGAGAACCACAAAACCAGTAATCTCTAAGATCCGGGAGTTTTTACTTGAGTTAAATGCATCCGGAGAGATGACTGAAGATTTTATTCAATTAACTACAGCCTATCAAGAAGGTAGTTGGAAATTTCCACTGGATGCTTCAGCAAGGTGGAGTGGCAATTACCAGATGCTAGATATTGTGCGCAAGGTACTTGCTTGTGTTGTCTAACTCTCCTACTTTATGATAGAGAAATTCACATATGAAAAGTCTATTTGAACTTTTGGCCAAATGGTTATGTTTTTAATTGAATTAATTATAAATTACAATTAAATGTGAAGAAAAAAAATCCAGATACGATTGATATTTTATTTATTTTTTATTTCCTTCTTAGAGAAAAAGTGAAGAAATTATTAACCTTTTAGCAGAATGTTTTGATTTAAGGAATGAAGCTTTGTCAGCACAACTTGGAGTCTTGGAAGAAACTAGCCAAAAGTCTGAAATCAGGCTATTAAAAGCATCCTCAATGAACCAGCCAAAATTTTAGCTAAAAAGCAGCTTTCTATTCTAGCTTTCCACCTTTTCAAATACCCTGTCCTACAAAATCTTTGTTCTTTCTCTACTCCATTTAAATCTTCTCCTTTACTATTATATTATTCCTTTTCTCATTTCAGCTGTCCCCTCCCCCTTTTCATCTCTCTCTCCTCCCTTCACCTCACAAACCCCTCTCTCATCTCACACTCTTGGGAGCACACAATATATGTGGGTTTTTCTTGGCTTTTGAGTGATTTCTTTTATTCTTTTTCTGTTTCTGGAAGGGAGCCTGATGGGAGTTTTAATCTAGTGAGGGTGGTTTGAGTGATTGGATTCTGTGAGTGATGGTGGAGAGCATCTGGGTTGCTGGTTTGGGAAGATCTGAGAGGTGTGGGGGAGCTTTTGGGTGTGGGGGGATTGTTGCATGGGTTTTGTTTAGGCCACCATGTGTGCTTCCCAGTATTGTTTGACCACTTTGTGGTTACTGGAATTTTGCTGTATTTTGAGTTGTTGGATGACCGTGTGTGTGTGTGGCGGATGAATTTGAGGATGAATTCGAATTACATCTAGGATTGGAGGATGAATTCAAATTGCATCTGGCGGAGTGGAATACTGTTTGTTCAATAATATATTGGGTTTGGGTGTTCATATTGGGCCCATTTAATGAAGCTTTGTTGGGTAAACAGTTATGAAGATATCTGGTGGAAGGAAATCATTAATGGAGATGGGCTGTTGGACCAAATAATGGATAAGATTAGGGTCAATGGACAACTAGGGTTGTAAGAAGAACATATAGTTGTAGTCTTCAGAAGCATCCGTTCAAGTTGGTAGAGATTTGCAGGCTATATGAAGCAGGGATGCGATCTTGGAATATTTGCTTTTGTATGAGCTATCAATGACCGGGAATTGGAGCTCCTTAAGGTTTTTTAAATTTCATGCATGTTGTAGTACCAAGATCAATGCAGTAGATTATATATCTCCTAAAAGTTGGTTCAATATGTGGAATTATTGTTGATACTTTGTATGCTAATATCCCAAGAGGAGAGGGTCTTGACCATTTGAGCTGGAGGTTGATCAGCAATAGTCAACTTGATGTTGTTCTTATATTTCTATGTTTGGGGCACATTAAGTGATGTGTAAGTCTGTTATGGAGCTCTTCTTTGGATGGTGGAATTGGTTTGGAAAATGTGGCAGCAATTTGGTGTGGAATATGGCCCCCTTATGTCTGATGTGGATACTTTGAAGGGGGAGGAATAATTGCACTTTCAATGGTGCAGAGGTTTCAAATATTGGGCTGAAATCTGTCTATAAGATCTCTGTTTGAGTGGTCTTGTTGCATGGGGGTTAGTTACATGCATTCACTTGTATACTAGAATTCTTTTCTCTATACTCTTCTCTAGAAAATTTTCGTGTATACATGATTTGTTCATAAAATATCTGTCTTTATCAGTAAAATTATTATTTATCAAAAATTCTTTTTAAAAAAAGTACTTTAACCACTGCCTTGAAGCTAATGGATAAACAATTTTTGCATATATTGTATAAGTGAACACTCGCTGCTTTTGAAACATACAGATGCATGACAAGGGTAAAATTCCCCTCTTTATTTATTAATTTATTTGTTTAATGATGCTATTACTACCAAATTTAATTACATAATATAATTTCCTGATATAATCACTAACAAGACAGCTCTCCAATTCTCTGAATGGTTGTTGAAAAATATAGACAGTGTACTTTAGTACCTCAGCTGTTGCTTCTCAAAAAAAAAAAAAAAAATAGTACCTCAGCTGTTGGGGACGTAGCTCAAATGTTAGAGCACTAGAGCACTTGCTATGCATGCAAGAGGTACAGGATTTGATACCCTGCATCTCCAATATGCCTCATAAATGGTATTTGTATACTAAAAAAAAGTACCTCAGCTGTTGAACGCCTTAAATGCTAGTGGTTGTAGTTCTATCTTGTACGTGTCATTGGATGTGTAATTTTTGACATTGTTGCTATTGATGATAATTGCATAAAATAGCCTGTAGCCTCTATTGTGTTTGTGCGTGTCACATATGCATTGATGTAGTGGCTATTGATGGAGTAGAATTTTACATGACACAGGCTAGTAAGTCCATCGATGCTGTTATCAGGAAGTATGAGGAGAAACTAGGCAATAGGATGCTGCTGAACTCCACAGAGAAGAATGCAGTCAATATCGTGCATCAATATTTAGAACCATTTTACAAAACCACAACTAACATATGCACAAGCAAGGTTCCCACAATTGGACTGGTTCTCTTCTTTATGGATCACATCTCTGAGACGATTGCTGTCTGCAGAGACTCCCGTCTCAGCCCAGACTGGCTAAAGAATGCGGCCGAAGACATGGCCATAAAGGCTAGAAATTACAATAACCAGGTTTGCAACATATTCACATACATGACAGCAATTCTTGATCCTCGAATCAAAGGAGAGCTAATTTCCGAGAGTCTCAGCTCAGAAAACTATCTCGAGGAAGCAAGAACGCATTTCATGAGATATTACTCTACCAGCCATTTTCCATCCATGACTAGTGGATACAGTGCTCAAGAGATTGAAGATGGAGGGAGTGTCTCTTTTGCAGAGGAAATTGCTCGAAAGAAACGAAGAGCAAGCTTGAGCACCGCCACTGATGAACTCACTCAGTATCTGTCTGAGCCTCCAGCTCCAATACCAACAGATGTTCTGGAGTGGTGGAAGGTCAATAGTACACGCTACCCCCGACTTTCTGTGATGGCACGAGATTTCTTGGCTGTGCAGGCGACTTCAGTAGCACCTGAAGAATTGTTTTGCAGCAAAGCTGATGAGATAGATAAGCAAAGACATTGTATGCCACATGATAGCACACAAGCTTTCCTTTGTATCAGGTCATGGACTCAGGGTGGGATCAAGTTAAAGTTCAAGTCGACTGAGATAGACTATGAGAGGTTGATGGAATTGGCAGCTTCCGCTGCAGCAGATAATAGTACTGCTGGTTCTGACAAGAAACAAAAATGATGACAGAGACATAGCGTTGCTTATTGATATTGACTATTTATTTCCACAGATTTCTTGGTCATATCTTGAGATGACGACTTGTATATTACCTTTCCCACTTAGAAAAGGGAAACGGGTGTGCAATTCACCTTTTTTTTTTTTTTGGTTGTTGTATGTATTAGGTGGACATCATTTGTTGTACAGTTGAACTGAAAAATGCTAACAAGAGAAGGAAATAGACGAATAAGTGTATCTGATTATTTGAACATAGCAGTAATGTTATGAAGCAGCTTAGCAAATCTTTATATTGTGGCTGTCATTTTAACCTGGATGCTCAGTGAATCATTTTAACCTGGTAGAAGACCCTAACTAATCTGTCTGGCGAACATACAAAGATAAGAAGACCAAAAATTACTGTAGAAGTAATAAAAAAGATTGTCAATTAAGAAAGTAATAGAGAACATGTCTTTAGATAAAGTAGAATGGAGAAAATGAATATTTATGACTGCCCTAACTAATATCTCGAGGATCCATAGTCGGCCTTGAAATTTTGGGATTAAGGTTTTGTTATTATTGTTGTACTTAATAGTTGGTAGAAGAGGAAAAAGTGACGATGGAGAAATAAAGAAGAAAATACAAGGTAAACAATACCTATTCACAGGAAAGAAAATAGATAGTCAATGGTACTTTTTCACAGGTTGGAATTGGGGAGGGGAAAGATGTCTTCATTTTCTTTTTTTTCTTTTTTATTTTTTATTTTTTTGTGGTAAGGAGATGGAGGAAAGATGTCCTGTGTGGATACTCTACTAATGTGGATTGAATCTTATCAAGTCTTTTTGCACCAGCATAAAAGAAAAATGTGTCAATGCTAGTGTTCGTACGCGATAGACTTTTAGCATATATTCTTTTCTTATATTTGCCTTATGTGTATTTCTAAAATCCAAGATTGCTAAAATAAGATATCCCATAATCAAAGTTCCTACTTGTAAAATTTTAAGCAGAGGGAAGTCTCTTATATATATATATATATATATTTTTTTTTTTTTTTTTTTTTACAGTAAAAATACAACTCTAACTCCTATTAAAACTTTGTCTAAAATATAGTGTCACTCTCCTGTTAATTTTTACATTGCTTTATTCACTTATAAATTAGATTCTCAAAATAAAAATTATATATATAAAATAAAAACACAATTTTTTTTTTTTGGGCTACAAAATAGGACTACTAAGCCCAACATTTTCATTTTTTTCCCCTAATCAAGATTTAAACTTTTTTTTATGCATAATATTAATGAGAAAACGTGCAAACCTTAAATTGGAATGAATGAAAAATTATGATACTATAAAAAAATAATAAAAAAAGGCTTCATCGCACGGCTAGTTTTTTATAAGATGATGAAAATAACTGTTTTAGAATCCAATCGAGATAACTTGCAAAAGGAAACAAAAGCATAGGAAAAATACCGAGTGGCAAGAAAACAAAGGAATCCAAAAATTCCAAAATGCAAAGTAAATTGTACATTCACTGTTAGAAAATTTCAAAATGTTCAAAAAGCCACATAGGAGAACAAAACAAATCAAAAGACAAATGATAACATTCAGGACGAAAGAAGTCAACAAGTACTTGAAGATAATGAAGTCTAAAAGAGAGAGTAACAAAGTTCAATAGTTTTATAAGAAGTGGATTTCATTTTGGAAGATGCATAACATTCAGGACGAAAGAAGTCAACAAGTACTTGAAGATAATGAAGTCTAAAAGAGAGAGTAACAAAGTTCAATAGTTTTATAAGAAGTGGATTTCATTTTGGAAGAATGCATCGAGTATATTTCCATCTATCTATTATAATAATTCTTCTCAAACTACACTTCATTTTTATATACTTTTTTACACTGTGCTAATGGTTTGTTTAGATTGAGGGGGAGAGAGGGGGAGTAGAGTAAAGTAGATTTAGCACAAAATTAGTTTATTTTTAGTCAACTATACTCTACTCCCCTCCACTTTCCCACCTTCCCCCCTCTATCCAAACAGGCCATAAACGTTAACAATAAGTCTAGGAGCACAGTTTTTCTCACAACTTAATAAAATGGTCAACTGTTTGTGGTTGACAATTAATTAATTTTAGGGTATATTTGGAATAAAGGGAGATGGAAAGAGAGGTGAGGTGGCTGAAATATTCCATTATCTAAACATAGGGTTAATAGACCTACCACTTTTTTTTTCCCAATACTTATAAATTTACAATCAATCATTTCAACAAGTTTTAGTAAAAGTTATGTCCCTATACTTATTGTAATGGTAATGGTGAACGGGCGAAATGAAAACACTTTATAACTCACAATCAACCACTTTAACAAGTTATGGTAAAAATTGTGTCATGCTTATTGTAATAATGATAAACAAAAAAAAATATATGCTTCAATACTCCTCTCATTATAAAATAAAGATGTCCCCAAAACTTGGGCCAAAATGGGCATTTGCCCCTTTCGCCAAAATTTTTCAGCAAAATGTCCTATGTCTAAAGCTATTTAGGGAAATGCCGTTGTTTTGAAACTCGATTTTCTAAAAATCAAGTTTCAATTTAAAACTCAATTTTTGGACAATCGAGTTATAGGGAACTGAAAATTAATTAAAAAAAAATATTATGAAACTCGAGTTTATGAAACTTGAGTTCCATTCAAGGAACTCAAGTTCATGGAACTCGAGTTCCTTGAAAAAATTCAAGTCGAACTCTAGTTCCATGAACTCGAGTTCTTTGAATGGAACTTTCCATATATATATATATATATATATTATTTCTAAGTACAACTTGACTATAACTCGATTATCCAAAAATTGAGTTTTACATTTGAAACTTGAATTTTAGAAAATCAAGTTTCAAAACAGGATCATATTCTAAATAGTTTCAGACATGGGGCATTTTGTTAGAAAGTTTTGCTGAAATTGATAAAACCCAATTTTGGCCCCAAAACTTGATTTGATTGTTTTTAAAAGAAAAGAAAACTTATGTAAAGACCAGTGTGGTTGGGTCGTGGGATTTCTTTGAGAAAAATCCAAATTAACTTGGAAGGCAACAATATTTTCCAAATAAACTCGGGAGGTTTTCTTATTATATATATATATATATATATATTAGAAATCTTATTTCCACTCGCACCTGGGTATAATGGGAGATAAATGAGTGTCCAGAAACGACACATCTAGAGTGTTGAAAATGCCACAAAAAAAATATTCTCCATATTAAGTCTTAACTTGAGGAAATAAACTTGAAATTTTAGCTAAGAATAGCTAAGAATTTGGGATTGAGTAATGACAATTAACTTTAAAAATATCTTTTTTGTTCAAATCGTAAGGTCACTACAAAGTTTTCCTCCTAAATAATTTGAAAGAATTTCTTCCAACTAATTACATGACGATTCATTTTATTTAAACATGTACATGACTTGATTTATAAAAATAAAAATAAACTAAAATAAACAAGTTACATGACTTACTAAATAGATCACGTGATTGAAAATATACAAAAGGTTTTATCAGTCACCATTTAATGAATTGAAGAACTTTTAGAGATAGACTTTTTTCTTGTTTGATGGTCAAATTCTTTGGCCATTCCAATGGATACTAGGGCCTGGAGCAATCAATGGAGGGGCAGATCAAGTCATGTCCAGATAGTTCCGGTTGTTGACAAATTTCTAACCTATAGTCGCATTGATTTGTTTTATCTCAAACTTGGTCCACACAAAACTGTTAGTTCCTCGTTTTATATACTGCCCACTTATTGAGCATAACTCCTGAAAGTTTGAGCAGTTTTTACAGTACAAATCACAAGTTTCTGCCAGAGGTCTTTTAACTCATGGAACAGACAAAGCACACTCTAAAATGGAGAGTAGATGTGCAAGGTTTTTAACCTCTTAGAGGTCAGGCCTCAAAACGATAGCAAGTGCCTTCCACCAAAAACAAGTGTTAAGTTCAAGGCCGGAAATCAAGCTCTTCCAAAAAATACTAAGGAAGAGAGAGAGAGAGAGAGAGAGAGAGAGAGAGAAGAAGAAGAAGAAGAAGAAGAAGAAGAATAGGGGTAAGGATGCTTACCAATCAAGGGTGCTTGCTATCTTATAGGAGATGGAGCGTCAATCAACATCTGGCAAGACCCGTGGGTACCATGAATGCAAGGCTTCATCCCAAGGCCTAAATCAGATCACCCCATCTCATCCCCTCTAATGGTTTCCCAGCTGATCAATCAGAATTCACACGAGTGGAAGTCTGAGTTCGTCCACGAAATCTTTGAACTAGAATCTACCCAAGCAATTCTATCTATTCATTTACCAACAAGGGCTAGACCGGATAAGCTCATATGGACACCTGATCCTTAAGGAAAGTTTTCAGTAAGATCTGCATACCGAGTCACCACTGACCAAACTCCTAACGGCACAGAAATTCATTGGTCCAAGCTGTGGAACCTTAGAGCTCCAGAGAGGGTGATGATGTTACTTTGGAGAATCGGCTCCAATTCTCTTCCTACAAAGGATAACCTGAGCAGAAGAAGTGTTTCATCTGATCCCATTTGAGTTGTGCAGACAAGAAAATGAAACAAGTCAACATATATTCTTCAAATGCCCAGTAGCACGAGCAATATGGTACTCAAGTTGTTGGAGCTTCAAATCAGAAGAGCATCAAATCATGAATTGCGAGGACATCATTAAAATCATCCTAAGCCCCCCAAAGGCCTATTGCCCAGCAGAAGATCAGTGACTTATTCCACTTAATATGGCCATCGTAATTGATGAGATTTGGTACCAAAGGAACCAAGTGCTGAACCAACGTGCAGAAATCATCATAGAAGAATCCTTTAAGCGGGTAAGACATTAGTTGAATGAATATTCAGCCTTGTTCACAAAGGAAGATGCCTCTCCCAACTCAGCCCTTCCCCCAGCCAAATGGGAAGCTCCACCCCATCTTTGCATCAAGTTGAATGTTGATGCAACACTCTCTAATTCATCTTCTGCTTTAGCAGCAGTGGCTAGAGACAGTGTGGGGGACATCATCAAAATCTGGTCCAAAATCCAAACCTTCAGCTCTCCAATTGTAGCCAAAGACTCTGCCATTCTCTGGGCTGCCCAACTCGCACATGAAGAAGATTGAAACCACATCATCATCGAGGGAGATGCCAAAAACTGTTTTGATCCTCTTTCCTCAGAGAATGTTATCCCTAAATGGTCTATTATTTCTATGAACATTGCAGTTTATAAAAAAAAAAAAAAAAAAATTCATCTCTCCTAATAAATATCATAAAAGTGGAAGCTTTGTGCATTCATTATGACCTTTTAGCGACTTGCCAAACAGATTAAATTATAGTTTTCTTTCGCTCAATGATAAAATAATAGCTTAGAAATGTCGACTGAGTGTCACAATGTTAAGGACAGCAATCTATTCAAAGCCACCAAAGCTCTTCTGGGGGACAGATCTTCAACTAATGAATTCAACCAAGAGATTTTTTTGGCAAACAAATCAACATGTATTTGTGGAAAAAAAAATTACTAGCAATTCATTACCACCATTTATGAGAACTTGCAAGCCAAGCAATCATATACAAGAAAATATTTGGATTACAAAAAATGTAGAATGTGTAGGAGAGGCGAAATTATGCACTCTTCACTTGGTTATGTTTTCCCAAAAACACTCAAATACCATTGAGACATATGACACAACATTACCATTTCCAGATGAAAAATGGTAAGAGATATTCCTAAGTGTTGAAATAAAAAATTTTCAAATTTCATTCCCATGGACATACGCAGAAAAATGATGAGCCTTTATCCAGAAAATAGTGTAGCCCATGCAGACTTTATCTAGATAAACACGTGATCTCTCCGATACTCACGAACAATGACAGGTACGCTTGTGGGTGGGATCTACAATAATAAGAATAAGAGAATAATTAATACTACAAATTAGAAAAATCTCAAGCATCCAGATGAAAAGTGTAATTCTACCACTAAAGATTTAGCATGTATTTCAAGTAATTTATGCCAAACACAGATTGCGTATTGGTGTCCTCGGACTGTGAAGAACAGGTACTAATCCTTGGCATGCTTATAAATAAATGGTAAAGACTAAAATTCAATTATCTATATTACAACATGACTTACCATGCCATAATCTGTGACAATCATGGAGACATAATCTGACGGAGTAGCATCATACCTGTTACAGAGTCCCAGCAAGGTAAGTGAAATTTGAATAATTCAGGGGAAAAAAAAAAATTTAACTTATTTTTCTTTTTGTGATATGCTTACATTAAATTCAACAGTTGCAGATTTTCCTTATTAGCCCAATTATTCAGATAGTTCACATCCGTTCTTCCAGAAACTTTTGCAATAGCATCTGGATCACCTGCAAGAGAAGATGCTCAGACTTTATCATACCCAGTGGCACAAGGCTTCCATTCTATAGAGGGTTTGGGAGTGTGTTTGGTGAATATAATGTAATGAAAGGAGAAAAAAAAATAAACATCAGCTCATATAAGATGGCATACCTAGTTCGTTAAAGCAGATAGAATCAAGCTGTACCCTTTCATGAAATTTATAGGCTTCGCAGCAGATTAAAACTGGAACATGGAAAGCATTAGCAACCATCGCAACAGACGCAGTCCCAACCCTTGAATACACAGTTCCATTGGATAATACAGAGGCTGCCCCCAGAAACACTTTTGTAACTTCATGCATAATATAAGAGAGCGCATTTATATGACTATATGTACAACTCAGACCCTTTGCTACCAGCCTACGAAGTAATGCTTGGCCTTCAAGCTTTGGACGAGAGTCGACTACCACAACACGGAACTGTTTCCCCATCTCATGGGCATATAACAGAATCATCTCAACAACACATGACGATCCATAAGCGAGAAGAACATCTCCACATGTCTAACTATGACCTTGTCTGCAAGTATTATCTTCTCATTAATGAAATGCTCAATATCTGAACAAAGTGCTGCTTTTGCTTCTGATTCAGAAAGAGTTAGAGGTAAGTCTGATATACGGGTCTTTAAAAACCTAATTGCATTTCCCATGCCGATTGAAAGTGGCCTGCATTCAATAAAGAATGATACATAACTACTGATCTTTGCAGTTAAATCTCTCGCAAGAGTTTTTTCTTGTGGTGTGGAGTAGTCCTCAATGGCTTCCTTAAAAGCTTGAAGCATTGCAATACAACGAGCATTACCTCCAGATATATCTCCAGCTAAATACTGTAATCCAACCTGAAAGATTCATCCCAAACAGATAATAAACTATTTTTCTTTTGATCAAGAAAAAATTGGAAGAAATCAAGGGTTTGGCTTTAGATTAGAACTTGGGGACAACAAAAGAAAAGGAATGAAAAGAGGCATAAAGAACTAGAGGGGGAAGATGAGTTGGAAAATTGTTGAATGAACAGGTAAATTCCACAATTGTGGACATTTACAGTGCCATGTTTCTGTCTATGTCCAGTTCTTTAATTTGCCATGTCTTTGCCCACATCATGTCGTCTGTTCCCATGTCTGCATGGGTGACAAAGCTTGGTATTTGTTACATAAAAGGAAGTAAAATATTCTGTTTTCAATTTGCTAATGCAAAAGCTTCACCTTTCTTATTATTAGTAAGGCAGGTTTGGCACCCTTAGTAGGTTTGGAGCCCTTATTATTATAGAAATGGATACCTGGATTTCATATTGTATCTGTTATTTATAGTTATATTACTACTTATAGCTGTTATTATATCTATTTATATTGTTATAACGGTACCTTTTAAAGATCCAAAACCAAAAAAAGTAGTAAAACATAATGGTTGCAATCAATCAAAATAGACTGATCAGAAATCTAATTCAGATCCTATATAACACCTGTGGGTGCCTAATAAATGTATTGAGTTGATCCTTTTGAATGACTAGATCCGATTGTAGCTTCAAATATTGGAATCAAAGGGATCTAAAATATATTAAGCATAGCCTTCGTGAGTACAAAATATTAATACATATTTTTATATATATAATGTAGATCTAAATAGATTGAAACTTTCACCTCTCTACATGAATGTTTGCATTTGTATATAATAACCTCAATATGTGGCTAATAGACTAGAAAGATTGCAATAGAACTTTTTTTGAGGGATGGGTGATGAGTTTAAAATCCAGTGGAATTTTTTTTTTTTTTTTTTTTTTCATAAGTCAAAATCTTGTGGAATTTAAAAATATAACACCTGTGGGTGCCTAATAAATGTATTGAATTGATTCTTTTGAATGACTAGATCCGATTGTAGCTTCAAATATTGGAATCAAAGGGATCTAAAATATATTAAGCATAGCCTTCGTGAGTGCAAAATATTAATACATATTTTTATATATATAATGTAGATCTAAATAGATTGAAACTTTCACCTCTCTACATGAATGTCTGCATTTGTATATAATAACCTCAATATGTGGCTAATAGACTAGAAAGATTGCAATAGAACTTTTTTTGAGGGATGGGTGATGAGTATAAATCAAGTGGAATTTTTTTTTTTTTTTATAAGTCAAAATCTTTTGGAATTTAAAATTGGGGGTAAAGAAAATGGGAAACTTCTACCAAGCCCGAATGGGCAAATGGCTATGGTAATTAGGGGAGGAAAACTCATTTGCGGAGACAGGTTGTTGCCATGATGTATGGGGAGGATTGGAGTTGATGGTTAAAATGGAGAGAAGTACTCATGGTTGCAGTTTATAGAGGAATTAGGATGGGTTGAGATAGATTTGTAAATCATGAACAATTTGAGGTGGGGATGGCAACTGTGTGAGGTTTTGGCATGGCAAATGGATTAGGATCAATCTTTGAAGGAGCTGTTCCTCGGATTTGTATGCGCTTGTAGTTGACAAAGATGCCGTAGTTAACTCTTATTTAGAGTGTCAAAATGTTGGTATGTGAGTTTCTTTAGAGATTTTAATGATTGGTAGTTGGAATCAATAGCATCTTTGTTTGATATTTGCATCCCAATATCAGGACAGATGACCCTGATTAAAATAGGAGAAGGTTGAATGACATGGGTAGGTTCAATGTTTGTATGTGGCACTGAGAGGCTCATGTAATGCAAACTTCCCTGGAAAAATTATTTGGTGTTCTAAGGCTCTGAGATGCGTTCCAATTTTTGTATGGATACTAGCTTGGGAAAAGATTCTGACACACGACAATCTCATAAAGCAAGGAATAAACCTAATAGCTTGGGGTTGCATGTGCATGTGCATGTGCAAAATCAAGACGTGGATCATTTGTAGTTGCACTGTTATATTGCATGTGCATTGTGAACCTTTACCTTCTTTGTGCTTGAGGTTCAAGGGGTATTGCTGAGGAATGGTGTTAATCTTCTACCTGGTTGGAGATTATGGTTTAGCATAAGCCCTATGTTGTTTGGAACCTAACCCCACAATGCCTGTTATAGACACCATAAAGAGAGAGGAATCATTGCACTTTTGAAGGTGTGGAAGCCTTGGTTATGTGACTGAATACGTTTTCACTAGATCATTGCTTAAATGGCCTCATGTTTTGAGTCCTATTCATTTCATTGTAGATTGTATTAATTCTCTCTCGTTTCAAGTGTGATTCATATTTTGTGTAATTCTCCAAGCAACTTTATATACACTTATTGCATTACATGCAATAGTTTCTCTTCATCGATAAAATCCAATTTGGCTTTATGCCAGGAAAATCTACCATGGAAGGTATTTTCTTACTTAGATGTCTAATGGAAAAATATAGGGAGGCTCATAAAAATTTTCATATGGTTTTTATTAACTTGGAGAGGTTATGTGGTGTGTTTTGAAAAAGAAAGGATTTCCTCTAAAGTATATTAAGATGATGGAGTTGTAATTAGTGTGAGAAAAAGTGAAGCATCAAAAGTGAGTTTCCTATAACTATACCCTTGCTTCAAGGATCAATATTAAGCCCATGTCTTTGCACTATTGATGGATGAAGCTCCCTAAATCGATTTAAGAGAGAGTCATTTGGTGTATTTTTTTTATTTTTAATATGATATAGTTCTAGTGGATGAAACTAGAGGTAAAGTTAATGCTAAGTTAGAAATTTGGCAAGACACTAATGCTATAAAATCTAAGGCTTTTGATTAAGCATGACTAAAATTGAGTATGAAGGCTGATAGGACTCGATCATCAATAGATACCAAAGAGAAAGAGCTTTCGATATATTGGATCAATAATTCATAAAGATGAAGATATTGAAGAGGATTTTAAACATAGGATAAGAGAAGGGTTGATGAAATGGAGATGCGCATCAGGAGTATTGTGTAATGTAGAATACCTATTAAGTTGAAAGGGAAAATTTTATAAGACCACTATACAACCAGCTATGCTTTATGGTACAAAATGTTGGGCTGTTAAGAAGCAACATATTCATAAAACAACATAGCTAAAATGAAAATGTGAAGATGGATAAGCAGAAATAAATGGAAAGATGGGATTTAAAATGAGAAAATTCGCTTAAAGATTAGGGTGGCCCCTATTGATGAAAAGATGAAGGGAAGTCGCTTAAGATGATTTGATCATGTTTATAGGAGCGATTGATGCACCGGTTAAAAAGGGTAAGTTAATTCAAGTAGAGAGAAGGGGAAAAAAGGGTAGAGGAAGACCAAAATAATGTTAATAGAAGCACTAAAAAATGACATGTCAATTTAGGAAATAACAAAGATTATAACTTTAGATAGAATAGAATGATAGAAACGAAAACATGTGGCCAACCCTGAATGAAGGAAAAGAATACATGTGACCGCCCTTAACTTATATATTGAGGATCCATTGCTAACCCCAAAATATTTGGGACTAAGGCTTGGTTGATGTTTGTTATTTATTTGTTTGTTACTTTTTTTTCTTTTTTTTTTTATAAGAGTGTGTGCATGTATGCATTTTATGTACATATGATAAAGGGTAAGGCTTAGCTCCAGTGCACTAGAGCCAACACAACGCGGACACGTGACAAAAAATGAATACGTGTTTGCATCATGTTGGCTCTAGTGCACTAGAGCACTAGAGCTAAGCCATGTCCTATGATAATATCCTTTTTAATTACTTTTTTTTTTCTTTCAAAACCTGCAGAAAAATATCAAATGATTAATTGATCATAACCATCCAAATGAGCCATAGCTCAATTGGCACTTCCTCCCCCCAAAATTATACGATAAAGGGTGCTATCTTGGGTTCAAGATCTACTAGGTGCATGTGTAACTTACCAATATAAATAAAAATATATAAATAAATAGAAAAACACTAACTGATCATATCCAAGTTCCTAAAAACGTACCTTGTAAATAGCAGGATGTACAGGGTCAAGTTGGAAGAATTTTGACTCCAAATCAGGAAGCTGAGTTCCATGTTCATATTGAGGCAAATGCCGAAACAATTCAACTCTGTTTCTAGCTTCAGTTTGTTTGACCACAGCATGCTTTTTAGCCTTTTGCACTCGGTTCTTATCATCAAATTGCATGCGTGGAGCAGGAACATCTTTCTTCCTTTCTTTCTCGGGTGGACGATCACCTCCTTTCTTGTCAAAAGATACAACTGAAACTGAAACTGAAACTGGAGGGCCATCTTTCTTTTGTGAAGGTTGCTTCACAGGTTTAACAGGAGCTGCTCCCTGAGATACAGCAGCAGACTTGTTTCCCTCTGCTATACATATCACATGAGCAAAGTAAAAGCAAACAGTAAGTTCTGGTTGTTTATAGGAGCAATAAAGACCTATTGGACCCAGTTAAGATTTAGAATGCGATCTTAAATTACTAAAGGACCATTTATTATAATATTAATAAAGACCCATTGGACTCGGTTAACACTACTATAACCCATTACAAACTTCTACCAAGGAAATTGCTATATATTCTGGCCTAGATATGCACCATATTGCTAAAACCTTCATAAATACAACAACATAAACCCTGATGGAAAGTGTGACCAATAAATGGAATAATGCTGATGAAAATTTATAAGTTGGACAGTTGATGTCCCAAACAAAATCAGAAAGATCTTTCCTAAGAAATCCTCCCCCACCAAAAAAAAAAAAAAGAAGCTCCTTAAGCAGAGTTGACAAGTCAAATCTTAAAAAGTTAAGCTTAAAAGCAACATATCTGAAAACATCAATGTATTAAAAAAAAATTCCAGACACCATTTGCCCAAGTCACAAAAAAGGAATAGCATTTAATGATACAATGCAGCTCTCTCCTTTTTTTTTTTTGGGGGGTGGGATGGGGGATGGGGGGGATAAAATGCTCAAAACCCCTTCTAGTAAGCAGGAACTGGCAATTAAAAACATTAGGCTTCCAAAAAGAGCTTGAAAGTCTACAAACATTCAAGTCTGCCCACAATCATGCCCTACTTTGGTATCAAAAGGGCAAACCAACATTTAGTTGGTCTGGCTAAAAATGTTTAATCACTTTCTCCCTAGGGAAATAGGTAAAAAGTAAAAAAATTATTTAAGTGGGGGAAAAATGTTGACAAAACAAGTAAATAGTGAAAATAATAGATGATAGTCAACCATGGAATAACACATATACATAAGATCAATTCTTGAACCTTTTCCGGAAGCTTTTGCAGCTCTCTGGGCTTCCTGCAAGGCACGCCTTTCAGCTTTGGTTGTTTTTTCTTTCAGTGGCTTTGAACTAGATTGAACTTCATTTTGCTCTTCCACAACAGCTTTTCCACCCTTGCCTGCATTTTGTTACAAATTATTAGAGAGACTAGAAGTCCAATATAAGTACACAACACACAGGATCCACATATAATCAGTAAACTTTCAGCAAGAGGAAAAAAAACTATTAATATGGAGCAGTAACTTAGCAAACTCATGCTAAAAGAAACATAGAAATCAAACTTTTATAGGCATGATTATGATTTTTTTTTTTTTTGATAAGTAAAAGTTTATATTGGAAAAAAAAAAAAGGGTCCTACCCAAGTAAACGAGATATATACTGCAAGTACAACACGGAAATAGAAGCAAACAAGAAGTAAATTTTTAAAAAATACAGAGCTAGTGTAAACTCAAGGAATCTAGGAAAAACAAGAATCCCATGAAAAAATGCCATAGATTGCAAAGTCCAATCAAAGCACCTAGCATTCCACTCTATCCAAAGACACCACATGAGACACAATGAAGCTGCTTACCATAAACCCCGCATTGCCTCTTCTTCCAAACCACCCCTTCAAACACAAAAACATCTCTTGCACCGACTTTAGCATTAGCCAAAAAATGCCAAAGCACGATGCAAGAACAAGTGATTCACATTCTCCACATGATTATGAACTCAAATACACATTGATAAAATAAATCCCAACCCCAACAGAATACAATCACTTTAATACAATGGTTACAACTTACAACCTATACTTGACGATTCAAATTAATTATTTCTCACAAACAAAAAGATTACTTTGGGGTCAGAATTTGAATGGACTTTTGAAAAAAAGCTCCATGTCCCAAAACCCACATACCAAATTCAATTCATACTAACCTAGTTTCAATTCCAATTAACTAAAAATCTCAATCTAAAACAATGCAACTACAATTACAACACTACAAATTATACACTAAAACCAATACTTTCATATTATTACAAATCCAAACTCATTTATAATTCAATTGTATCTAAAAATTGAAGCATTACCGGTTGCTTCGACGGACTTCTTCGACTCCAAAACCGGCGCTGCCGAGGCCGAACTCTCCGGCGCCCTCTCCACCATCGTATCGGGAAGACTCGAAGCGTACTTTCCCGACTCGCTCCGGCGGAACCACCCATTCGACTCCTCGGAGAACTCCCCATCGACCAACCCGACCCGGCTCGACGGAGACGAAGGCACGGGCGACGAGCCGAGCAGAGACTCGGACGGGTTGTAGCTCCCGACCGGCACTTGGTCCGCACCGGTCTGGCGGCGTACCCCGGTCTCGGGGACAGGGACGGCGGCGGTACGGTCGGAGGGTTGACGCGGCGGCGGGATCATGACGGGGGAGAGAGAATTGCTGACGGGTGGGTCGGAGGCAAGAGGGTTCCAACCCGCTTGGGGGTTCGGGTCAGGGGTGAAGAATCCGACGTGGCGGACCTTGGGGTCGCTGACAATTCTGGAGGCGCGACGCGCTTCCATGGAGGAGGGAGGAGCGTGGGTTTCAATCGCTAGGGTTTTGGGATTTTGGTTTATATAGTAGTGAAAGGAATTAAAATTAAAACGGTTATTGGGATTAGAGAATTTTGTTTAAAAAGGAATCTGGGGTTTCCGTTTCATAGTACTCCAGTATTTGGAGGTAGGGTTTTGGGAAATGGTGTGACACTCTGTCACGTTGACAGAAAAAGAAGACTGCCTTTTTTTGGCTGCGGGAATTTAAAATGTCACCTATAGACCGCAGTTTTCAGTTTGACGACTCAATCTGGTTGTACTGTGTACCGTGATTATCTGATTTTTATTTTATTTTTTTTAAAACAAAATTTAAGTACAAAATTAATTATAGTTTATAGTTATAATTTTAATTAATAAAATAAATATTATCATGTATTTTTAAAATATTTTGGGATTTTGGTTTATATAGTAGTGAAAGGAATTAAAATTAAAACAGTTTTTTTTTTTTTTTTTTTTGAGAGATAAAACGGTTATTGGGATTAGAGAATTTTGTTTAAAAAGTAATCTGGGGTTTCCGTTTCATAGTACTCCAGTATTTGGAGGTAGGGTTTTGGGAAATGGAGTGACACTCTGTCACCTTAACACAAAAAGAAGACTGCCTTTTTTTGGCTGCGGGAATTTAAAATGTCCCCTATAGACCGCAGATTTCAGTTTGACGACTCAATCTGGTTGTACTGTGTACCGTGATTATCTGATTTTTATTTTATTTTTTAAAAAACAAAATTTATGTACAAAATTAATTATAATTTATGGTTACAATTTTAATCAATAAAATAAATATTATTATGTATTTTCAAAATTTTATGGTTGAATTGATTATTTTTTACGCTCTTAATAAATATGTTAAATTTTGTATTAATAGGATATTATTTATTACATGATTCATAAGCTTATATTTTATGCATAATTTTAAATTATAAAAACTTGTAATTTAAACAATTTATTAATAACATAACTATTGATCTTTAATTTTCTAAAAATTTTGCAAGTATAGAGGATATAAGAAGAAGATACAATCCAATGGTGGTAACGCATATAAACATTGTCCTTTTTTTTTTTTGGTTTGTAATAACGCATATAAAATAAAGAACACGTATTTTATATTTTTTTTTATATAATAAAGAGTACAACCAATTTTATAACTAAACTTATAATAAAAAAAAAATTTATAACTAAACTTTGTCATTTCGTGTTTGTTTGTAATAACGCATATAAAATAAAGAACACATATTTAGTATTTTTATTATTATTATTTATTATTGGATGTATCATGTATGTATCATATCAAATATATTGATATGATTTCTAACTGTTATGAGTTCATAAAAAATATATAAATATACATATACGTATTCCATCGATGCCATTGGACTCTCTCATGAGCAATCAAGATGGATTCTTCTCATGCTGGTTAGGTCAATAAATTTTTTAATGAGGTGATTTGCCTAATTAGTGATTGTGTTTTCCAACTCATGAAGATGTTAGGTGAACATATATAAAAAATCATCCAATAACTTTTTTTTTTTTTTTTTGTTGATAATTTTCAATATTATTAAATGAAAATCAAACTAAAATAAGGGAATAAAAGCCAACTTCAAAAACTATCCTTGAAACATATTGAAGACTGAGATTATTGAAACAAAACGACTGAAAATTAGAAAGTAAGAGTTTAGCAATAGCGTGAGCTGCTATGTTACATTCTCTCTAAAAAGACTCTCTAAGACTAAAAATGCTACTAATGATGTTACTAATGCACTAATTTTGGGTATGAGGATGATAAAGGATCAAAACAATTTTTCGTGTCTCCCTCAATGATAATATGGGGCCATTTTTCATCCTTAGCAAGCTAGATAGCCCAAAGAATGGCCGTTGCTTCTTGCTCATATCTTCCAGACTTCACTTCTGTAGTCTCTAGTAACGGCAGCAATTGCATTGCTATTCTTGGTTATGGCAGTATCAACATTGTTGCATGAGAGTGCGCCCCTGATGGTGCTTACTGAGGAGAACTTTGCAAGACTTTGATGTATGTGTTTGATGAAGGCATGAATATCCACTATCCCACCATGGTGCAATATATGATTCTTACCCATCAAATTTCATCTACCGGAAGTCTTAATTTGTTCCTTCTCATTTACTAGATTCAT